>NC_063236.1:5158491-5525991 GCF_020740725.1 Corvus hawaiiensis | reverse complement strand
AGCTCTTCCCTGCTTCCATCCATCCTCAAAATGTGCCCTGCCGAAGCCCCCTGGGGGCTGGAAGAAGAGCGGTGTGTTGATCCTCTTCTGTTCCCAGACTTGGAAGCTCACCCCGGGGCTGGGAGCAAGTCCTGAGGGTGCCACACCAGCGCTGAGTCCCTGTGGGTGCCCCATGCCTGGGGTCCCTGCCTGAGAAAAGGAGGAGATGGTGGGGCTGGATTTGTCCAGACTGACCTCATTCTTCTCTCCTGGGGATGCAACCCCCCTCCCCTCATCCCAGGGGGCCGTGCCAGGTGCATGTCCCCCAGGAGTGTCCCCATTGTCCCTGGGGGGCTTGGAGCTGGAACCGTCATTGATGCAAGGCTGGGTGATGCTCCCAGTGGCTTTGGAGATGTCAAAGGCCAGGAAACCCAGGGGCCAGCTGGGCTCCCCACGGCTCGTGAGGGATCCAGGTGACCTCTCGCAGACACTGGGTCTGTGCCCCTCTAGCAGAGGATGAGGTGTCCTGGTGCAGCCCTGCTGCCCATGCAGGCGCTGTCTTGGGGACACTGGGGAGGAGTGGGGGCAGCAGGGACCTGTGTGCCACCGAGATGATGTGTTTCAGGGAGCCCCTGACCCACCATGACGTTCAAGCAAGCATCCATGATGGCCCCGGAGGCCACGGCCAGCACGCTGCCCATGAGCACCACGGAGAACTCCACTGAGGCCGCGGGGCCGGGCGAGAGCAAGGAGGACATGTTCACCAAGCTGAGGGACAAGTTCATGAATGAGCTCAACAAGATCCCCCGTGAGTAGCTCCTTTCCCAGGTGTTACCCTCCTGATGACCCCCCCATCACACTGGTCCCAGTACAACCTGTGGAACAAGGCTTTTGGGTGGCTGAGAGGGAGCTACAGGGCTGACCACGACCCTGGCTTTTGCCCACAGTGCCACCCTGGGCCCTCATCGCCATCGCGGTGGTGGCTGGACTCCTCATCCTCACCTGCTGCTTCTGCATCTGCAAGAAGTGCTGCTGCAAGAAGAAGAAGAACAAGAAGGAGAAGGGCAAAGGCATGAAGAATGCCATGAACATGAAGGACATGAAGTCAGGCAACCAGGTGATGTCCTCCTGGGCTGCTTGGCCAGCAGCACCTCTGGCTGGCTGATGGACTGTGCCAGGGCACTCAAAGATCAGGCAGCAGATTGGGATGGAGCCACCAGGACCCCGGGATGGGACAGTGGAGCGAGGACCTGAGACAGCAGCACTGTCTTCCAGTGTCTGGTGGCCCAGGTGGACCGAGCTCAAGCTGGCCTGGACCTGCCAATGCTTCACCTGAGCCAGGAAATGTTGATTTAATCCCTTGTGTCTCTTGCCTCCCTCTGGGTCACACTCATTTCTCTGAGCCTTTAGCTGAGAGGGCAGGGCCACCAGGCCAAAACACCCCCCAGTTTGGGATCCCCCAAAAAGTCTGTGGTGTAGTGGCAGGTGCTGGTACCTCATCCTGGGGGCCAGCCCGAGGCGGGCTTTGGTACCCACAGGCTTGGGGCCACCCCGGCCATTTCAATGGCCTTGACCCACGGCCATTTGGAGGGGGTGGGAGAATTTGGGTGTCTGTCCCTGCTCTTCAGAGCCATGTGGGCACCATGGGCATGCAGACAGGGCTGGAGCAGGAGAGGGGGGAGATGTGGGGTGGGATTCCCCAGTGGAGAGCAAGGGCTGCGTCCTCTGGGGCTCCACGGGGTGGTACAAGCCCTGATCCCCCACCCTGCCATGGGTCCCTCGGTGTCTGTGTAACGTGTCTCTCTTCACCCACGGTGCCCTCGCTGTCCTCCTGCCCTGGCTGCCTCTCTGCTCTGGGACACCCTCCACGTAAGTGCCACCATGAGCCTCCTCCATCATCTGCTTCCAGGGTGGGATGGGGGACTGGGGACACATCAAAGAGGGAGTAAGGAGCTGGGACTCCCACCCCGTGGACTGCGCTTGGAGAGGCAGGAAGAGGGGTGGATTTCCTGGGGACAATCTCTTTCTGAGCCTGCAAAGCCTGGAAATGGCCCCGATAAGCCCTTAGCTCTGGCTGTAGTGCTCCTCCAAGCACGGGCTGGGCGCCACAGGACCCACCACCTGCAAGCACCAAAACTCCCTCCACTGGAGTCAGTTCCTTGTCCTGGCACCCCTGGCAGCCCCACATCGTCTTGGCTGGACCAGCACCGGGGGCTCCCTGGCGGCCGTGTGGCTGTGGCACAGCCAGTGCCACCCCCAGCCTGCCCTGTCAGTGCTTCATGTCCCTGGTGGGGACAAGCTGGGTGTTGAGATGCCAGGAGGGTTGGGGTGCTGAGGTCCCCAGTGGTGTGGGGCTGCTGGGCTGTGACCATCCTGCTGAGCTGGACACCTTGGCTGCCATTCCAGGACCAACAGGACGACGATGACGCAGAGACGGGCCTGACAGAGGGGGAAGGTGAGGAAGAGGAGAAGGAGCCGGAGAACCTGGGCAAGCTGCAGTTCTCACTGGACTACGATTTCCAGGCAAACCAGGTGATGGAGTGGCTGGGGCTCAGCTGAGGAGTGGGGTTTGCCCGGGGGGGAGTTGAGAGGACAGGTCTGCGTGTTGGAACTGGGAGGCACATGAGGGAAGGAGGAGCCGGGTGCTGTGCCAGAGGAAGTCCTGCCCCATGCTGGGCTGGAGATGAGCCCTTGGCAGCTGCAGTGCATGGCTGGGCTGTCTCACTGAGGACTCCTCTGCCCTTCCAGCTCACAGTGGGGATCCTCCAAGCTGCGGAACTGCCGGCTTTGGACATGGGCGGCACCTCAGACCCCTACGTCAAGGTGTTCCTGCTCCCTGACAAGAAGAAGAAGTACGAGACCAAAGTGCAGAAGAAGACCCTCAACCCTGCCTTCAATGAGACCTTCACCTTCAAGGTGAGCCCCTTCATCCATAACACAGGACCTTGTCTCCCACTCCCATCCTTCTCCCTGGTTGCAGCAATCCCGTGTGCTGACCCTCCCTTCCAGGAGTGGGTGGGCCTGGCTTGCAGCCCGGTCGTTGTCCCTTTGTGCAGGTCCCCTACCAGGAGCTGGGTGGGAAGACGCTGGTGATGGCCATCTACGACTTCGATCGCTTCTCCAAGCACGACATCATCGGTGAGGTGAAGGTGCCCATGAACACAGTGGACCTGGGCCAGCCCATCGAGGAGTGGCGGGACCTGCAGAGTGGCGAGAAGGAGGAGGTGAGAGCCAGCCCTCAGCCAGCTGAACCCCTGGCTGGGGGATTGAGATGGGGGCTGGCCGTGGGGCGAGCTCTGCTTTCAGGGCCATCCCACAGTGCTCAGGGTGACGATCACTGTGGGGTCCCACCAGGGTGCCATGAATGTCCTGGCAGGGCAGGATCTGACCTGTTGTTCCTCTGTGTAAAAATGTTTTAATAACAGAAAATGAAGACTAGAAAACATCCAGAGTGCTATGCTGGGCCTGGCTTGTCCTGGACCCAATGATCAAACTCTTGTGTTGGTGCACAGGGTGCCAGCTTGTGCCTGGACTGAGCAGCGTTTGGGGGGACCTGCATGTGTGATTGTGTCCAAACACTGCAGTCTGAGGCACTGCCAAAGCTCTGACCTCCACTCGCTGCTCTGCTTGGCAGCCAGAGAAGCTGGGCGATATCTGCATCTCCCTCCGGTACGTGCCCACGGCCGGGAAGCTCACTGTCTGCATCCTGGAAGCCAAGAACCTGAAGAAGATGGATGTGGGGGGCCTCTCAGGTGGGTGTTGCTCAGAGGCAGCCTCCCCCTGCCCCACTGGGGACTCTCAGCATCCTCTGTGGGGAAGGACTCTGGGGCCATCTGTCTGGCAGAGCTTGGGAAAGCCCCCCAGTGCCTCCTCATGCTTTGCAGGCAGCCTAAGGTCTGGCCAGGAGGTGAGGGGAGATGGGCATGAGATGCATCCCCAACTCTTGAGAAGGATGCTTTGAATTTGGTCCCCTTGGTTTGAGCAGGACCAGGATGCTGCAGGACCTGGGTGGTGAAAGTGCTCCTCCTTGACCTGAGGGCTGGGGACCTAAGTTGACAGCATGTCTTGTGCTCAAAGTGTCTTCCCAGCCCCATTCTGGGGTCCTCAGCTCTCTCCAGACATACTTTAACCACAAGAGCAGTACCTGCATGGCTGGAAGGACTCAGCTTTATCGTGGGCTTTCCTGCTCCTGTCCGGGGCGGCAGGCCAGAGCCCACACAGTGCCACTCACCTGACAGGCCAGCTGTCACTCCACTGTCCCCAGCCCTCCTACAAGAGGGCCCACAGCACAGAATCCCAGAATCATTACTGTTGGAAAAGACCTCCAGGATCATCAACCTGTGCCCGATCCCCACCTTGTCACCCAGACCAGAGCACTGAGTGCCACGTCCAGGCATTCTTGGGACCCCTCCAAGGGTGGGGACTCCACCACCTCCCTGGGCAGTTCCAATGCCTGGCTGCCCTTTCCATAAACAAATTTTTCCTGATGTCCAACCTAAACCTTCCCTGTTTCAACTTGAGGCCATTTCCTCTTGTCCTGTCCCTGTTCCCTGCGAGCAGAGCCTGACCCCCCCGGCTGCCCCCTCCTGTCAGGGAGTTGTGCAGAGCCACAAGGTCCCCCCTGAGCCTCCTTTGCTCCAGGCTGAGCCCCCCAGATCCCTCAGCCTCTCCTCATATGTCTGACTCTCCAGACCCTTCCCCAGCTCTGCTGAATCCAGAAGAACTCCATCCCTTGGCCAGTTGCTCCCACAAATCCTCTCCAGCCCAACTATTTTGTCTTGGCATCCATCCACAAACCTCAGACCACCTTTACTCAGGGCAGTCTCTCCCTCACCCTGGGTTGAGATGTCTCCTGGGACCCGACCAGTGGTGTCCCCTGGGCACCTCAGCCCTGGCTAATGCCCCATCCTGCCCCCCAGATCCCTACGTGAAGATCCACCTGCTGCAGAATGGCAAGAGGTTGAAGAAGAAGAAGACCACAGTCAAGAAGAAGACCCTGAACCCTTACTTCAATGAGTCCTTCAGCTTTGAGATCCCCTTTGAGCAGATACAGGTTTGTCTGATGACTCCCCTGGGATGGGAGATGTCCTGAAGCTGCCTGAGCTCTTGTCCCAGCCTTCCCAGCAGCCCGAGCCGCTCCTGCTGAGCTCCTGGTCTGGTCACCCTGGAGATTCTTCCAGTCCCATCTGGGGCCTGGGCTGATGCTGAGGGCAGCTGGTGGGGGGGCAGAGGTGGGAGGCTGGGCAGCACCCATGGGAGATGAACCCCCAACCCAGATCACGGCTGAAATGGGGCTTTCCTCTGCTCCTGATCCTACAGTGCTCACCTCAAGCATAACAGGATGGTCCTGGGGGCATTTTGGACCCTTGGCCACTGCCTTCTGCTCCTCCGTGTCCTGTGCAAGCCCCTGCCCGTGCCCCTTGCCCCTGCCCAGTAGCCCACAGCTCTTGCCCAGCCCCACACCACACCTTGGTGACCTTTCTCAGGTGAGTCAGCTCAGGATGAGCCGGGCCCCCACTGGGCTCTGGGCTCCTTGGGGAAGGACATGAAGGAAGCAGGGAGGGGGCCCTGCCCCAAAACGAGCCACATGGGGCTCAGCCTTGGGGCATCCCTGGGGCACCCTGGGGCTATGGAGCTGTGTGGCCACTGCGCCTTTCCACCCCTCTAAAGAAGGTTTCCTCCTTTAGAAAGTGCAAGTGGTCATCACAGTGCTGGACTACGACAAGCTGGGGAAGAACGAAGCCATTGGCAAGATTTTCACAGGCTTCAACTCCACCGGCACGGAGCTGCGGCACTGGTCTGACATGCTGGCCAACCCCCGGCGGCCCATTGCCCAGTGGCACTCGCTGAAGCCAGAGGAAGAAGTAGATGCAGCTCTCGGGAAAAACAAATAGGCAGCTCTGCCAGCCAGGCACTGCGGACAGTCGACCCAGAGCTACTGATACCTCAGTTCTGCAACCTTCCTTTCGGTTTTTTGTTCTAAGCTGAAATGCCCCTTGATGCCTCTGGAAGGGTATCCAGGCAGTCCCAATAGCTTCCAGGGGAAGAGGTTAAAGACATGGATGGTTCTTTTTGTTCTTCAGCATTGCTCCCTTCTGCTGCATCTCCCATTGCCTCTGCTCGCCATCCCTTCCCGGTGCAAAGCCACCGGCACACTTGGGACCTGCCCCAGCAGCTGTGTCACCAGCCTGCAGCACTGCTGCTGCCCTCCTGCCCTTGGAATCATGTGGGGAACCGTGGAATGGTGCATGGAGGTGATACTGGAGCCTGACAGTGTGAGATGACCAGACCCACTGTGCTTGGTTGGGGCATGACCAGCAGTGAGACAGAAAAACGGTGCAGAAGACCCTCTAAAGAGACCCAGGTGCCTCCCCCTGGTCCTCCCCAAGGAAGGCTGAGTGCCCCAGGCCAGCTCCAGATTTGGGTTCTCTGAGGAGAGGCTTGCAGGGCCCATGGATCCCGCTGTGGTGGTGGGGTGCCAAGCCCTCAGTGTTGCAGCAGGAGCTGTGGAGGCCAGTCTGGGCACAGGGAGCCTCAGGAGGGCTGCTCCAAGGAGACACAGGGTGAAATGTGGATGCACCAGCAGCACCGTGTGGATCACCACCACCACCAGCACCACCACCTCTGTTTTGTCCCCAGAGGAGCAGCGCTGGGTGATTTGCATCTGTGTCCCACCATGCTTGGTGAATCCTGTAGATAAAGATGCTTCCACAAGGCAGGTTTACAATGAGAGGTCTCCAGATGTGATGGGGGCAGCCCCCCAGAGCGGTACCAGGTGTCCCCCCAGAGATTGTCCATCGCACGTCCCAGGGCTCAGCCCTGCCTTGGGCACCCCAGCCTGGGGTAGCTGAGGGGCCATGGGGAGCTCCAGCTCCACCACCTGCTGCAGGTGGGGATGGCAAGAGCAAGCCCAGGGCCAACAAGGGACCAAAGCCCCCAACCCCCATGAGCTGCTACTCCCCACCAGGCCACTGGCTGTTGAACCCACCCCGTCCTGCTCGGGGTATAAGCCATATCTGTGACCTCGACAGTGGCCAAGAGCTTCTCTGGGCCACTTCTCCCGCTGTCCCAGAAAAGCCCCTGAGCCAGAAAGCCAACACAGTTTTCTGCTGCTGGGAGAGGGTCCAGCAGCCCTGCCCAGTTCAGTCCAGTCTATATTGGAGCACTGATGTTAACTCGTGTCCCTGTCCCAGCTCCAGCTCCACAGCAGCCTCACGCTCTGCTCCCTTTGGCTTCCCTGGACTCAGTGCTGGGGGTTCCAGCACTGCAGCAGCAAAGGGTAGAGCCCCAGGGATGTGCTGGCACTGGGGATGCTGCTCTGGGAGCTCAACACCAGGGCTGGGACCATGGTGCAGGGTGTCCTGGGTCCAGGTACAAAGTGCCAAAACTGAGCTCATCCCAGTGCTGTTGGATGCTTTGGCAGCTCCCACAGCTCTGGCTTCCCAAAGGGCATCCCGGCCCCCTCTGAAGGTGGAGAGATGATGGGAAACTTGGTGGCAGCCACACCTCAGGGGGTTCAAATGGACACGGGGACCAGCCCCTGCCCCTGGAGGGTTGTGCAGCTCTGGGACAGGTCCCCAGGGCAGGACATCTCCATCCGTGGGAGGTTTGGGGCTTGGATAGCCAAGCTGCAGTGTGGGAAGGGGATGTTGGACAGGAACCTCTAATGACCACCTCCACCACCACTGCGGCTGCACTTGGCCCATGCCCTGGTGAAAGTGGGGCCACACTGAGTCTGCAGGGGTCACCCAGCCAGTGGTCCCTCAGGGCCATCTCCAGCTTCAATTAGTCCCTTTTCCTAATGGATGTGTCAGTGTCAACAGATGCAGTCCTGCCCTGCCCCTGTAGCCAAAGGGAGAAGAAGTCTTTTATGGGATGCTTTTAAAAATGGGGAGCTGGAGGGGGCCTGACACCCCATGGTCAGGAGCAGTGGTAGGACTCAGTCTCATTTTGGGGTCCATCAAGGCACTGGAAGGGTGGGGGGGGGGGGGGGCATCTGCCTTACATGGAGTGGGTCAAAAGAGGAGGAATTAGAAAGAGCACTGAAATCCTCCTGCTTGCAGCCAGCGAGTGTGCATGGCCCTGCAGCCTTCCCAGGGAAGCAGGTAGAGGTGTGCACATCTGCACCCTGCACACCTGCATCCTGAACACCTGCACACCTGCACCCTGAACATCTGCACCCTGAACATCTGCACCCTGCACCCCTGCACATCTGCACCCTGCACACCTGCACATCTGCACCCTGCACATCTGCACCCTGCACACCTGCACATTTGCACCTTGCACACCTGCACCCTGCACCCTGCACATCTGCACACCTGCACCCTACACATCTGCACATCTGCACCCTACACATCTGCACACCACACCTGCACACACCAGATGCACCCCCTGCTGTGCTCTCCCCTCCGCGCCGCCCCCCCCCTTCGCCCCCCAGACCCGCCGGATCGGCCGGGGTCCCTCCAGGAGTGGAGATCCCACCTGGCTGCTTTCCATTCAGACTCTTTAAGCCTTGGGGGAGGGGGAAGACTGTGACTTTAATACATATTTTTTTTTTTTTAATAAAAAAGGGAAAACCAACCAACATACTGAAGCCATCTGCGCTGCCTCTGACCCCCCCTTAGCTGTGTGTAGGTAAAATATATGGAGACATAGCTGTATATACCACGAGCAGTGCATGCGATGCAGCCACGTAGCAGTAGCAGCATGGCCCCAGCCCGGCGGCGCTGCCACCGCCCCGGCACTGCCGTCCCCATCTCCGGCCTCCCGCCAGGGAGGAGGCGGCGACCACCAAAACTCATCGCTCGAGAGCTCTCCACCGCCCTGATTTTTCTCCCCCCAAATAAAATGAAAATCCCCAATTAAATCATATAAAAGAAGAAAATAATGCCAAGAAGCAAAGCATGCCAAGCCCGGCCCGCCAGCGGAGGGTGAGCTGTCACCGACGCAGCCGTGGCGCCCATGTGTGTCGTGTTCCTGTATCTTGTCGCGTTTGTCCCATGGCCGGGTAGCAGCAACATCGTGGCTTCGGTGTCCTGTGTCGCGTTGGTGCATTTCACCGTCAGAGCAACTTTAGAAGCCATATTAGAGCACGGTGCACCGGGACCCCACGGGGACAGGCCCACGGTGAGCCGTGACCCCCTTCCCCCCATGTGTCCACGTCCCCCCTGGTTTCGTGGGGCTCGGGTTGCCAGGAGCCGCACTGGCCACCGCCTCGGTGGCCTTGGGTGCCGCTGTAACGCCGGGCGAGGGGACGGGACAACGCTGGGCGCAGATGCTGGGGTCGACTTGCCGGTGGTGAAAAGGCTTTTTGGAGCAATTTGGGTTATTTCTGCCATGTCCAGTCGGTGGTTTCTGTTTCGGGGACGAGAGCTGGCATTCTCCTCTCCTGGAGGCACCCAGCTGTGCCACAGGGATGCTCCCGGGGTTAAAAGGAAGTGAATCCACGAGTCTTGGCAACAGGCTCTGGTTCCTTGTCCTTTTTTCTCCCGAGCTGGGAGGGAGGAGCCAGCTCCTTTGGGAGTCGCAGGTTCGGCGATTCCTGGACCCTCAGTGCCGGCCCCGCTCTGCCCCGTCCCAGCCCCGCAGCGCTCGGCTCCGGCGGAAGCTGCTTTTAATGCCCCTTCCCCTCGTGTGGACTCTGTCGTTCCGTCTCTGATCGTTTGATGGTTATTTTGTAATGATCTCCGTCTCCTTATTAAAGAAACGAGCTGAAAGGAGCTGGTTCCCTTCTGGTCTTGCTGCTGGGGCTCACGGGGCATCCGCGGTGAGGGGCAGGACCCAGGGCAGTGAGCCCAGGGATGATGGAGGGATGGAGGTGTGGGTGGAACCTCACAAGGGCCCAGGTACCCCAAAACACAGAATCATGAAATCATTTAGGTTGGAAATGCCCTCTGAGATCATGGAGTTCAACCCAGCACTGCCGTGTTTACCACTAAACCATGCCCCAAGTGTCACATTCTTGCACCATTTAAACACTTTCAGGGATGGCGACTTCGCTGCTGCCCTGGCTGGCCGTGCCAGGGCCTGACCACCTTTTCAGGGAAGAAATTTCCCTCAATATCCAACCTGAATCTGCCCTGGCCTAGCCTGAGGCCATTCCCTCTCCTCCTGTCCCTGTTCCCTGGGAGCAGAGCCCGACCCCCCCCCGGCTGCCCCCTCCTGTCAGGGACTTGTGCAGAGCCACAAGGTCTCCCCTGAGCCTCCTTTGCTCCAGGCTGAGCCCCCCCAGCTCCCTCTGACTTGTGTTCTGGGCAGCCTTGAACTCCAGCTGAGCAAGACCGGACCAGACATGGGGCACAGGTGGGAAATATCAAAGGTCCCCACAGAATTCTTCGCCCCAGCACACAGAGTCTGGTCCTTACAGTCACATCCTGCTCTGCAGGGATGCTGGACACCCCCAACCCTAAGGGAAGAACTCAACCTGCACCAACCACCTCAGAAGACTGGAACATGTGGCGGTTCCAGCAGCCTCACCCAAGACAGAGATTCCCAGATGTGACACCACCTCCTGCCTGTGCCACACTTTGTGCTGACCAAACTGCTGAGCAGACCAAACACAGGGCTTGCCACCACAGTGGGAGATGGGCCTGATCCGCAGTGTGGTGCCCAGGAGGAGATGGGACCCTCTCCTGTTCACCTTCCCACTGCTGGGTGCTTTTCAGGGATGTGCATCCCAGTTCCTTCATTTCAGCTTCCCCTGAAAAAGCACCTGTGCTGTAGCTGCAGAACATTTGGGCTTTTCTGGATGATGGATATTGTTATGCCACAAGAATTTTGGGAGGAACAGGGAATTTTAGCTCAACTTGTAATTCCGGAAAGATGCAAACAAAGTCAAAGCTTCTATTTTATCAACTCTTATTTTATTCATTTATAAATACTGTTGTGTTTACAAGCATCATAGCTGTGAATATTATTCCCAAACTTTCAAACACATAATACTTATAATACTATGTAACAACAACCAGTAAAACAAATCATTCATCTCAGGGTTTGAAAGGCCACTCAAAAGTTGCATAAAAATACATTCTCTCCCCATCTCATCAGCCAGTCCTGCTTCTCCAAGGAGTTTATTTACAAAGAGCCATCACCAAACTCGCAGCCACAACAGGTGGGTTCACCCCAAGCAATTAAAATTAAGTCACCCCAAGCAATTGCTTAGAAAAAAACCCTCGTGTTCCCCAAGGGAGACCACGCCTGGCAAATGCTCTGGTTCCAAGAGGGATCAATTTTAAAACCTACTTGCTCTGCACCCTGCCCCAAGCACAGGGTTCGAGGTGTCCTGTTCATCACCTCCTCAGTGCACTGGTTATGTCAGGCATGAAGTGAGACAAAAAAAATCCATTCTCAAGAATTTGGTTTGCAGTTGCGCCGTCACCACGAGACGCTCACAGCTTTGGCTGATCAGGGACACTGAGCTGCGGGGGCTCAGGGCTCAGGAGAATCTAGTGCTAAGCAGACACTTCAACTGAAGTGGTTTGGCTTTGAAGGTGCCACTCAGAAGAACGAGCCTCCCACAGCCTTCCCACTCTGTTCCCTCGGAAAAAGCGCAGCGAGTGTCCTGGTAGGAAGGGGCAAAACATCAGTGCGGGATGGATTTGTCAGATTGGGTTGAACCCTCTCCCTAAAGCAGACACCAGGCTTCTTCCTGCTGCCAGGAACCCGCCTGTGAGAAGAACAGGATCTTTATTCTGAACTCTCCTCCTCATCCTGCCGGGATGCGTGGCCTGGGGCGCCGGCCCAGCACCCGCCCAGCTGGGGAGCGTCTCCTCCTCCACGTGGCACGGAAGGGACCGGGCTCCTGATCCCCTGATCTCCTGACCAGAGCCAGAGCCCGAGGCTGAAGCGAGGAGTGGGTCACCAAGAGAGAAAACATCAAGAACGGCAGAAGTACTCACATAAAGAGTGCACCAAGAGGGAACGGCGTGCAGGGGAAGCATTGACCGGATCTCAAGACTTGAAGCCGTTAAATAGAGCAGGGTTAAAATCAAGGAATATAAAAAGGATGCCTGGCTTAGGCAGTGCTCTGCAGAAACCCTGATGCCTTTACTAGCTTTGGTCTCTTCCTCCCAAAGCTCAGCAGCAGAGGAAGGGCCTCAGTGTACCAGGAGAAATGATGCCTCAGCTGCACAAACAGCTCTACCAGCTGAAGAGCAACTTGTGGTCAGAGCTGCCTGAGGAAAACTGGCAGCTCCAAGAAGAGCAAGAGAGGTGGAAACAGGCAGGACAGGGAGGGGAAGGGGGAAAAATGGAGAATAAGGGGGAAAAAAAATCCAACAAAGAGAAAAAACCCCAGGGAGTGGAAAATAAAGATGCCTTCTGAGGCAATAACCAGCAAAAGCTTCGAAAAATCCCAGGAGTGCCCAACAGAGATAAGTTTTACCCTGTTGAGCAGGCTCAAGTATTCTGCTCATGTTCAAGTATCTCATTTCTCTGACAGTGGAGAGCCCCCCCAGCCAGAGCCAGCAGAGCTGCTTGGGAACGTGGCAGAGCTGCTCCATCGCCACCTCCAGCTTCAGCGACCAAGAACTGCTGCCCTTTGCCAGACAGAGTCTGGGGAGTCCAAGGACAAAGGGGATGAAGGGACAAATATGGAAGGATGTAGATGGGAAAGTGTTTTGGATACAGCAAGACGTCTCTGAGAGGGAAGGCATTGTTTGAAAGAAGTCTGTTAAGGGGAAGCTCAACAGACCTGATGATGTCCCAGAGCACGGAGAGAGGAGCCAATGTCTCAATGCCCATGGAGAGAACAATTCCAAACTGTTCAGAGTGCATGTAACATTAAAGAGGAGTATTTCTGGAGGTTGCCTTCAAGGTCAAGGCTTATCATAAGTTTTTGACAGGTTAGAAGACTTTCATTACGGTGATTCAGTTACCAGCAGCTCCTTGTCCCTCTGACACTGACACACCCTGGCCTTTCCAAGGTGTGTGGGACAGGATGCTGGCATTCTCTCTCTACAAATCCTGCTGCAAATCAAAGCAGGGTACCCAAAATACCAGACCAGACTCTGCTATAGGGCTCTGCCTTCAGGGGGGCAGCAGGAGAATGCCCCAGATGGCTGTTGGGAAGGGGAGGCTGGTGTCTGGCATGGGCACAGCTCCCTGCAGGGTGATTCACACTCACACACAGGTGAGAGCAGCAGAGGGTCTGTAGGGGTTCAAGTTAATCCTTCAGAAAGCTCGGCAAGCGCCTGTGATATATCCTGCCCCAGGGAACAGGAGTCCAGGTGGCAACTGGATGCTACCAACCACAGAGACAGGAGCCCTGGAAGGACACAGCATGACACAGGATCACCCAGGCTGTGGGGCAAAGGGAGGGTGAGGGATAAGGGTCTGACACTGAGTGTCAGCACTGATGTCACCGAACAGGTTCAAAATCTTATCTTAAATAAAAGACTCAGTCTACTGGGGCAAGAGGAAGTCTCTGCAAAACAGCTCATCAGCCTGTGACAAACATGAGCTCTGGTGGCTTTCACAGCACCACATTTAACTAGAGTCCCACATCTCAGTGGGCTGATGTGCATCCTCAGAGTCCCAGCCCGTGTTCACATTTCCCACCTGTAATGGGCTTGGATATGCTGGATTAGTTCTTCAGATGTCACTTTTTACAGTGGGAGCTTCCCACTCCAGGTCAGAGTCCAAAACCAAATACTGAGCTTCTGGAAGTTTTGGCAGCTCAAACCCAGTCCTCACATTTCTCCCTTGAATAAAATGTCCGAGATACCACAACATGCATAAATTAAAGAAAATAAAATGGCAGGGGCTGTGTTGGGGGGAAAATAGGGGTAGAAAGGGAATGTACAGCAAAGGGCAGGGCAAGGCAGGTGTGACATTGATCCCACGGCTGAAACGCTTGCTGTACGTGACGGGAAGGAAAGGGGGTAGGGCTCGGTGGTGGGGTTGGCAGCTGGTGTAGGACACCCCTCCTTGTCCTGCCTTTGCTCAGGATTCCTATTTGGAGAGTTTGCTGATGACACGAATGAGGGCTCCGTTCTCATCCTTCAGCCTTTGGTTGTCCGACTTCAGCTCTGTCAAAATCTGCAGAGAGACAAAGACAAGGTGGGATCAGAGGGGCTCAGAGGGCCAGAGGGGACATTGCATCCCCTCCACCCAGCGCACTTCCATGGCTCTGCAGCATCTCCAGAGCTTTCACAAGCTGGCTGCCAGGCGTGAGGGGTGAGAGGGGCCTCGAGCACAGCACTGAGCCAGGGAGCCCCGAGCCAGGGAGCCCCTGGTGTGAAGCAAGGCCACAGCCCCAGTAGCAGGTCAGGACCAGGCTGGCAGGACAGGAACCATTTCTGAGCTGTTTCACCCCAAACCTGTGCCCAGAGGCTAAATACAACTCAGCAGACAACAATAAAGCTGGTTTTCCTGATATGCTTTTTCCATTTTGCCAGGACTAGAGGGGAAACCAAAGGTCTGGAATCTTCATTTAGAACTGGACCTTGCCAAATCTCTTCAGAATATCCCCAAATCTCCTCGGGACCCCAGAAATGTGTAATACAGTCACAAATACTGAGGCCAGAGCACTGGTAGAACACACTGACACTGGAGGTACCTCCTGGGTGCTCAACTGAGGTGGCAACACAGACAAAAGCCCAAGCACTTTGGACATAGAGAAGAAATAGCTTCAACAAGACCTTTCCAGCATTTCCCATTGGCATAAACCCTGCTGACTTCCCGTGCTCTCCACGCTGCAGTGAGCGACCTTCAGGACTGTTCTCAGCTCTGGGCACCAGAAGGAGACCCCTTGCTCCTGTCTGGGGTGTGACACACAAGGGGTCACTCCCAGCATGGGTGCCAGCAGATCACAGGGGGACCAGCCCCACGCCTGCAGGAGTGCCCAGGGCCAAGCAGGATCACTCACACAGAACCTGTGTGAGCTCAGCCACTACTTCTCTCTGCCAAGGTGCATCTTGGAGGAATTCCCTCAAATTAAAAATCTGCACTAGATCTTCTCCTTCCTCCTTAACCTGGTGTTTCAGCTTTGACCACAATATTCTGCCCCCCTCCACCTGCAGTCCCTCCATGATCACCAGCTCTGAGTGTGGGCAGTACCAGCTCCCACCAGAGCAATTCCCTTCTTCCATGGTTGGACCAAGCCATGGTGGCCCCAACACAGCCAACTCCATCCCTGGGGGCACTGGTGGTGGATGCTTCAGGTGGGAGGTTTTGCCAGAGAGGGAGGAGGGGTTGGTGCTGCATGGTGGGATACTGTGGTAAGGGTAAATCCATGTGCTGGGCTGGCCAGAGCTCCAGCCACTGATGCTGAATGTGCCTCCCTGGACCCAGTGCTGGTGTGACAGATGCAGCAGCATGGCTGGGCTATCACCAGAACAGCACTCCTGGCTCCTTGTGCCATTTCTCATGGCCAAAGAAGAGGCATTGCCATCACCAAAGTGATCAGGAGCTCAGAGACAGCAGAGCCCTTGATGTCTCTGCACTCCTCTGTTTCCTCCTGAGCTTCACCTGCCATCCACACTGGTGCCTCCCAGTGCCCTGCAAGAGCCTGACCACCCACTGGGGGCTGCAGATGGACAGCCCCTATCAGGCCCCTGTCACTGCTTGGGGTGGCTCTGCAGTGCCCACTGCTGTGGTAACGGGCGTGTGAAGTCCTGACACTCGCTTTGGTAGAGAGAATCTGTCACAGGTTCCCAGAAACGATGGCAGAGAGAACCACTCCAGTCCAGGGCTCAGCTGGAGCCTCACATGGGGGCTTTGTGACCTGTGTCATTTTTCTGAAAATGCAGGAGTGTAAGTACATGTGAAATCAGTGCCTCTGGACAGGCTTCCTGGTCATAACCCGGCTCCACCAGTGCCCACTGAGGCTTCCTGAAAGCCCCACATCAGCCCTACACAGTATGAGCCCAGGGCATTCCTCCCTTTGACGCAGAGTAGCCTCAAGTCAGGTTGAAATGACCCCCACAGGAACAGGCTGGAAAGGCTGGGAGTTTCCAGCAGCTTTTCAGATGTCTCACAGGAATGAGAGCAGGGATGGGCCCAGCCCCAGGGAATGGTGGGGTTGACCATGATGCAGCATCGGTGTGAAGTGAGTTTGGGCTGGAGGTTGCTCTGAGCAGCAGGGCTGTGGGTTACCTGTGACACTGGAGAGCACGGCTCCTCAGAAATAACGTGGATTTGGGAAAATGCTGCCAGAGCATGGTACACCTGGCAGAGCTTAAACCAGTGACATCACTGTACAGCTGTGATGTCCACAGACACCACTGAGGCAGAGTTTACACACACCAGCAACATCCTGTGTTAGACCTAGTAAAAGAGGTGAAAATAAATCAGCAGAGCTCGCAGACCATGGCTCTGCCCCGGCTTGGGCACTGGCAGGGAACTGTGAACCTGTAAGTGAGGAGGGAAGAATGAGCCTCAGCCAGACAGAGCAGAGGGGGGATGGAAGTGATAACAGGGCACGTCCTGGGAGGAGGAGAGAGGTGACCTGCAGGTTGTGAAACATCAGTTCTTTGAGTGGAAATAATTTTGCCCAATTTTCCCTCTCAGATCTCAAAGCATGTGGGGAAGGAGAATGATTTAAACTCATGCTTTATGAGAAGAAATGAGGCAGGGTCAGACTGGAGGATACTTCCACAGATTAAAACCAGAGAGGCTGTGAGATCATTTCACCTGACCATCTGCACAATCCAGGGCACACAACGTGACACCCGACTCTCCCAGCCCTTGTGACACACATGTGGGCTTGAGCTGGGACTCCTGGAAAGGGGAAGCCACAATTCCCCTGATTAGTTTGTTTCTATGGTTAATCAGCCTTGATATAATTTGTGTGCTAAGAATAGATTTTTTTATTCTGTGGTGCCACTTCCAGCCCACAAGAGCAGATGACTTCTGTGTCTGAAGGGATATGAATATCCCTACTAACCTGCAAAGGACAGGTAGGGCCCCAAGAAAGGAGCATTTACAGCTTCATTTTAGCATTGAACCAATGAAGTAGCAGGAAGGGATGTAATTTAACTGTGTGATGTGTGAGGGCAAAGCTTAGGGAAGACTCATGCCTGGGTTTCAAACATTAATTGTCCTGAACTGGATTTAAAACAGAAGATGAAAACACAGAGTGCTCCTGGTCTGGCTCCTGCTGCATCCCCCACCCTGTGCCAGCCCATGGGAGGCGGGGGGTGCTGAGCCTGTGGACTCAGACTCAAAAATTTCAGTTTAAAATAAGGAAAGAAGCTTGTTCAAGTGACCAAGAAAACCTGCTGAGGACAGCCCAGTTTGTAGTTTTTCTAAAAATACCCTTTCTGTCTAAAATGTTAGTTTTTCACAACATCCCTGAAAATTTCTGACATTGGTCATCCTGACTTTGGATAATCTGATTTGCTGAGTGCCAGATTCTCCCTGAACTAAGTCCAATTAAAAAGAATTCTATTAGAAGCAGACATGTAGCATAAACCACCAATTATCAAGTGTTCAAGGCCAGCTTGGAACAACCTGGGCTAGTGGAAGGTGTCCCTGCCCACGGCAGGGGGTGGAACGAGATGAGCTTTAACACCCCTTCCAACCCAAACCATTCTGTGGGTCTGTTTCAAGGCAAAGTACCAGGCAAGGAGCTGCTGGCACTGCCAAGCCACCCCGAAGCCATTCCCCAATGCTAAGCTGGCAAGGGCAGCAGCATCTGCCAAGCAGAGCGAGAGCCAGCAGGGTGAGCAGAGCTCCAGCAAAGCCCTGCCATGGCAGCAGCACCACCATGCTCTTGGAATTCAGAGATCCTTTGCCACAAGCTTTTGAGCCACAAGCTTCACCAGACACCCTGGAGAGCAAGGAGGTGAGCGGCAAGAGCCCGGCCAGGGAGCGGAGACCTGCCTGGAAGAGTGGAAGAGGGAGGCAAGATGAGCCGGAGGGAAAGCAGCTACAGCTCCTCTGATTCGGAGGGCTTGGCGGGCAGAGAAAGTCTGGCTACGACCCGGGTCAGAGCCCTGTTCTCAGCCAGCAGTTGCTCATTCATCTGCCTCAGAGTGTGAATCTGTTTGAGCTGGTGGAGATTCTGCAGAGAGTGAGAGGAGCGGACAGAGAAATACAGAGAGAACATCATGGAAATGAATGGGCACAGAAATGGGAGTTTAGTGAAAGAAAAAGAGTAGAAGAAATTAATAGTAGTGAGTGCTGGATAGGGAAAGCCTGACAACACACCACGGATATTTTGGGAATCAGCCCTTTCTCCAGAGGCCCCCAAAGCTTTAAAAAAGGTCAAATACAGGGATTTCCCACCACAAAGCAGGATTATATTCTAGTTTACCCAGACAGCCCTGGGACTCGGGAACTGCTGGGAGACCTATCACAAGTGACTTACCACCTACACAGGCTCTGAAAGCACTGCCGGGAACGGAGAATTTCTTAAAAAACTCCTTTTCTTCGTGTATTTCTAAAAGCCAAAGCAGCTGTGTGGAGCAAAGAGCAATCAGAGCTTCCTGGGAAATCCTAAAGGCACAGACTGAAGCACCTGAAGTGTCACTATCCCACAGCAGATCACTGAGACACGTACTGTGTCTGCTTGTGTCCCTCATCCCTGAGTGATGCTCCTGGGTCTGCCCAGGCTCAGTCCTGCCAAAACCTCTGGGGTCTGGGGGGGGGGTTTCTCATCCCTGCCCAGATTCAACTCTTCTGTGTCACAGGGCTCAATTTATCTCTGACCCTCAGAGGGGACAAGTCTGAACCTTAAACTGCTCATTTTAGGAACAGAAGTCTGAATGAGATCATCTCCCACAGTGGGGATGTGCCAGAAGGAAATTCCTGGACACAAAGGCAATGGGGGGCACAGGACAGGGCAGAGATCGAGCCCCACACTGGGGCTTGCACAGAAACAAAGTGGACATGGGTACAAACTGGGGCTTGCACAAGTACAGACTGGGCACAGGTACAAACTGGGGCTTGCATAGGTACAAACTGGGCACAGGTACAAACTGGGGCTTGCACAGGTACAGCAGCAATGGGAGGCATGGAACAGAAAAGCCATGAGGAAGCAGAACAGGGAGATGATACAAGCCAGGCAGACATCCCAGTGCCACAAGGATGACGCTGCTCCCAGTAATGCCAAAGTGAATTAATGTGCTGGACATTTACACCACTGTGGGTGCCAGGAGATGCCGAGAGCTGCGGAGTTGCTTCCTGAGTGGCATCCCTGCCCCTCCTTCCTCTTGAGAGGTCGGGCAGCTGGGCCACAAGAAGAAGAACCCCTCCTGAGCAAGAACCCATCCTGAGTGATGGAGGGAGCCCCAACACTGGGCAGGGGCAGGCAGGAAACATCCACAAGAAGAGTTGTAAGTTCAAGTGACAAAATCCCAGTCCCAAAGCAAAGCAGTCCCACAAAGCACCACATTCTTCCCCATGTCCTCTTGTGAGCTCGCAGTGGCAGAAGAAGACAGAGGGAAGGGTCTATGGGGAAGGGGGTTCCTTTCTGCCATTTCATTAGCAGAAAGCACTCAAAGGGAGGTGCCGTCTGTCCTGAACAAGGAGCACCATGAATAAATCTACTGTGGCACAAAGACAACGACTGTCCACCCAACCTGCACTATTCAAGTTGCCCAGAGAAGCTGTGGCCGTCCCATCCCTGGAAGTGTCCAAGGCCAGATTGGACAGGGCTTGGAACAACCTGGGACAGTGGAAGGTGTCCCTGCCCATGGCAGGGGGTGGAACAAGAAGGGCATCTTCCAACCCAAACCAGTCTGGGATTCTGTGATCACCCAGAGCTGGCTGCAGCTGGCAAGGAACCTGCTGCACCCCAGGACATTTTGTCCAAGCGCTCATTCCTGTATGAAACTGAAGTACTTTGTAAACCCCCCAACCATCAGCTCCATTCCTAGCTGCCCAAAAGCACCACCTTTACTCTCCACGAAGGAATGAAGACACCTCTTTGAAAAGCTTTGCAAAACCAAGGGAAGCAAGGCAGGAGGGCAGGGAGCCTGCAAAGGATGGGGTTTGAGCTCCTGAGATCATCAAACTGACAGAGCAGCTCCTTGGACACACCAATGCAATTCTGACACTGGAAAAATAACAGATCCCAAGACAGAGCTACAGCCAATAAACCTCAGGAAAGCTGCAGTGGCACCTCAGCAGCGAGATCCCTGCTCACCACACCCTATCCATCCATCCATCCCTCCATCCATCCATCCATCCATCCATCCATCCATCCATCCATCCATCCCTTCACCCGACTAAGCTTTGCTGGCTGCCACTGTGCTCAGTGAGGACAGATGGACATGGCAAGGCTGTCCTGTGATACATCACACCAGGAGCTGCTGGAAGATGGCTGTACTGGAATAGTCACTTCTTCTGATGGTGCCAAAACCAGTTGAGGACACTTGGTCTGTTCACCCTGGAGAAGAGGAGCCTGAGGTCAGACCTCACTGGGGGCTGCAGCTCCTCCCAAGGGGCAGCTTCAATCTCTGCTCTCTGTGAGCAGAGACAGGACCCCAGGGAAGGGCTGGAGCTGAGCCAGGGGAGGTTTAGGCTGGGTATCAGGGAAAGGTTCTTCCCCAGAGGGTGGTGGGACTCTGAACAGGCTCCCCAGGGAATGGGCATGTGCCTGAGGCTGCCAGAGCTCCAGGAGCATTTGGCCAAGGCTCTCAGGGATGCCCAGGGTGGGATTGTTGGGGTGTCTGTGTGGGGCCAGGGGTTGGACTGTGCGTCCCTTTCAATTCAGGATATTCCATGATTTTATGATACACAGATAATAAAGATCCTCTGTTTTATCACAGGGCTCACTGTTGGCAGAAAGCATCTAACATATATAGGAGGGGCATCGTGCCACATGAGGTGGAAAGGACTGTGATTATTTCAGAGACCACCTTTGTTTTTCCACACCAGCACAGCATGGAACCTCAGCATGGTCCCACCAGCCATCGCTCAGCCTCCACACGCTGCACAGCCCACAGAAAGGATCATTTATATAAAAACGTGTGTGTGCTGCAGGTAGGCCAGGCTCCTGTTTATGCACCAAATCCAGCAAAGGCTGGGAAGCTGGGACTGAAGCCAAGGGCAAAGAGCAGGATCTGGATGATACCGCTGTGATTGCTTATCACTCTGTTTGATACTTGGCTTAGCAAAAGCAGGTTACTCAGTTCTCTCTACCTGCCTTCAATTAACGGATTTTGTGCCTGCAACACTAAATAAAAATGCCCAGAGCCTGCACGATGGCTGAGGCCAGGAGCTGCAGCACTGCTATGGAATAAAGGAGCTCCTGTGACCTTCAAGAACAGTTGCTGTGTGAAGTTGGGACCTCGGGCACTTGGCATTGAATTCAGCTCAGTGCAAATGCTAATTTTCTTTCTCCCGCCTCAGCCAAGGTTCTGGATCTCCAGTCGAATTGTGCAGTCACTCAGGGAAATGCTGCACTTCTCTGTCACCTTTGCAAGAGCAGGTCTGAGGAGCAGCTCTGGGGAGCAGCTCTGCCACCAAAGTTCTTGAGGTTACCAAGCCTGTCTTGCTCCTCTTCACTTCTCTATGGCTTTGGTAGCAGGGGTCACACTCCAGACAGGAGCAAAGCTCATTCCCTCAAACACAGCCTGAAGTACAAAGATTTCTGTCATCTCTGCCTCCTCTTCCTCAGAAGTCAGCTGCAAGGAGAGGACAGCCCTGGCCAGGATCTGATGTGCACAGCTGGACACAGACACCCCCGGATCCAACAGCTGGACGTGAGTCTTGCTGGATTCAAAGACCAGTGGGAAGAATTCCCAAAAACTACCTGAGACCTAATCACCTGACAGGTCTGGTTGTTTCTACTTGCCACTCTCCAGATTAAAGGAAATTGGTGTATTTGCATTTTCCTTCACAATTCCTTACTTATTCCTCCTGACTCTGCACAACAGCTACTCATGTAGCGCAAGGAGCAGGACCAGAATTATTAGATTCTTTCCTGGCTCCACTCCCACACTAGGGACTAACAGGGATGCTCTGCAGAGGTTATCTCACTCCAGGCAAACACAGCAGGGCTGATACTCCCACTTCAAGGCATGATGAAAGTGGACACAAGTTTCCTTTTGGAAAGGTCCAATTCAATGCTTCTTTCTTCAGAGATTTTATACTCCTTTTTTTTGAGTGACTGTCAAACAAGACATGTCACAGTGCCCTCAGGTACTCACCACATGCTTGAGGTTTTGCAAAAAACAGTGAAAATGTAGTAGCATCTCGGAAGAGAGATTTTCCAATTTCTTGTCTATTTGTTCTACTAACAAATTTGACCACTTTGGTTGTTCGATGCAGCAAGAACAGGGCAGAGAGCAGAGTCAGCACCACTCTTGAGGACCTGAAGCTCATTTTCAGCTGGACCAGAGGTTCTTTCAGCTCATGTCTCTCGAGGCAGTGTGAGAATGTGTCCAATCTCCAGCAGTGCTTCTCCTTCTGCACCACCTTGGCTTCCATGGCTCTGTAGCTCCAGAATACCTGAACCAGAGGCTGTGTCCAGCAGTCCCTCGGGCACCTTCCCTCTTTAACTGCTTCCCAGAGCAGTATGTTTCCAAACTCAGGCCACTAGAGGCCACCACCTTGTCTTCTTACTCCACGGGCTGAAGTTGCAGGTTTGCAGTGATCTGCAGAGCTGACGGACCAACACAAACTGCTCATGCCTGTATTCCTCTTGAAGACCCCAATTCTGTAATTACAGAAAAGTCTCTGTGCAGTTAAAGGTTCCTACCTGCTCACTGAACAAAGGGTTTGGAATTTAGACATATTCAGTCCTTTCTCCTTCGCCTCTTGGCTCACACATCCACACATTTTCTCCTCTCTGAGACAACAAGAGCCTTTACAGCAAGAATCCACCACATCATTGTGCTACTTATTGCAGCAGAAGATGCAGCACAAGCCAGTGGTCCTTTCAAAGCTATGTGCTTGGTAGAAACATGGACCTTCAAATAGAAACAGAGTTGGAACCTCCTCCAGGGTGGCAGGAACTCACTTCTGTCAGTGCACGGTGCCAGGAGAGCTCTCAGGTGGGCCCTTCCTCCTGAGAGCAGCTTGAACCTGCTCATGTTCAAAGGGAAGGAAAGCAGGGGCAGAGCCAAGGGGACACTCATTCTGTGACCACGAGCACTGAAATACAGCGTAAGGTGACGCAGTGCTGCCGAACCAGGGTGAGGCTTCAGGGCTGTGTGGGCAGCCCGACGCTGCCTTGGCTCTGCAGGGTTCCCCTCACGCGCAGAACTGTCCTTGAAACCACGCCATGGGAGTGAGAACGCGCCGGAGCAGCAGTGGCCATGGCTTGTGACAGCAAGCCATGCTGCACATCCCACCAGGAAGCAAATTCCTCTTTGCTGGAATTATCCCAGGCTGCCGTGGCCTCCCAGTGACAGACATGCTTTGGGAAGGGAGTATAGGAACACAACCACTCTGTGTTTTATCTGTGGCCAGTGTGCGTGAGCTCAAAAGCCAGCTCTGTCTTCTTACCCATCCGGAGAGAACCTCAGTGGCTTAACTTGGGCTGCAGACTAGTCAGAGCACAGGGGGTCAGCACACTGGAACTCAGCGATGCCACAAAAGGTTAGTTTGGGAAGGCATTTAAGGAGAACAGTTTTCACCGTTCTCGGATCAAACAGCAGAACAAATCAAACATAGGAGCAATCAGATGAATGAGAACAGGACAGTTTATTAGCATTTCATGTTTGGAGAACAGGGCCATTAAAGCAAGTTCTGACTGCAGAAAGGAAAATGAGATCCTTCCCCTGGACACCTTTAACATCCTCCTCCTGGGTGACAATCCCCAAATATATGAATACAAAGCATAAAAAATGGAATAGACACAGTGAAGATTATTTCTTACCTTCATTTCCTCCTCCATTTCAGAGAGTTTCCGCTCCAGGGCTCGCTTCTCCTGTTTACAAGGATTCATAACAAAGAGGGTCACATGGATTTAGAAGAAAAATTTACAGTGTTTTCTTTTAAAGAAAAACAAGAGTCTTGTGTTTCTGTAGCAGCATTCCCTGAAGAGCACCCCAAAGCAAGGCAGAGGTTACAACCAGGAGCTGATCAGATGGGACAGGGCAGCTGGCAAACCAGCAGGGATACGTGCTGGGCCTGTTTGGGCAGATCCCAAGCTCTATTCATACCCCTAATGAAATTCTCCCCCATTTTCAGTGATCCCAGTTCTCAGGAGTTGCTGATGTAATGTGATTTTGAGCTCTGTAGGTGAAACCATGGATTTATACTCCACTAAAAGGGGCAATGAGAAAAGTCACTGAGCCACTCAAATAGGAAACAGAACAAGGAAATTCCCTGCCTGGAAATCCTGTTTCTCCCAGATAATCCAGGGCTGCAAAGCTGACTGCTTTCGGTGCATTTTGAGAAGGGAGGATTAGACTCTGCCATGTGAGCGGCCTCAGCTAAGCCTGTGCCAAGGAGGGCAGATCTGGACTCCTTCAGTGACTTTCCCAACACGAAGGGGCTCAAACTGCTCCAGGGACATGCCCTGAGAAGCGGGAAGGCGGAAACATGAATCAAGAACAGGATTTACACTCTCTGCCCTGCTCCTTTGCCCTATGCAAGGAGCTATGAGGCCAGGAGAGTGAGGAAAAGGCAGCTTCCGAGTGTGCTGTGGATGATGAGATCACTTTTTGCCCACAGCACGGTTCACCCAGGGATTCATCAGTGCAAAATGCATGAGCCATCCTGGAAACAGTTAATGCATCTTCACTGAGAACAGCTGGACACATTTTTACTTTCTAATTCTCAGGATCCTGTATTTGTGGCTGTTGTGATCCTAATTCAACAGAAGTTATGCAGGATGTTGCCCTGACTTCAACAAGGCCAAGTTCAAGGTCCTGTCCCTGGGTTGGGGCAGTCCTTGGTATCAACCCAGGCTGGGGGATGAAGGAACTGGGAGCAGCCCTTCCAGGATTTTTCCTTGTTCCTCCACCACCTCAAACCAGTCTTTATTTGTAAGGATTGAGAATGTTTTAAAGCAAAATGGACCAACAATCCCTCAGTGTGATACAATCCATTGGTCTGCAGCTGCTTAAAACGAAAGAGAGGAATCAGAAGGCAGCTGATGTGCAAAGAGAGCAGCAGAGTCTCAGGCCCTGGAAAGGTCAGAACACAATTATCACTGTGCACTGCCCCTCAAGGCAAAAATACAACTTATCTCTTAATTAACGCTTTCCTTCTAGAAATGAGCGCCCTGCACAGCAACACAAGGAACAGGCTGTGACTCAGAAGAAAGCAGAGACACGTACCCTCTTCTCCATCTCCAGCATGCTGGACCGGTCAGAAGTTTTCTCCTGTTTCTGCTATGGAAATTAAAAATAGAAAGTGATTAAACCCGAGAGCACTGACAGAGTGCTGCACAAAGGCCAAGACAGCCCACAGATGTTCTTGCTTGGGATGCCACAAGTTGATTTACAAAATTACTTGCTTATTTCTGTCTCCTCCATGGCACCTTCCCTCCCAAGAACACCCTCCCAGGAGCTCCCCTCCCTTTCCCATCCTGGAACAAGTGTTGGTTTGCCACAGCCAGTGCTCAGTTTTTTCCAGTCAGGACCTGGATTTTCCCTTACCTGGGCTGCTTTTTCCAACTTTGCTTTGATATCAGCCAGCTCAAGCTGGGCTTCTTGCAGCTTTGACTTCAGCTTTTGATTTTCAGACAGGGCGCTCTCGTATAACTGAAACGCAAAACAAGAGCTCAATTAACCAGGCTGCTCCTGGTTAATTAACCCCATTCCCCCTTGCTGCTCTGAGCAGACGTGTGCCCTCAGCACTGAGCTGAGGGGTTCACTTTGCTCCCACACATCAGGAGATGAGAAGGGAAAACAAAACCAACTTGGATGCTTTACTTATGTTTTCATAATTCATGAATAAGAAATAAGAAAACTGCTGTTGAATTTTGTAGGGAGTTTAAAAACAGCCAAGAGGCGAAAAAAGGGATGGTTTTAATTTAGGTAATTCTTTACTCACAGGATGGTGAGGCTCTGGCACAGGGCCAGAGAAGCTGTGGCTGCCCCATCCCTGGCAGTGTCCAAGGCCAGGCTGGATGGGGCTTGGAGCAACCTGGGACAGTGGAAGGTGTCCCTGCCATGGCAGGAGGTGGAATGGGATGAGCTTTAAGGTCCCTTCCAATCCAAATCGCTGGATTCTTTGAAACAGAGAAAATGAAAATAAACATCTTCTCTTTCTTCCCACTGTTTCTTGGGGCCGGTTTCTGCAGCAACAGGCAGGTTCTGTGGTGTGTGCAGATGATGTGTTTGGATTTTAGCTTTTATACTTTTCATATATTTGTAATCCTGCAATTCTTTAGTGTATAACTCTAAACTCCATAAACAGTGCTAGCTGCTGTTCTCCCATTGTGGTCAGACAAAACAACTCCTCTCTAGGCCTGAAACACAAGGACACCTCACTGCCTCAAGCCCTGAGAAATGTAAACAAAAGTGAGTTGGGGGGGAGCAAAGTTGGGGTAAGTGGCTTCATTACCTGAGAGGTAATTGGAGGATTAACCCCCGATATGCAAATGGACCAAACTCATAAAAGTATGAAAAACCTGTGACCCCATCGTCCATTTTTGGGTGTAGTCCCTGGGGGCTTTGACTGCCCTAAATGTACCTGAAGGCCCTTCAATAAATACAACTGCTTTTTATACTCTTAATTTTGTCTAGCCTCTGTTTTCAGGTAGTCCCAAAAAGGCATCACAGTGACAATAATACATTTAAAAACCCCTACTTTCTTATAGTCCTTGTTGCTCTCCTCCTCTGCCCGGCTGCTGAGGGCGGCGAGCCGGTTCTCCCTGCGGCTGTAGGCACTGGAGCGGCTGGAGGCACGGTCGCTATAGGACGAGTCACTCGTGGTGGGGTTCGTAGCTGCTTCCAACCTGAAACAGGAGGAAGACCCAGCACTGTGGAGCTGTGGTAACTTGGAACAGCCAGCACAGGGCCCAGCTGGTTGGGACTGAAGGCTGTGGCAGACCCAGCTGAGCAGGGGCTCTGGGGTGTGTGGGAGTACCCTCCACTCAGCCTTGGGGACTGCTGCCCAAAACCCAGCAGTCACCACCACTACAACAACTGGAAAAAATCCCCAGGGTACCAGCCCAGCCCTCCATGGGCAGTGACTTCCCACGAACCTCTCATCTCCATGGTGGGAACGAGCTCCGTTTCTAAGAGGGCAATGAGGTAAATAATTTGGGGAGTAAAGAACAGAAGCAAACTGGAGCCACAGCTGAGCTCAGGAAAGGACCACACAGCCAGTAGCAGGCTGGATTTGAAGCACAAGGAATCCTCAAAGCCATACAAAAACATGCTGCCAATAAATATTAAACAGAAAAAAAAACTAAAAAAAGAAAATTCTTACCTGGAAAGTCTTTCATGCTGAAGGGAAAAAAAAAAAAAAAAAAGAAAAAGGTAATTAATAATGGGGAGAATTAAAGGTTCAATTCAAAAACTGCAGAGCTTCCAGGCAGCAGCGATTTCCTGCCTCAGATACCAGCACCCAGCTCATGCCAGGCTACACAGAGATTTCCCAGCCCAAACTGAGAATCGCCAATCTCTGCCTGAATCTTCAATTGCTTCAGCTCCTCCAAAGCATTTATTTTGCCCACCTAAGAAATAATGAACCTTGCTGTTCAAATCCTCATTTCCAGAATTGAAATTCCTTCCCTGGAATCCAAACTAATCTATTGTTTCCCTTTTCCAGTGAAGTTATTCTTCCTGACTTCGATCACTGTGCTGTGTGTGATGTGGGTGAGGGAGAATAACAGACACAGGGATCTCCCAGTGGTTGTGCTAAACTTGAGAAAATCACACTCTTCTCTCCACGAGCAAGTACCTCCCCAAGGAGAAAAGCTTCACCATGGCACAGAGAGACACAACAGCAGCTGCAGGAGGGAGGGAGAAGACCCTTACACCAGGGTGGATGAAGCCTGTGTTGGGTTCTTCTTTCCCCATCAACATCCAAACCTCTACTGTGCTGTCCTCACGCTGCCTTTGGACATTGAGAGGCTGGAGCGTGTCCAGAGAAGGACAATGAAGCTGGGGAAGAGTCTGGAGCACAAGGAGCAGCTGAGGGAGCTGGGGGGATCCAGCCTGGAGAAAAGGAGGCTCAGGGGGGACCTTGTGGCTCTGCTGCCAGGGAGCAGGGACAGGAGGAGAGGGAACGGCCTCAGGCTGGGCCAGGGGAGGCTCAGGTTGGATACTGGGGAAAATTTCTTCTTTAAAGGGTGGTCAGGCCCTGGCAGAGCTGCCCAGAGCAGTGGTGTAGTCACCATCCCAGAAATGTTCAAAAATGTGTAGATGTAATACCAGGGGACATGGGTTAGTGGTGAACATGGCAATGCTGGGGGAATGTTTGGGCTCAATGATCTTAGAGGGTTTTTCCAACTTAATAATTCCATGATTCTATGAATATCCTACAGAGGCTGGATGTGGTAAACCACCATTTCAATAAAGTTTTCTGGATCGAACAGTTCCTTCCTACAATTGCATAAATCCAGTGGTGACAGCAGCACTGTCCCCCAGGACATGCCACACTGACAGTCACCTCCTCCACAAGGTTTCTGTCTGACAGACATTTACTCAAATTCCAGGTACTTTCCAACTCTTTACGGTCCCTTGAACTGGAAGTTGAGCCCAATATTCCTCTGCTGGTTTATCAATAGCATCATTGTTCTGAGTGAGCACAAACCTCCCACAGGCACTTCCAGCCAATTCCCCATGCTCTTTTTAATAGAGTCAACACAAAGGACATCACAGAGCAGATGAGGGGTCAGGCTTTTAGTGCCCAGACATGATCGAGCTGCTTGTGCTGTCAGCTACACCAGTAAATCCAGTGCTAACGCCTTGCTGGGAGGCAGATCTGCTGCCTGTCTGGCACTTCAGACCTCCCGCTCCAGCCTGGCACCCAGACAATGCCCCTGCTCCTGGGCAGGGATCTGGGGGTACCCCATGGAGAGAGGAGTTATGTCACCCATTACACGGAGGAGGAGGGTGGACAAGTGACCCAGCCACCTCTCCACTCAAAGCCTGAGGAGCACAGGGGCAGGTCCCAGAGCATCCCGCCCTGTGCCCAGCCCTGCCTGCTGCTTGCCAGGACACGGCCACCTATTACCTGCACCTGGCTACTGAGATTTTAATTCATCCTGCCCTAATGTGACCCTCATCTTGCATCCTGATTCAGGATGGGAGGGTCCCCAGGGAGTCTGCAGTGCGTGGGCTCTGCAGCACAGCCTCTGACATGCTGTGCTGTGAGCTGACCAGCACCAGATAAATGAACCGACGGGACCCGGCACGTGGAGCTCCGCGGATGGACCACACGCTCAGACAAAGCTGCTGCGTGCAGGGATCAAAAGGACAAACAAACCCTGCTGTGAATTAGCACATTCTCCCTCCAGCTGTGCCCACAGGGCCACCCTCAGCCAGGCTCTTGGGCAGGTCTAGTGCCAACCAAAGCTCCAGGAGGCCATCCTGGTGCAGGCATGGGCGCCGAGCCATGGCAGTGGGTCCACCCTGGTATTATTTTACTTGCTCTAATAAAATCTCTCTTCTCTTTTCATCTTACAAGAGAGAAACCTCCCAAGGAAGACAGCAGATGCATTTCCTCCAGCATGGCTAAGCCCTGCTGCACCTCCACAAGCCATGTTGGACGCTGTCTGGGAAGCATTTCATGCGACTCAATGCCCAGCAACTGCCTGATGTCATGACAGGGACACAGCCCTCTTGTCCAAACAGCTGTGGCTTGGGCCATGCTCTGTATGAAACCTGAAGGCAGCAGGTTGGGACACTTTCTGTACAGCTGGTCTCTGGCACAGGGCTGTTGTTAGAAAGACAGACCACAAATCCAAGCACATCCTGGGCTCATGCAGGGCAGGGCAGATCCTGCCCCTGTGCCCCGCTCAGCTGAGCCCCCACCCGCAGAGCTGCCTCCAGCCCTGGGTTCCAGCACGGGAAGGACCTGGAGCTGCTGGAGTGAGTCCAGGGGAGGCCAGGGAGCTGCTCCGAGGGCTCTGGAGCCCCTCTGCTCTGGAGCCAGGCTGGGAGAGCTGGGGGTGTTCACCTGGAGAAGAGAAGGTTCTGGAGAAACCTTGGAGCCTTCCAGTGCCTAAAAGGGTTCCAGGAGAGCTGGAGAGGGACTTTAGACAAGGGATGGAGTGACGGGACAAGGGGGAATGGCTTCCCACTGCCAGAGAGCAGGGATAGATGGGATATTGGGGAGAAATTCTTCCCTGTGAAGGTGGGGAGGCCCTGGCACAGGGTGCCCAGAGAAGCTGTGGCTGCCCCATGCCTGGAAATGTTCAAGGCCAGGTTGGATGAGGCTTGGAGCAACCTGGGCTAGTGGAAGGTGTCCCTGTCCGTGGCAGGGGTGGGATTGGATGAGCTTTGATGGTCCCTTCCCACCCAAACCAGTCTGGGATTCTAGGATACTACAAAGGATTTCCCGTTTTCAGCCACACACACGCTGATCTCTCCACAGTGCTTTGTTAGATGAGCTTTCAACATTTGTTTCTTAAACCTCTCCGCAGCCTGACAGCTCCTTTTGAATCCTGGCCCAATGACCCAAGCTCCCCTGAAGAGCCAGAGAAGGGAATTACAGTGATTAACAAGGCTCTTGCTGAAAGTTATTTGTGCACTTTATGCTAATCCCCTTCAGTGACGATTTTTGCTATGATGACAAACATCTGGGCAAGTAATCCACTCCTTAGCAAGCCTGAATTTACTTCAGCAAATGCACTTGCTAATGGATTTGAATAGTGCTGGGAAACACCACGTGGCTGGGCAAGGTGACATGGGAACCAGGCAATGAACCCAGGCAGGTCCCCGAGCCAGCCTGGGCACTTGCAGCAAGAGGAAAAATCACTACTGTCCTTGTTTTTCCTTCAAAGAAATGAGAATTTCCACATGAAGAGAGACCAGGGGCATGCTTCCACAAAGGAAGGGTGGGGTAAGAAAGGAATCACTTTAAACATACACAGCAAAAAAGGGGGAAATCCCCCAGGCTTATTATATTTACAACTTTCCAACAGATGGATGCTGAGATGGATTGGTTCAGACGGTGACTGTCTCTGTGTGTTTACAGAGAAGCAAAGTGCCAGATGAGAGGGGAGGATCTCCATCATTCCTGCTGCTGCCAGCATTGAGCAGAGCCACCCTGCAGTAACCTGGAATCACAGAATCACAGCACCATTAAGGTTGGAAAAGCCCTCTAAGAGAAGAACAATGAAGCTGGGGAAGAGTCTGGAGCACAAGGAGCAGCTGAGGGAGCTGGGGGGGGGCTCAGCCTGGAGAAAAGGAGCTCGGGGGGGACCTTGTGGCTCTGTACAACTCCCTGACAGGAGGGGGCAGCCGGGGGGTGTTGGGCTCTGCTCTCAGGGAACAGGAACAGGAGGAGAGGAAATGGCCTCAAGTTGTGCCAGGGGAGGTTCAGGTTGGATATTGGGGAAAATTTCTTCCCTGAAGGGGTGGTCAGGACCTGGCACAGCTGCCCAGGGCAGTGGTGGAGTCACCATCCCTGGAAGTGTTTAAAAAACATGTGGATGTGGCACCAGGGGACATGGGTTAGTGGTGAACATGGCAGTGATGGGGCAGTGGTTGGACTCAATGATCTTAGAGGGCTTTTCCAACCTTAGTGACTCCGTGATTCCACCATTCTATGAAGCACTGGAGTAGGTGCTTAACTGAGACATCCCTGCCATTTGTTCAAAGAGAGACAAACATCTTCAGAGGCCACTGGGACGTCACACTGGAGATGTAGTTTCAGCAGAAAACAGCTTCCTTCCAGCTCAGTTCTGCCCTGTGACCACGGCACATTTGGAACCCTCTCCATGTGCTTCCAGCTGCTCCATCAGCGCAGCCCCCGCTGGCCCTGCCCGCACTGCCCTGTCCTCTCAAACAGCCACGAAACATTCACTGGAATTCCAGCAGCATTGGCTGGCTCCCTGCACTGCCCATGGAAGTGACAAAGGAGGTTGTTTGCTCAGAGATGCCATCCCAGAGCTGGAAATTCCAAGGTCAGAATGAGAAGGTGAAGGACAAAACTCTCCTTCCTTCATTGCCAGGAAGAGAAGTTGGGAATGAACAGAGGGAATGAAGAGCTGAGGCATCACACGTGCACTTGGCTGAGCTGGTGCAAGAAGGGTCTTTTCCTTCCTGACTTTCCTGAAGGAAACTTTTAGGGTTTGAAAGGGGGTGCTGAGAAAACTGCTGTATCCACTCCAGTCATCATCAACAAACGCACTCAAGGCTTTTTTATTTCCGTGGCAAATGTGGAGCAGCACTGCAGTTTTGCCCAGATTCCTTTATTTCCCCTGGGATCAAAATTCAACTAGAAACATCAAGAGCCAGGGAAGCATCAAGTTGTGAAATTATTCTTCCATAATCTAAACAGGGTCAGAGCACTGCAGGGGTTGGGCTGGGGGGAAGATGCGGGGCTGGAGGCGGCTGTCCTGATTCGGAATCCAGCACAGCAGCCGAGCTGAGCCCCAGCACTGCTGCCCAGACACCCAAGGGGGTGACTTCTAAAGGAAAACTAAAAAGTACGGAGCACTTGCAGCCTTAGTCACAAGCTTCTGGTAATTCTCCACTCTTGGAGCTCTCACCAGAGGGATCCCATCACCTTCCCTCCTGTCCATCTCACGGTGGGCAGCACGTCCAGGTAGTGCTGGGGTGGTGGAGGACACTGAAGGGGTTCAGCCCATTTTGCCAGCTCAGAGATGATCCAACCCAGGTGAGCTGGAAAAACATCAGGATCTGAGATGGGACCCAAGAAGAAGGGCAAAGAGCACCACAGAACTGTGGCATCACAGGATGGTTTGGGTTGGAAGGGACTTTCAAAGCTCATCCAGTTCCATTCCCTACCACGGGCAGGGACACCTTCCACTAGCCCAGGTTGCTCCAAGCCCTGTCCAACCTGGCCTTGGACACTTCCAGAGATTCTCAGGGTGCTGACATTGGTCAGTCTCAGGGAAAACGCATAGCTGGGTACTGGCTCCACCCACCCAGAGTGCTGGGATGCTGCCTTGTGCCAGGAATACCATCCAGGGCTGATTTTAAAAACATACTCAGACTGTGAAGGGCAGGAGCCTTCCCTTAAAAACTCAGAAAATTTTGCAGCTGTTGGGAGCTCAGTGATGAATAATTAAAACCAAATTCCTCATGGAAGGTTTCAATAAAATGCAGCCCTGAACTGCAGTGCCAAAAGGGGGATTGGCCGCTGCTCGTGCCAAGGCAGAAACTGCCCTAATTGCTTCCACTTGTGTTCTGTGGCTGAGGTTGGAGCCAGTGAAGGCACAATTCCCTACTATTTACATTTTTTTCAAGAAAAAAGAAAAAAAAACAAAGAAAAAAAAAGATAAAAAATCAGATGCTTTGGGAACATTTTATGCTTCTTTATCTCCAACTGGCCAATCTCAGGACAGTGTAAACTATTTTAAGGGAGTTGTCAAGGAATTTATTTTGGTGTATTTTGTCTCAGAAATCCTGATCAATGCCTATGATTAATTAACCACCATGTAATGAGACCAATGGGCACAGCTCCAGCTCTGCCCTCCTTTAAGGAACAGGGGACATTTTAGAAACCCCTCAGTTTTATTCTTGTGCTGGCAAATATCCTCTTGATGAGCCATGTTTATTTTAGAAATTAAATATAAAATAAAGCCATCTGGTTTTGGTGTTCTTTCCCTTTTATAAGCAAAAGCCACTACGTTCCTGCAGTTACGTAGCTCGGCTGCTCCTACATGAGCTCCAGTGTTGGGCCAGGCTGACGTGTGTTCCAAAGGACAACCTCTCCCTCTTAGGAGCATGGAATGTCCCGAGCTGGAAGGGATCCATGAGGATCGAGCCCACCTCGTGGCCCTGCACAGACACCCCAACAATCCCACCCTGGGCATCCTGGAGAGCCTTGGCCAAACGCTCCTGGAGCTCTGGCAGCCTCGGGGCTGTGCCCATTCATTCCCTGGGGAGCCTGGGCAGTGCCCAGCACCCTCTGGGGGAAGAACCTTTCCCTGCTCTCCAGCCTGACCCTGCCCTGGCCCAGCTCCAGCTGTTACACTGGGTCCTGTCCCTGCCACAGAGAGCAGAGATCGGAGCTGCCCCCCATGAGGAGCTGCAGCCCCCAGTGGGGTCTGACCTCAGGCTCCTTCAGGCTGAACAGACCAAGTGCCTCCCCGTGTGGCCCCTCCAGACTCTTCCCTATTTCTGTGTCCCTCCTTTGGACACTCTCCAATAGCTTCAGATCCTTCTTATATTGAGGTGCCCAGATCTGCCCCCCGGACTCGAGGCGAGGCCATGCCAGGGCAGAGCAGGGTGCTGCTGAGGGCAGGGATCCTCCAGGAGCCGGCGCAGCCAGAGCTAAGCTGGAAGGAAGAAAAGCCAGGAGGAGGCTGCCTGGGACACCTCAGACCATCCCTAGTGGGTACAATTCAGGTCAGTGTTCCCCTCCAGCCGCATTTATCATTCCAGTCAGGAATGGCTGGGATCAAGTTTAGTTTTTCAGTGGGTGCAGAACTCAAAGGTCTGGCTGAACTCTGCTTTTGGGAGTTATTTTGAGGTCATTGCCTCCCTCAGAACGCTGCTCCTCTGACCTGAGAGCTGTGGTTTGTGTAGCATCCCATTAGCTCCACCGGTGTGATCGATGTGCTGCTTCCAGCTCGAGCCTGCAATTGTGCAAATGCAAGGGTTCCAAAATCCCATGGATATGATTAATAATCCAGTGCAGCCAAACCACCTCCATGTAACCTCTAACTCCCCAAAGCCTGATGCAAAATATGTTTTCTCAAACTATAAATCAATAAATTTTGCTTAAGAAAAACTGCTATTACTGAAGCATAATATTAAAAGCTTCTCCAAGATGGAATAGTGGCTTTGGCAGCTGGCTGCAGCAGATCCCATCGTTTTCAGTACAAACAGCACGTATTTAATCAGAAACAAACATCCAGGGCTGTGAGGGACTGATGGCCACATCTCCTGCCATCCCAAACAAGCTACAGTCAGATGCTGGTCTGTGCCATGTGTGCCATGGCCAGCCTGTGGCTCAGTGCTCAAAACCCTCCCACAGCCCATGGGCTTTCCAGCAGCTGCAGTTTATTCCCATTGTCTCTTGGGGATAAAACTCGCCATGTAAAACATCAGGCAGGAGAGTATTTTAATTTAAGAAAGGCCATAATTCTGAAACCCAGGGTTTGTTGCTCTTTTATCGTTCTTTTCTAAGGGATCAAATTTTATTGGTGAAAAATTTAATTTTGCAAAGAGACGTGATCTTAGACAAAACTCTCCAGACATGAGGAAATAAAAACTGAGCGGCCAAGTGACATGAGAAGAAAAGATTTCTGCTCCTAAATTTCTTCCAGATGAGAATGCCACAGGTCTGCAGGAACCCCTTCCCTGCCCTGCAAAAGCTCTGGCAGGATGTTCTCAGGTGTTTCATCAGGGACTTAAATACCTCTTGAGCCACCAGTGAGGGTGAGAGCTGCCAACAGCCAACCCGGCAACTTTTCAGCATAAAGTTCACTCCAAAATCCAGTGAACACCTCCTGAGCCAGCAGCCACATTCCCACAACAGCACTGTGAGCACAGGCAGCACATGGCAGTGAGACTGGAACCATGGAATCACAGAACTGCGAAGACTGGAAAAGCCCTCTAAGACCATCAAGCCCAACCATTCCCCCAGCACTGCCATGTTCACCACTAACCCATGCCCCCTAGTGCCACATCCACATGTGTTTCAAACACTCCCAGGGATGGTGACTCCACCTCTGCCCTGGGTGGCTGTGCCAGGGCCTGACCACCTTTTCAGGGAAGAAGTTTTCCCCAGTACCCAACCTGAACCTTCCCTGAACAACTTGAGGCCATTTCCTCTTGTCCTGTTGCTTGTTACCTGGGAGAAGAGAATGATCCCCACCCAGCAGTGCTGGGTTAATGTTTGGACTCAGTGATCTTAGAGGGCTTTTCCAACCTTAATGGTTCCATGATCCTATGATTCTATGCACCACCTCCCATGAATAGCCCAAGTAGAGCTGCCAGTACACAGGGAAATGGATGAACCAGGCTCTGTCTCTCTTCCAGCCCTATTTTTGATGGGCTTGTGTTTATTTTATGAAAAACAGAACTCTCATGGGCTCCTGCAGGGAAGCAGACACTGGTTTCCAGCTCAGCAGGCTGAAGTGGTTTGCTGCTCCCAGAGGTTCCTCCCACTCTCCCCATCACTCCTGTGGCTGCTCATTCCCATCCTGCAGCACTTCCCTCCTCTCTGTCCCTGGTTTTGTGGCTGTACCACGAACTGACCCAAATTAAGGGTATCTTCTTTCTCCTCCTCCCTTCACCCCTTTTACAGTCCCAGCTGATTCCCTGCTCTGGTGGAACCTAAAGTTGCCCCTGACCTTGTGACCTCCTGCAATGAGGTTTCAAGGCTGAGCTATCCCAAGGGATTGTTCTCCAAGTGCTTACCCAGCTTCTCCAAAGGCAACACCTCTGACCAGGCAGCTGAGGGTCAAACGGGAGCTTTAAATGAGGCCGTAGTGTTACATCAGATCCTCTCCAAATCATCCATGACCACTCAGAGCCTTTAATAGTTAACAGACTCCCTGCTCCAGCTTTGGCTTGGATCAATTCTGTTGCTCTGGAGGGAGGAGAGCTGAAGGAACTTCAGCCTCAGGAACAGAAGCCATTCACCCCACAGGTCACAGCACATGCCCTGACCCGTGTTGTTTATACATCCAGATGCAGGAGCATCGTCTGGCTACTGAGTCACAGCAGGGAACATCTCATGGGTGGTGCCCTGGGAATGACCAGAAGTTCCCGATATGCTTCCAGATATAGACATGTGCAGAGAAAAACTCAAAAAAAACCCCAAGGACAAACAGTGTAGAAGGATTTCATCCCAATACCCATCTGAGAAACATGATGCTTGAGGAATAACCAGGGATAAACAAAGCAGGGTGCTGGAGAACACAGACGAAGGTTAATTGCCTGAAAGTTCAAGTTTCAGTATTCCACATTTCTTGTTGGCTGCTGGGAGAGAAGGGAATAATTTCCACAAACACTGTGTAACTAGTCAGCAATCCAGAAATTAGATGGAAACTGTCATGAGACAACTTATTTGATCCTGTTTCAATTTATGCAGCATCACTTTTATCACAACCAAATGGGTCCAAGCCACTAAATGGGAACACAGGAAGATAAAGGTTCCTGGAGAAATATTTTCATAACGCTTTTTATTCTCTAACACACTGGCAGTGGCAGCACAACAAGTTAAATGATTCATAGAGGAAAACCCCATGTGAGAATAAAGCTGTGACCAAGGAATATCTGGAATGAATGGAACCTGCTGCAAAAACACCACAGAGCAAAAACTGATCATCTGACACATTTATATTCCAAACTCAAGGAAGGCTGTGATCCTATCAGGCATTTCTAATGACCTCCCAGCACTCTGGGACACTGACTTTTTACATCGGCAAGCAACAGGACAAGTGCAGGGACAGTTTTAAAGCAAGAGAGGAAAGATTTAGATCAGATATAAGGAAGAAATTCTTCCTGCCCCATCCCTGGAAGTGTCCAAGGCCAGGTTGGACAGGGCTTGGAACAACCTGGGCTAGTGGAAGGTGTCCCTGCCCATGGTGGGGGTGGGATGAGATGAGCTTTAAGGTCCCTTCCAACCAAACCCTTCTGGGATTCTGTGATTCTGTGATCACTTATACATTAACACCAACCCTGTTAGTGTGATTTGCATGCTGAGCACCTGCAGCTCAGCCACTCACATTCCTGTGCATTAGCTTTTCTTTCTGCTGTAAGATTCGCTTTGCTGTCCCCACGTATGTGTGCACACGACCGTAGCCAGCCTGGGTGCATTTGCTGCCATGGTAATCAGTGCTCAGAGCACTGCTCAGAGCACCACGGGCTCCATGTGGGGGCTCGTTAACAGAGATGGTGATTTGGGAACTGCTGCTTTTTATACTCAAGTATTACTATCAAGTGACTTGGTGAAAACATAAGGCCCATAAAAGGTGATGCTCCTGCATCCCATATTTCACCCAGCACGGCTCCTTCAGATGCTTCAATGAACGGCAGAATAAAATAAATCAGTGCAGACTGCTGCGTACACTTAGAGCTTTATTGCTGAGCCCTTCCTGATAAAAATTCAGCTGGAAAGCTCAGGTTACGTGCTCTGAAGGCAGCTTAATGAGGGAGCGATCTAACATCAGAGGGAAAGAGCCTTGCAGCGAAACCATGAGCATGGACAGAACAATGAGAATTATACAGAATCTCTTGAGGAGTGAGTAACAACTATCAAGTGGCTACTTCACAACTGGGCTGGGTAGAGAAGGGGCTGAGAGCAGCCCTGGAGAGAAGGACGTGGGGGTGCTGGTGGATGAGAAGCTCAGCGTGCCCCGGCCACGTGCTCTGGCAGCCCAGAACCCCCCCGTGTGCTGGGCTGAGCCCCCAGCGTGGGCAGCAGGGCAGGGGGGGATTCTGCCCCTGTGCCCCGCTCAGCTGAGCCCCCACCCGCAGAGCTGCCTCCAGCCCTGGGTTCCAGCACGGGAAGGACCTGGAGCTGCTGCAGCGAGTCCAGGGAAGGCCACGGAGCTGCTCCGAGGGCTCTGGAGCCCCTCTGCTCTGGAGCCAGGCTGGGAGAGCTGGGGGTGTTCACCTGGAGAAGAGAAGGATCCAGGGAGACCCCAGAGCCCCTTCCAGGGCCTAAAGGGGCTCCAAGAGAGCTGGAGAGGGACTGGGGACAAGGGCCTGGAGTGACAGGACAAGGGGGAATGGCTTCCCACTGCTGGAGGGCAGGGATAGATGGGATATTGGGAAGGAATTTTTGGCTGAGGGGTGGGGAGGCCCTGGCACAGGTGGCCCAGAGAAGCTGTAGCTGCCCCTGGATCCCTGGAAGTGTTCAAGGCCAGGTCGGCTGGGGCTTGGAGCAACCTGGGCTAGTGGAAGGTGCTCCTGCCCGTGGCAAGGGGTGGAGTGAGATAAGCTTTACGATTTCTTCCAGCCCAAACCACTCTGGGATTCTAAGTGATGGCAGCCACACAGATGCAGCCACTACTGAACCAGCAGCCCATACACATCAACGACAATTTTTTGATGGTCTTTTTTACAGCAAAAAATATCAGCTAACAAATCAAGAAGGAGCAGTTTATAAAAAAGGGGAAGGTTTGACAAAGAGGTGGGAAACAACAGAAAAGCTGCAACTGGAATCTCTGCAGTAAGCTGGGAGCATGCATTCTCCTTAACTTTTGTTTTCCCACCTAACCAATATCCCGTGGAGAAGCACAAGGGTTACAAAGTACCACAACAAACAGATGAATAAGCCTAATCACAAACTACATGGTACATCCTATGAAAAAATGACTGGCCTAGCAGCAGTAGGAATAAAAACAAAATTAAAAAAAAAAAAAATTCAGTCCTTGACTTCACTCTCACCCTTCCAATCCTGTCATTTATTTGCTTAAATGCACACAACAGGTTTCATGCCACTGGATGCCTATTACATCCTTGGAAATGAATATTATTTTTTTCAGGAGAAACCTCAAGCTAAATCACTATGGTGCAAAACATGATGAAAAGGTACCCACTGCCAAACACCTGAAGCTTGTGCCAAATAACTGGACGGTCTCAATTGATTTCAAAGGGGTTTGAGTTTCCTCTTTTGAGGAACATCTTCATTAAAGCAACATTTACTCTGGGGGATTTAACAGGATTTGGGTATTTTAGTTTGTGGAGGTCCCAGGGCTATGGGATGGTGCTGACCCAGCACAGGGACCAACCCCACTGTCACCATAAGCTCCAGGGAGGATATTCCCCCTCCTATGGATTGCATGAATTTACTGCAAAGTGCCCCCCCCCCCCGCCTTCCTTAGCTGTGCATTTGGGGAGTTCCCATCAATTAAAGGAAGAAAAACCCCAGGCAATACTATCGTAACTCCTAAGGAGGAGTATTCCAAGCAGCAGTGCAAGTGCAGACAGAATGCCACAGGAAACTGCTTGGCAAATGACATTTAATGCAGCTGTTTGGCACTGATACCTCGACAAGTCAAACCTCCTTTGCTCTGCCTGGTTCTCCAAGAGTTTTCTCCCTGTGTGCACCATGTGTGAGGCTCCTGCCTGCTCGTGTGTGCTCACACCCCTGCTCAGCTGAGAACGTTTAGAGCCCACAGCTCTGCTGGTATCAATGGACTGGATGGAAAGATAAAAGGTTCCAAGGTATCACATTCCTACCCGGTTTATGAAGGGTGGCTCCTTGTGGCACAGGCCTGTTACTGTGGGCATGGGGGAGTGGGTGGGGAGGAATAAACACATGGGACAAACCCAGAGTAAACCAAACTCCGTTATTTCTCTTGCTCGTGGCAAAATTATGTTGTCTTGGAGAAAGAGTTAACTCAGATCCTTGTTTTAGCCTGAAGTCAATCCTTCCCTAATTAGCCTTTTAAGGCATGGGCTATTTCCATAACCCAGATAGCACCAGGGCTGTTTCCTACACTGACAGAGTCGATGCTGCTGCATTCCCCCCATGGTTTCTCCCTGCCGATGCTGTGGAGTCACAGCTGGCACTGCCTCACCACTGCAAGGATTTCCATGCTCAGGTGCTGGTTTTCATCAAAACCTCACTGCCATAAGAGGCTCTTCTCCAGGCCCTCTCATTCCCACCTGGCACCTTTCTGTAACCACCTGAGAACTCCCATCACCTTCTCCAATACCCACAGCTCCCCAGGAGCCTGCAAATCTCATTGTGGTGATGGACAGAGAAACCAGCACCACCTCTACCCACCTGAGAGCTCCCACCACCTTCTCCAACACCCATGGGCCTCCAGGAGTCTCCAGTTCCCCCCATAGCTCTGGACAGATGAACCAGCCTCTCCTGTCAGTCTGCTCCAGGCACAGCTCAGGGCTCTTGTGAGATGTTTGTCACTCGCTCGTATGCCCAGATGCATAAGAGGGAGAAAAGAGTCAATCTGAACATGTCTGACCTTAAAAACTTGGGGTTTGAAAGAAATGAAACCATTTCCAGCACACTAGAATGGGTCCCCACCTGTTACCAGGTTGGTGATCAATACTGCAGCCCTTTAGCGAGGAATGGTAAGCGCAGTGGTTAAACCGATGAGGGAAGCCCACCCAAGACCACAGGGGATAGTTTTAGATTATTTGAACCATCCCAAAGACACTCCAGCTGCAGAGGGAAGAAAACACCTGCTCCTGATTACAGTTAACAGCCCAGGGCAACCAGCAGCCACAGAAGCCTCAAGGCTGAAGTTTCCGAGGTCAGGAACTGCTTCCATGAATGCCACAGCAGTGGGTTAAAACTCAAATATTGTGGGCAATACTTTTTCCAGACCAAGATCTGTCCCTTCCAACAGAGCAGACAATGCACATCTGATTTGAGCAAATACCAGTGCTGGAATTAATTTAATGCTCCCATCTAAAATTAGCCTGGCTGTTAAAAACTAATTCCTCCAGGCTTTGACTCCAGCATGATAATATTTCTTGATGGTGAAGAGGCTGCCTGTACAATGATACGGACCCAGAGGGTTTGTGACAGCTTCTCCCATGACTCTGGAGCTCTCAGCAATACTGCTGGGAAGCATTCCCAACTTTCCAACACCTTGGGAGAGGAGGATAGCAGCTCTAGTTTGGGGAGTATAGGTAACTACCTTGCCTCCTGCTACAGGTGGTTTTCTTCAATTTTTTTGTGGTGTTGAAATTATTCAACTACAGCACAGGCCAGCTCAGCCCTAAGGGTGAAAGTTGAACACAAACCTTGTTTCACCAGCGATATCAAAGTGTTTTTGGAAAAGGTGCAGTTTAACAAGCTGGTCAGGTTCTGCCTTGTTTTCACCAGGGAGGTTTTCACCCAGCAACAGCCTACCAGGAGAGCCACGTTCCAGGACAGGGGGAAACTACCATCCCAGCAATTCCCTACACCACTAACACAGCTAATCCCAGTGCAGGGACTCTGGCAGCTGCTTAAAACCTGTTGCTGCAGAGGCACCATCCCAAGTTTTATTTAAACCATCCTCTTTCCACAGGAAACCACAGCCACAGGTCTCCACAGGGTAAGACAACAAACCGCCACCACCGGGCTCTGCTCAGAGCATGTGCTGAGCAGGTAATACAGAAAGGAAAAAGCTGCTTACTCTGAGTGTCTTTGCGATCGGGGAAGGAGAGGACGGGGGAGAGTCTGACTGAGCCTTCCTGCTGCGAGTGTATTCCTTACTCCTGGTGTACAGGGACGACATGGCCTCGCAGGCTGCGTGTCTGTGAGAAGCAACACCAGTCTTGCTCTCCTGTCGCTCTACGGCGCTGGGCAGGTCTTCCTTCCAAGGTCAGAACAAACTAATTAAACTATTCACAGCTCTGGTAATTAAACCCTGCTGTTTAAGGTGTATAATTTTAGGCATTAATCTGCTGCAGAAAAAGCTGAGGCTCCACAATGTTTCTTGTCCAAGCAGAAGCAGAGAAGGTGTCAAGGACTTGCTGTGCTCCAGTGCCGGGCGCTGCTCTGTGCCAGCCTCACCGCCTGGGCCCCGTCCCGACTTCTCCGCAAAAGGGCATTTCCCCTCGTCCAGAGTGTGCCACAGGCCCAGAGGGATCAACCTCTCCCCAGAACTGCAGGAGGGAGAAACTCGCAGCTCAAGGAGAGAGCTGGAAACTGGCTGGGTTTATCTAGACACGAAGCTTTTGCCAAAAAAAGCTAAAAAAAAGGAAAGCAAAAGCAAACCCTGATTTACTCCGGAGCGCGGCCGCGAGCTCTGCCCTTGCTGCACAGAGCCGCACATTTCAAGTGAAACACAAAAGCATAAATCAGGAACAAATGCTGGTTTGGAAAGGGGCAGTCCAGCTGAAGTTGGGTTTTGTTCCATCCTCCTCCTCCACCTCCTCCTCCCTCCTCCCCCCGCCCCGGCGCCCTTACCCACGCACAGGCTTCTCCCGTCCCTCCCGCCGCTGCCTTCTGACATTCTGACATTCCAGATCCTGACTCGCTCCAAGAGGAATGCTGGAGGGCAGCCAGCAGCAGCGATTCACTTTCAGCTTGGGATTTGGGCTGCCAAATTGGGTTTGGGATTGGTCTTGGGATTTGGGCAGGAAAAAAAAAAATGAAAAAAAATAGAAAGTGGGAGAAGAGAAAATCCCTCCCAAGCTTCTGAGGCCTGGTGGGCTCTGAGTGGGATGTTGGAGGCACTGATAGCACTTTGCAAAGCCTAAATTCCAGAAGGCGTGTGTGGCTGTGACACAGGGAGATGATTTAAAGGCCATGGAGCAGCTCATGCCATGAAAGGGAGGACACACTTGGGCAGCACAACAGGATTTTTGTTGTTTGCTCATAAGCCTGTTTGAGCTGTGGAAGGGCGGCACAGAGCTTGTGTAACGCACACTGGTTCAAGGGAGCGTTTGGAATCAAGGAGGAGGGAGAGGAGCTCAGATGAAAGGACAGAGGGTGTGGAGAGCATGTACCTCTCCCAAACTCCCAGCTCTCTGCCGAGCTCTGCTGCTGCACAAGCTCACTGGAAGTGGCAAGACGGCTCCCTGCGAAGGTGAGCGTGTGTCCCTTGTGTCCCATTGAAATAGGCCCATGGGATGTTCATTTGAAAAACGCCTCAAACGAGCTCACAGAATCACAGACAATCATAGAATGGCTGGGGTTGGAAGGGACCTCTGGAGATCATCCAGTCCAACCTCCCTGTCAAGGCAGGGTCACTTAGAGCAGGTGCACGTCCTGCCACCGCACCAGCAGCGCGTGTCCTGCTCCAGCTTCACATCTGCTTAATATCAAACGTTTCCCACCAAGACCAGGTTGGACGGGGCTTGGAGCAACCTGGGCTAGTGGAAGGTGTCCCTGCCCATGGCAGTGGGGTGGAGTGAGATGAGCTTTAAGGTCTCTTCCAATTCAAACCATTCAATGAAGTGCAGAATAATATCCCTATAAAAATATTTTAAGAGTGTTATCCCACTCTGTGTTGCTCTGAAATCTTGCCCCTTTTTGCACCCTCTTGGCACCTGGGTAATTTAACTGGCACAGACCAGGGGAAGGGGCTTGGAATAACAGCTGCAGTAATTCCTCCTTCCATCCAGCATCTTCCCTCTCCAGGGGCAATGCAGCATCACTGTGTAACCAGGGAGAGCAGGAGACGGGGCTGCCAGATTTTCCTGCTCTAAGAAAGTCACAGTGAGATCAGGTTTCTCGATACTTCTTCAAGAGGAAGGAGGGGACTCATCATCCACTGACTGCAGGAGAGGGGAGAAAGGGTTTGGGAGAGGTCTAATTCTGCCTGGTAACATCTCTGCATTCCCCTTTCAAGGTGAGGAAATGAAGTCCAGACACACAAGGAGGCAGTGACAGGCACCTCGCTGCTCCAGGAGGCTGGGCAGGACCTTGATCTTTCCAGCCTCCATCTGTTGCACTCATCACACACCTCTCCCTGTGCCTGGAGCCCGACTCTGTTGTACAACAAGGTAATTCAGACACTTTAAATGCATATTTATAGACCCTGCACACAGGGTGATCCTTTCACACCAGTCTCAGTTTCTGGAGTTTCAAAACTGTGTAAGTGAAACTGGGTGAACTGGCCGGTGGTGCACTGGAGTGTCCCAATCCCAGCTCCAGGGCTGACAAAGCCCAGCTTAGTCACCAAGGCAGAGCTACATAGCTCTAAATTGCAGTGTTTGGCTTCCTCTCCCATCCAGTCCCAAATAAACCACTCTCGCATCCCTCCATGGTCACGTTTCTGCTGAGGAGGGGCAGAGAAGTTCCAAAATCAACATTTTGGTATGGACCTCACAGCCCAAATCCAAAATACAACCTGAGCCATTCCATAGTAATTACTTAGAGACCCACTGCAGACTCACACACACTGACTAACACAGCTTGGTGGCCAGTAACTCATTTTAGAGAGAAGGGGGAGCTTGATCAGCCGGGAGACAGAGAGCAGCAAGAGATGCAATATGGCAAAACAGGCCAGGTTTCAGCATTATTCCAGCGAGTGCCTGATTTAGGGGTTTCTTCCTGCTGTTTTGGACAGTTTACTTTCAAGTAGTCCCCAGTGGAAGTATGAAACATGACTCTCCTTCAGTGCTGCTATTCCTCACAGCCTGAGCTCTGTCATGTTCAAGGTCGTTGTTTAGATCCGACTGTTCCTATATGCTCAGGAGATTCCTCAGTCAGAACCAGGCTGGTCCATGCTTCAGCTGTGGTGCTGTGTACTTTACCAAGGAATATTCATACAGCTTTCAGAAAGACACGCACAAAAATCATCTTCCACGAGCATTTCCACAACCCCTGGACACAATGCCCTGAGGCTCTCCAAATGCTGACTTCATGTTCTGGCCTATTTCTGGGCAAAACCTTAAAAGTTTCTTCTCACCTTGGACTATGGCAGCACAACTATACTACAGTATTATGTCTTTCCCATATTTATATGAAAGAGTGTATTCCTGTAGTTAGAGCTGTGGTCTTGGCTATGATCACTCTTCAGACACTTTCACCCAAAAAGCGGTCAGGCTCTTCCCCCAGAGGGTGCTGGGCACTGCCCAGGCTCCCCAGGGAATGGGCACGGCCCCAGGGCTGCCAGAGCTCCAGGAGCATTTGGACAGTGCTCCCAGGGATGCCCAGGGTGGGACTGTTGGGGTCTGTGCAGGGCCAGGGGTTGGACTCGATGATCCCTGTGGGTCCCTTCCAGCTCAGCAGATTCCACTACTTCCTCTTCCATTCAGATGTCTGTCCTGTCCCTTTCTTTGGTGATGATGCCTGTGTTTGTACTCCACTTTTAAAATTAGTTAGACAGGAGAACTCATATGCATGAAAATTATGTACCAGAAATAGGATGAAACCCTGAGCGAAATATTTGAGAGGAAAATACATACACCCTTTTGATCTATGGTGAAAATCTTCACCTACAGAACATGATGCTGGTAAAACAAATGTCAGCAGCACTGCAACATTCCAACCTGCAGCGGACAGAAATGAGAAACAAATCTGGCAGTTAAAGCCAGAGCTGCAGTGACGCTCAGGGGTGATGCAAGCCCGCGGCACGTTCTCTGAGTGCAGAGGAGGAGAAGCCCTCTTGGGAGACCAGAATTCTAATACAACTTGAAGAATGGGAGTAGTTGGTATTTTTTGGAACAAATTATCTCAAAACTATCTCTTGAAAGTCCTAGCTGGCATTTTTCACACCGGGTTTACCACGTACCTCACTGAATTCCTTCCCATCCAGCTGAGTTCTTTCCTCTGCAGCCAAACCTCCCCTGTCTCCCAGCACAGGCACGTCCCAGGGAGCACGGTGGTGTCTCCAGCTACACAGGGCTCAGCTGGGGCAGAAAACACAAACTGGGCCCACACAGCATCAGGACGTTCTCGGCACTGTGACCTTCCCCCAGGGCCTCCCTGCCTACATCTGCTAAATTAACCACAGCCAGGGACCCCCTGTGCCCCAGCACACAACCCTGTGATCACCGAGCAGGGGGAAGGTCTCTGGCATCATCTTGTCCTTAGCCAACCAAAGCTCCTCTGGGTACCACTGGGCACTCCTGGGGACCTTCCCAACAGGCACCTTGGACACTGCCACACTGATCTAGAGGGTGGGAGGAGTCAGTCACACGGATGAGCCTTCCTTCCCAGCTGGCCTAAGGGCTAGGAACAGTTTAAGATGGCAGTATGATACTGAGCCTTTGAGGATGGGGTCTCAACAGTAGAACAGCCCTTGCTGTGACCTCCTCCTGTGCTGGGCCAAGTGATGCAAGAACATGGGGCTGCACAGCTACCTGTGAATTCCAACCACGCTGGACGAGCAGAAAAGGGAGAGGCAGGCAAAAGGCTTCATGTTTTTCTTTGAACCTGACAGAATCACCAAGGCTGGAAAAGACCTTTGAGTCCAACCATTACCCCAGCACTGCCATGTTCACCACTAAACCATGCCCCCTGGTGCCACATCCACGTCTTTTGAACATTTCCAGGGATGGTGAATCCACCACTGCCCTGGGTGGCTGTGCCAGGGCCTGACCACCCCTTCAGGGAAGAAATTTTCCCCAATATCCAACCTGAACCTCCCCTGAACAACTTGAGGCCGTTTCCTCTTGTCCTGTCCCTGTTCCCTGGGAGCAGAGCCCGATCCCCCCTGGCTGCCCCCTCCTGTCATGAAGCTGTGGAGAGCCAGAAGGTCCCCCTGAGCCTCCTCCTCTCCAGGCTGAGCTCCCTCAGCCTATCACTGAGCCCACTTTGCTCCCTTTTCTCTGGGAAGCAGAGAACCTCCGTAATCGCTTCATGCCACCCCAGACACTTCTGGTACCTGCTGGCACCTCCTTCTACAGAGTTCAGCTGTTTGCTGTTCAAGTAAACAAATCTTCCCCACCCTCCTCTTCTGGGTTTCCCACTGCGGGAGCAGAATGTGCTGTTTGTCTGTCGAGTCATGTGCTGATCCAGGGAATCACTGAAATCTGTAATTTTATGCAATACCTAAATCAACTGTAAAACTGCATTTATTCTCATGACACTTCTCTGGAGAAATGGAACAAAATAATCTGGCAGTTGTGTCTAAGAGTCAGGCTACAAAGTCATTATACGACCAGAAAATAATGTTTCTAGGCATAAAGTAGTTCTGTAAACTATCCAGAGAACCCCAGAATGGTTTGGGTTGGAGAGCCTTAAAGCCTTGGACTTTAAAACTCATCTTGTTCCAATCCCTGCCATGGGCAGGGTCACCTTCCACCAGATTGCTTCAGCCTGGCCTTGAACACCTCCAGGGATGAGGCAGCCACAGCTTCTCGGGGCAACCTGTGCCAGAAACTCAGTTTAAACATGAGAAAACCATTTACCATTGAACTACCTTTGAGAACAGTCAGATTTCCCACTGCTTTTCTGTCACTGGACTGGCCCACGAAACTGAAATCCATAGTGCCACAATCCTGCACCTCCCCTTTGCAACAATGTCTATATTGTGGGCAAAGTTTAATGAATCCTGTGATCTGCATCACCACAGGATGTCCTGTATTTGTGGTTACTTCAGCCCCAAGTAACAGCCATTCTTCGTGCACCCTTAATGGCACCACTGCCTTGGTCCTGGAAGAGGATCTTCCTTGCCTTACGCTTGTCTGCCACTACATCCAGATCAGACCAGGAGTTGTTATCTGCAAAGGACAAGCTGTGACCAGCCCGAGGTCGGCTCCAACAGCCAGGAACAGTTTTGGTTTAACACACAGGGCTCCACAGCCAGAGCAAGGGTTACACCCAGGGGGCTACGACACCACGGAACCAGTCACTGCTTTCTCCACACAGGATCTTGCAGTAAAATGTCTCTAGACTATCACCAAAACATTGGGAAAGGAATTCACCTGGAAAGAAAAGGCTGAGTCTTGTTAACCCTCCTGCTCTCACCTGTTTATTCACTCCACCCACCACTTTTTGTGCAAAGCAATTCTGCTTATTCTGGAGAGAAACTGCTCATTTTGGTGCATAATGAGTGAATTTGGAATTGGCAGCACCAGCACTTATCCCAGTGGGTGTGGCCAAAAGTCAATCTTCAAAAGTGGTCACAGAACACAGAGAATCACAGTGTCATTAAGGCTGGGACAGATCACGAGTCTTCTCACCTGTTCTGTGTTCTGGGTGGTGATTGTGGTTTTTTTCCTGACAAGGCTTTTCTGCTTTGGCTATGGAGATGCACATGGAGCAGGAGAAGGACTGGACACCAGCTCAGGGGCTGATGGTACTGGTTGGTTGGTTGGTTTTTTTGTGTTTAATTGGTCTTTTTCAATCTAAAAAATTTAGTGACTCAGCTCCACTCTTACCCTCTGCATTGCTTAGTAACAGTTACATTCTCACAACACTGTAGGTAACCTGAGCAGGTAATTTTGACCAAGTGTCTTTGTACAGTGAGAGAAAAACTGACTCCAAAATACAGATTTTTATTCCTGGGGCATAGTCATGGGGAGCTGAGGAGCTGCTGGATGACAGAAACTAATGTGCTGTACAGCAAGTATAGCCAAGGAATTGTGTGTATGGAACAGCCAAGGAACTGTACATACAGATATAGCTGAACATACACATACATGTGAACTCCTTTAGCAGTAACAAGGCCAACAAAGAAGTTACTAAAACATTACTTGTACTCTAGTCTACAATTTGTACTTCTGGGCATTTGATTTAACTTATTTAATGGAACTTTGTATCTCAAGATTTAATAATTCAAATTATTATTATTACTATTATTATTACTGCTATATAGCAACTGTACATGATATATAAACCCTACTGTAAATAAATTACTTTTAAATTAACCTCAAGCTTTAACAGGGTCAAATACAGCTTGCAGGGTTTATTTAGCACTGCAGAAGGCAGTCAGGGTTATGTTGGGCTGAAGGACTGGAACAAAACAACACAGTCAGGCAGTAGCTGTGCTGTAAATGGGATGTGCAGGCTCTGCTGGAGTTTTCCATAAATGGAATCCGAATCAGAGGAGGGAACACTTCCATCTGCAGTGCACAGGCCAGGATTCCCAGGAGCAGATCTGCTGGGGTACCACGCAGATCGGAAGTAGAAGGATCTTCCTCTCCTCCCAGACACACACACAGCAGCTGAGAGTCTATAATTGCATCTATAGCATCATTCTCCTCCCACTTTTTATTCCCATCTCCAAATTTATCACAAAAAAGCTGGAAGCACCATGCCTTAGGCATACCTGGATTAGCACCGAGCAGCACATGCAGATCATTTAGTGAGGGCTGAGAACAGCACATTTAAAATACAACATTTCAGAGTTATTTTCTTTTGCCTTTCTTATAAATAGAGATAATAAAAAGCAAGGGTGAAGCAAGTTCAAAAAGCACCATTCTCAGCAGGGAAACATCATTTTAGCACCTGCAAGTGCCCACTTCTGCATGCAGGAGAAACATCTTCCAGCAGTTCTGTGGAGCAGAGTTGAGTTTTTGGAAGAACAGGTAAGGTGTAAAGCCAGCAGGTACAGCAGAATGAGAAGCTGGGCTGTTCACAGACCCCTCTGGGGACACCCCTAACTTCAGAGGGGGAGAACTGGATATAAAGTAAAGCCTGCAGAGAGGGAGATGGTTTCACTGTCTTGAGTTCATCATCATTTGAAGATAAAGCTCAGGACAAGCCCAGTAAACCAATCTACATCTGCACTTCTATAGCAAAGACACAGGGAACCTGAGATAGGGCCTGGAAGGGGCAGACAAACCCACAGTTCAAGAATATCAAAGGCAGAAATGTTTCTGAGAGAGCCCACAGGTGTTCATGTTCCCTCTCTGAATGTGCTATTAAACTGTATTTCATAGAATCACAGAATATCCTGAGTCAGAAGTGACCCACAGGGATCATCGAGTCCAACTCCTGGCCCTGCACAGACACCCCAACAACCCCACCCTGGGCATCCCTGGGAATGGTGTCCAAATGCTCCTGGAGCTCTGGCAGCCTCGGGGCAGTGCCCATTCCCTGGGGAGCCTGGGCAGTGCCCAGCAGCCTCTGGAGGAAGAACTTTTTTCACAATATCCAGCCTAAATCTCCCCTGACAGGCTGATGGTGAGAGGTTACAGAAATGGGTGGCAACAGTGGCAATAACCAGCAACAACAAACCAGCGCCACAAAAGGCTCCTGTTGGAGGGGACAGATGTGGCAGTTTTGCAAAACATAAATGTCTCGAAGATCACAGACAGGATTTCATTCAGGCTGTAAATGCAGCCATGGGCACAACCCCTGAGGCAACCCCAGCACTGCCTATTGTCACCCCATAATCCTGGCCAGGTCTGTACACCAGAGATTGGTCTGGTGTCTATGGAGAGGTTGCTTCATGACCTGGCTCTGCCTTTTCACAGTGAGGCTTCTTTCCTGAACTCAGTACCGTGCTTTGTTCAAAAAATGCATCACAATAAAACCACAGAATCACAGGATCAAGGACTGTTGGAAAAACCTTTGAATCCAACTGCTCCCCCAGCACTGCCATGTTCACCACTAACCCATGTCCCCTGGTGCCACATCCACATGTTTTTTGAACACTTCCAAGGATGGTGACTCCACCACTGCCCTGGGTGGCTGTGCCAGGGCCTGACCACCCCCTCAGGGAAGAAATGTTCCCCAATATCCAACCTGAACCTCCCCTGGCCCAGCCTGAGGCCGTTTCCTCTTGTCCTGTCCCTGTTCCCTGGCAGCAGAGCCCGACCCCCCCGGCTGCCCCCTCCTATCAGGGAGTTGTGCAGAGCCACAAGGTCCCCCCTGATCCCCCTTTTCTCCAGGCTGAGCCCCTTTCCCAGCTCCCTCAGCTGGTCTTCACTGGAACTGTGCTCCAGACCCTTCTCCAGCTCTGTTGCCCTTCTCTGGACAGGCTTCAGCAAATCCAGAGAGATGCTTTCCTCTGTCCACTCACAATTCCAGTTTGAGCACTGCTCATGCAAAAAATGAATTGATTTCACCCAGTTCCAACCATTAAGGATAAAGTAGTGTGGAACATAATATTTTCCAGGGGAAGCTGTCTGGCAGTTGCACTCAGCAAGTGTTTCCTGACAGGTTCCCTCTTCCCACCCAGGTTTCTTACAAGGAGGAATGCAACAGCAATTTGCACAGCTATGAACAGGCCATGTCAGGGAAGCTGAGAAAGCAAACAGCAGTACAAGAACCAGATGGAAACAGCTATTTCAAGCTAATGGACTTTCCAAAATATGACATAGAGAAATAAAAATCTCAGGGCCCTCACAATAGTCATGATCCATTCTACTCTTTATCTACATTCATCAGATTCTCTGTACCCACCACAGCCATTCCATGGCTGTAAAACCTGTCTGTCAGCTCAGCTGTGGAAGTGCATGGCTGTCACACAACAATACTCCAGTGCCACTGGCCAGGCAAATCTGTAACTTCAACACACTGCCATCCAACTGTGCTTCAAGCCTGTTTCTGACCATCCCTCACCAGCAGCACGCTGCGGTGCAGAAGGTTATGTCCACTGCCAAGGATGAAATCTAAGATGAATGAAAAGACTCCCTGTATGGTAAAACACCCAAACTCACCCACAACAGTGCCCAGCATTGGGTACCTGGTAGGTACCTGCTGTAGAATCACAAATGGCCTGGGTTTGAAGTGACCTCAAATCTCATCCAGCCCCTGCCCTGGGCAGGGACACCTTCCACTATCCCAGGCTGCTCCAAGCCTCATCCAGCCTGGCCTTGGACACTCCCAGGGATGGGGCAGCCACAGCTGCTCTGGGCACCCTGTGCCAGGGCTTCAGCACCCTCACAGGGAAGAATTTCTTCCAAATACCTGATCTAAACCTCTTCTCTGTCACTGGGAAGCCGTTTCACCTTGTCCTGTCACTACATGCTCTTGTAAAAAGTCCCTCTCCATCTTTCTTACAGGCTCCCTATAATGAGCAATGAGGTGTAAATTAAGTAGAGCAGGTGGGAAATGCCTGCCAGAAGCAGTTTTGCAGCTTAAGGATTCAACATCTTGACGTACCAAACAATGAAGCAGCTTCTGCCAAATAATGTTACTTTTCATAGCAAAGTCCATGTCCAAGAGCAAAAAAACTAACAATGACTTTCCAAACATGAGGCTGGTTCTGAAGAGAAGCATGTGGGAGGATATAAACTCCAAACAAAAAGTGACCTTTTAGAAGACACGAGGGACAAACAACATCACCACACTTATATCACAGTAACATGCCATTTTTCCTACTGTGGTTGTTTCCAAAAGATATTTTACTGCCAGAGAATTTGACTCCAATTTTCCAAACAAATTTAGATTACTCCGAAGTTCCCTGCTAGCCATGAGGCAATACAGCTTCTACTTTTTGCTCCTTCTGGACATGTCTGGGAGATAAATAATTTACTACATAAATGTGTGACTGCACCAGCCTGCACAGGATGGCAGGCAGTGAGGGGCTTTGCCACAGAGAAGCATCCATAGAATACCAGAGTCACAGAATGGTTTGGGTTGGAAGGGACCTTAAAACTCATCTCATCCCACCCCCTGCCATGGGCAGGGATGCCTTCCACTAGCCCAGGTTGCTCCAAGCCCCATCTAACCTGGCCCTGAACACTTCCAGGAATGGGGCAGCCACAGCTTCTCTGGGCACCCTGTGCCAGGGCCTCCCCATCCTCACAGCCAAAAATTCCTTCCCAATATCCCATCTATCCCGGCCCTCTGGCAGTGGGAAGCCATTCCCCTTGTTCTGTCACTCCATGCCTTGTCCCCAGTCCCTCTCCAGCTCTCCTGGGGCCCCTTTAGGCCCTGGAAGCGGCTCTGAGGTCTCCATCCCTGGAGCCTCCTCTTCTCCAGGTGAACACCCCCAGCTCTCCCAGTCTGGCTGCAGAGCAGAGGGGCTCCAGAGCTCTCAGAGCATCTCTGTGGCCTTATCTGGACTCATTCCAGTAGTTCCACATCCTTCTTGTGCTGGGACCCCAGAGCTGGATGCAGATTCTCACACTGGGGAGAAGGGCCAGACAGCAGGGCCTGAACATGTTACATCCCAGTTCCATGTGCTGCAGCCCCGCTCCCACTGCCCCCAATCTCTTTTCTCCGAGGCAGCACCTGCCACCACAACACAGCCACTAAGGCCCACCCAGATATCTACTGCTGTAGGCAGAAATTTTAATTCAGCAGATCAGATTTTTTGGAGGATGACTTCAATCACGTCAGGAGAGACATCCTCCCCCAGCCCACTGGATGACTGACACTGAGGTACGACCATCAGCTCCCAGAGGGGGCCAGAACCTGCTCCAAGTAGTTCAGCAGTCAGAGATATTTCTCCTTTCCATAGTTTTGAACATTTCACAAGGAGACAGACTTTGACAGTTTCCCACAAAAAGTGACACGATCTCTGTTACAGGTATAAGCACAACCATACACTGTTAACCTTTAAAAAGTCAAGAATTATAAACACAATTAGATATAAAACAATAATGAGATTAATTCTGTCTTTGGGATATGGTCCAGGAGCAATGCTGCTCCTCAGGCCAGTGGGTCTGGGCTAACATTCACACTGAAGTGAGCACTCCCATTTCCTGGAGCGGCCGTGCTGTGTCCACACAGCACTGGAGAGAAGCACACACGTGTCATGGATCCTGCTGCCACCCTATCCATCACACTGCTCCTTCTGGGAAGAAAGCAAGAGGATCCTGAGACCCCTGTGCAATAGCTGCCATGGGTGCAAAGGAAAAGGAGCCTGGGGTGAACTGGGATCATCTGAACTGACTGCACAGGCCTCCCAGCAATGCCATCAGCAGCCAAGGGAGCTGAGGGTGACTGCTGCAGGGCCAATTCCAGCCCCATGGCTGCAGGGGAATGACTTGCTGACAACTGGGACACATCAGTCACCTCAGACTGCACCACAAGTCTGACAGCAATCTACTAAACAAGATGCTAAAGCATAAAGTTACCTTAAGTAGTTATGAGTTTGTGACCTTGGAAATCACTCCTGGAGGACTGGCTGTTTTGCTTCATCTTCCCAGGACTCACAGACTGGATTTTAGCTGGTCTTGTGTTACTCATTCCCATCCCCATCACAGCTTCACATTACACCTTCCTAATTCAGCAACTCGGTGAGTTAGAGGAATTCACCTGAAGGCATTTAGCTGTAACCCTGTAGTCACATAACCCACTTGGATCACTTGGCTTTAGGCACAAACAATATGTTCTCCCAGAGCTGTAAATTGGTGCTCAGAGCCAGGCTGAGGAGTGAAGTGCTGCACCAATAAGGAGAGCAGCCACCCAGGCTGATGCCCTTCTCCACGTACTGAGGTTAAAAAAAACCAACACAAGCACATCAGGCTGGAGAACTCACAAGGCAAATCCTCTGTGCAGATATGAAGCATTTTTGTAGAAATATTTGCAGAATGAATTTTAATTTCTCTGCTGTCTGCTCCCTCCACCCCCCAGAGAATCCAGGGCACTCCAAACACCATGAGGATGCTCTTCACCATATTCAAGCTCTATGGCAAAGGCTCAGCTCATGCTCCCTCCTGCAGCACTTTGCTGCTGTTTTATATTGCTATACATTTTAAAGATCTTTCCTTGCAGCATACACAGCCCATTAGAGCAATTTGTTTATAAACAGGACTAACCAGAGCCAATCTCTCCCAGCCTTATGTTACACAGAATTAAATGCTCTCTAATTTAACTACACGATGCAAGTGACGCATGGTGCCACCTACGTGCCCTTGGACAGGGGCCAGATGGTTTCCCTCCCACATCACACACATCTCTGCTAGAAATAAACATTCAAGGGTAAAACCAGGGAAAAATACTCATATCCTTAATCCCCAGAAGGGACCCTGGGCCAGCAGCAATGAGGCATAGGATGAACACCACCATATAGCACTGTCTGAATTGAAAGGATTTTAGTTTCTTATCAGCTGGCCAGAAGTTCACCTATTTTGCTCCTTTTACTGGTCAACTTTCCCTGGTATCCCAGCAAAATAGCTCAGCTCTTGCAGACATACCTTACCATATTAGGCAATGTGAGTCCTGAAAGTGGAGGACTCAGAGCCTTCCTTGGCTTCCAAACACAGTCCATGGGCACGGGGTCAGCCGGCACGACACTGGGAAAGGGGCAACAACAACTGGAGACTCCCAGGGCTCCCAGTACACCCAGTCTGGCTACAACAGGACATTCACAAAACACTTAACAAAAGCTACTCCTAATCTTCTAATTATTCATCGCGTCCACCTTTCACAAAAACGCAAACAGCACAATGACAAAAGCTGAACCGAAGCCTTCGTGGAAGGATAAAATGGCACTAAAAGCAAAAATATGGGTGAAAAAATAGGACACACCAAAATCAAGACTCCCAGGTCATAGCTCTGAATCAGCAATAACATTAAGACATTTAGTTTGCATAAGGAATTTTCCAGTTCATTGGTCCTCCCTTAGAACTCGTGGAATTAAGCTTAGAAATTTAGCCCTTCTAGGACAGAAATTTAATTTATATTGGTGTCCAGTTGCATCTGGTGATTTCATGGTAACAGTACAAGCAGGCAGAACACTTATTTACAAAGCAGAGTGAGCCTGGTTCATTCCATAAATCAAAGTGCAGGGAGACAGGAATGGAGCCTATTTAATCCACTTACTGCAATTGTAATTCACAATCAAATGTTTCAGTGCTATTCTTCCAAAAAACTTAATTCCATTAGTGTGTCTGAGGTTTATACTGGGCTATACAGGCTGTCCTGAAGGCAGTTCATGACAACAGACATTTTCTTTGATACTTTTACTGCCCAGAAATTGTTATTTTATGAACACAACACTCAGTGTCTTCCTCTGAATTTAAAGTTTTCCTTTGACAAACTCTCCCGTGGGCGAGGCACATCTGTAATGCTCCAGCAGAGAACTGCAAGGAGAAACAATCCTTTAAATGATTATAAACATTTTCTACTTGTTCTCTATCCTCTGTCATTTAAAATACACTTTTCTTCCAATTTGTTCCCAATTGTTCCTGCTGTGCAATAGCAATGGCAGAAGTTGCCCAGGGAAGCTGTGGCTGCCCCATCCCTGGAAATGTCCAAGGCCAGATTGAAATGGGCTTGGAGCAACGTGGGACAGTGGAAGGTGTCCCTGCCCATGGCAGGGTTGGAATTGGATGGGCTTTAAGGTCCCTTCCAACCCACACCAGTCTGTAATAGATTCTATCATTTTAAGTTGGGGTCAAGTCAAAGCCAGCAGAGTCAGGGATAAAGAAATGGAACACTGGACCATTCTCTTTCGTCTTCATCACCATCCTCCAGCTGCTGCATCCCAGACTAGGCCATTGATCCCCATCTGCACTGACTCTGTTGCATTTGTCCTCACTGGCCTCACCAAGACTGGAATTCCCCCTGGTATTTCACAGGCAGTGGCTCGAGGGAACAGGGAAGGTTTCCCAGCTCCAGCCTCCCCCCGGCTCAGTCTAGGTCTAACATGAGCTTTCAGACACTCCCAATTTTTACTTTCTGAGAAACAGAGACAAGACTGTGGCCAAACTTTTCCCTCACCTCTGCTTTGAGCTCAGGTCTCCCCAGACCTCACAAAAACCCTCTCCTTCACAGCTCCTTCCCACTGGAACCACGTAAAAAGTTCTCCTAAAGCTGCTTCCCCAGAGGCTTTTTCCAGCTGAAGTCCTTGTAGCCTTGGACATTTATTCCACAATAAAACTTTGTCTGCTCTTCCAACTTTCCACAGCGCATCCAGGCAGTCTGCATCCCAAGGAGGGAGGTGGGGTGGGAGCAGAACACATGGAGGATCCTGACACATCCCACTACGAGACCACTCACTTGCCTAAAGCTCAGCCAAAGTGTCTGGGCTGGTTTCCCACTGGTGCTTGTGAGCTCAGCCAAAATAATTCATCCACTTCTGAGAATTAGAACAACATGTATTTGCTCCTTTTTTTCTTCCCAAAACTGCCTTTACTTTTCCTGTACTAGTCGCCAGCATTGCAGAGCTTGGAGGAGGGATTTCAAGTAAGGCCTTTTTTTGCCTTCCATGAAAATCATCCTGATATCAGCCAAGATATAAACACTGGAGGAAAAACGTAACTGTTCCCATAAAATCAGATTCTTTGGGGTTCTGCTACTAAAATGGGCTCAAGTTCACAACCTGGTGACATTTGGCACCTGCCATTCTAGAATTATAGTTATTGATGAATTAATGATTATTAACTGTACTTTTTTATTGGCACTAGAACGGAAAACAGAGAGCTGTTCCACGATTCCTGCCAAAGCGATGGCTAGTTAGGACAGATATCTCTGATTTTGATCTCAAATAAACCAGGGAAGACTGACCAAGTGACATGATGTTGGAGGCATGCATTGAAGAAAATAAAACTGGGAACTGGATAAAAACAAGAGGACTGGGAAAATGGGAAAAACAGCTTCAGCAGAGTGGGAGGAGAGTCTAACCCAGGTCTAAGGCACGTTGGGTGCATAAGAAACCACGGTGCTGGCGCCCCGAAGCACCTGCACAAAGGGGCTGATGGAACTGAAGGGAAATTGCTCTGCTGTTAGATGGATCCCACAAGAAAATCATGCAAAGTGTTAGACAAAAGGAATCCTTGCTGTTAATTTGGGGAAAACCAGCATTACTAATTGTAAGAGACTGGGTGACCTTGAATTTTTGGGCAGCTGGGTTCTCCCAAAGTGCAGCTTATCCATCTACATGAGCAGTGAGGACTGTGCTCAATAAAATTTTCAGCAATTTTAGGACTAGACTCCAGGAAGCCTCCAAAGCTGCAGCCTCAGCTACTCTTTTGTCTTAATTTAGGTAATCTGGGACAACTTCCCAGAAGAACAAGACATTCCCAGCAAGTCCCAAACATGCCTGCTGGAAACAAGGTGTCCCTATTATGATTATTACTTTTTACACATTACAAAACTCCCCTCCTTCAGTCTTACAGTGAGGCAGCAGAAATGTCAAAACAATTTTAATGACGATAAATGGCCAAATCTTTCCTGCAGGGTGCAGTGAAGATTTCAGGAAGCTCTGCACTGTGATGAGCAGAAACTCCTGTGGGAAGAGCTGGGCTCCTTGAAGCAGGTGATGCTTCTGTGAGCAGGAATATCTCACATTTCAAGTGGAGTAAAGTGCAAAGTAAGCACTGGGAAAGCAACGGCTGGCATGGAAAGATAAGCACATGCTAAAAGCCATCCCAGCACCACGTGAGTCTCTGGTCCCAGCAAGGCTCGCCGTGACTTTGCCGCATTCTGACTGAATATTGCAAGAAGGAAAACAAAAATAGAGTCTGAAGAGTGTTATTGCTAATTTTCAGCAAAGAACCAGGTAACTGCAACGAAGTGATGCTTCAATCACTCTACTGCATTGCAAAGCACAGGGAAAGTTCAACTTTTTCCAGCAAAAGTGAAACATCCCACAAGCAGGCTGACCCCTATGCAACCTTCCATTTGCTATTTCTCCCAGGTCTTCCACACTGTGCTGTAATAGCTTGGAAACGTATTTAGCTTTGACATTGTCAGAGTCAGTCATGTTGTCAGGCTCAAACGTGTTTCAGACAAAGACAAACAAAACCAAAGGAAACCAAGGCAATTTGGAAAGACTCAGTAACTATTATAAAAGGAAAGAAAGGGCCTCCAAGGATGAGAATATTGCAAGAACAGGGGAACATGGGACAACCTCTGACATGCTGCTTGCAGGGAACATTTCCCACAGGAAAACAAATTTGCAAGGGGACGGGAGAGCAGATTTCAGAAATACAGAACATACTGTTCAAAATAACAGTGATTCCGAGATCCAAGGTCACACCTTCCCCAGGACACCTCAGATCCCACTGCCCTGGCACTGCAGCCCCACTGCTGCATTCCCTCCAGGCTCCACAACTCCTGTGCAGCTCTCCAGGAGCCAACTTTGAACTCAGGCCACTCTGCAGATATACCTTATCTTTCAGAAGAGAAATCAGTAAGGAATTGATACTTGGAACTCAGAAATATGGTCTCACTTACCCGAGTTTCCTTCACTTCCTCATTTCCATCAACTTCATCATCATCCTAGGAGGAAAGGAAAGGCAAACAATATAATTAGGCAGCTTTGGAGAGAACAAAACTTTATCACAAGAAGATAATGTATTGTTTATAGAATCACAGAATCATTAAGGTTGGCAAAGACCTCCAAGACCAGCAAGTCCAACGTTTGACCGAACACACCAACTCAACCACATCACAAAATGCCAAGTCTATCTGTGTTTTGAACCCTTCCAGGAACAAGGACTCCACCACTGCTCTGGGCAACCTGTGCCAGTCCCTAACCACCCTTTCAGTGAAAAAATGATTTGATGCTAAAGTTAAGAAAAATTCTGTCAAAAGAAATGCCTGTCCAGATGCTTTTGGCTAATTATCAGATCTGGTTTGGTGACCTAATGGCCACTTAGAAGATCTTGGTATTGAGGACAGAATGACTCTCTTGAGATGGCTCCTGCCATTCCAATGCTTCTCAGGAGTTGTGAGGAAGTCCCTAACACACCGAGGGAAAAAAAACTTGGAAAAACTGCACATCTGAAATACTTTTGGAAGTTAATATTATGTCAGTATCTCCACTTCAGTTAGACTCCAGGTGGAAACACTGGAGTCATCCCAGGTATCCTGCCCTTGCATAGCCTCTCTAAGCCACTGGTCTTTGTAACTGCTCCAAGATTTCATGGAGCAAATATGAACTACCATGGCATCCCAGCTGACTCTGGACTCAACTTGTTAACCATAATTTCATAATTCTTATTCTCTCCTGAAAAAGGTGATCTATTTTCCTAGCTGAGGCTCTAACCAAACTTTGGAGGGTTGGATTTCTTCCCTCAGACTGAAGAAATCCTCTGAGACCAGAACTAAGAGAAATGACCATGACACAGCTCTTCTTCCTATTGTCTTTCTTTCAGGGGCCCTAAAGAGCAGACAAATTTGGGCTTGAAGAAATTTGAAAATACTTCAGGTGGCTTGTGACCTGGGAAATCAATGGACTGGGAAAAAAACCCTGAAGCTTGGAATTGGAAGAAAATTCACCCTGGAGTTTCTCTTTCTAAGGAACTCAAACTTACATCTTGTGTTGAGAAGATGATGCCGGTGCCTCTCCTTCTCTCTTTCGGCCGTCGCCGCTCTCGGATCGACTGTTTGTTCAGGGATCTGTCGTCTGAATCCTGATCTTCACACTCTGGCCAAGCAAAGAAAGACTGCTTTGGTTTCAGTGATTTACATCTGTGCTTTTGCTAAGGTTCTGGGGTTCTTTTTAAGCTGCTCAAGGTCATCTTGCCTTGTGTTATATTACAAAGGAGTTATTAAACCAAATGAAATGGAATCTCAGTGTCCACTACAGCTGGATACTCACACTCCTTCTCTCATCAGAGCCAGGGAGGTTACCCCAGCTCCCCACAAGTCATCCTGACTTACTCCTGTTCTGAGGACAAACTGTACTAGGGGAATCTCTTTCCCCAGCTCTGATATCTAAATGTTCCATGATCACTGTCTCAAGATCACATTCCATCCAAAATGGAAAATATCCTTTTATCCCTCTGTTACAAGCAACAGGAATTTGCTTAACTTCATTTAAACAAATAACATTTGTTTTGTGAGGTGGCAGCTTCCCTCAGAGTAACAAGTAAACTTGTTCTATCTGTACACACTGGAAGTTCTAAACCACAAGAAAAGCCTTGAGCTTTGCCGGTTCTTCACTCTCCTGGTACGTACCATTTTTCTCCATCTCTGTGGCTGCCGCTCTGAAATCCGCTGGATTCACAGAGTCTGGCCCTAGATATTTATTTGTTCGAGTCAGGTATGAGCTTGTATAGAGCAGAGGTGCTGCTGTGGAAGGAGACACAGGCGTCGTGGGTTTGTCGGGCTGTGCTGGGCCCCTCAATCGCCGATAGACGGTCTAGAAACAAAAAGCCATGACAGAAAAACAGTACCATGAGAAAGAAGTAGGAGATTTTGGATTTCAAGGAATGCAATGTTTGGATTTCAGAGTGCAATGTTTTCTTCACTGCTGCTGGAAGTGATCACCTGCACTTGCCAGATCAGTTCCATTCTATCAGATAAGGATGAATGTTAAAATCATTGTACAGCTACAGTGTAAGAGCACCCTCCATAGCTGGGAGATCTGGGATCCATCCCTGTGTTCCTACAGCTCATGGTAGGAGAAATGAGTTATCTAACAGAAATAAATGATTTAGAGTGAAAAAAACAGAGGTGGTGGCAGGGGCAGAAAACTAGTCTCTCCAGCCTTCCATTATACATGGAGTATCCGTGGAAAAACGTGAACACAAAGCCTCCGCCTACACTGCACAAGCAAGGATGGATCTAGGCCACATTTCTATCATTAGCCTTCTCATTATGCTTTCTGGGATTTACACCGTTTTATTTTCTGGCAGGAGACAGAAAGGTGAAATTCCCAGAGGACAACAAAGGCACAGCTAAGCTCCAGCACCTCCAGATCCACCTCCCTCGTGCTGAAGTGCTGCTCCTCAGTCAGCTGTGCCTCTTTCCAGCTGGTCTGTCCCCGTCAGAATAAAAAGATAACCTCCAAAGAATTTCTCCTGATCTCAGCCCTCCTAAATGGTTTCATTAGCTCTCAGGCAAGGGGTACTGGGGCAGCAGGATCACCTCGTCGTCCGCGCTCCTGCCCCACCGTGCGCGGCTCTCCTGCCTCTCGCCGCTGTCCTCAGCGCTGCCGGCTCTGTCGCTCTGCTGCTCCTGCGCCTGGCGCTCCGCCCGCGAGCGGCTGAACGTGCGCTCGGCCTCCTGCAGGTCCGTCAGGGTCACGCCCTGCAGGGAACAGAATCATCGAACCCCAGACTGGTTTGGGTTGGAAGGAACCTTGAAGCCCATCTCGTTCCACCCCCTGCCATGGGCAGGGACACCTTCTAGTAGTCCAGGTTGCTCCAAGCCTTGTCCAACCTGGCCCTGAACACCTCCAGGGATCCAGGGGCAGCCACAGCTTCTCACCACTCTCACAGCCAAGAATTTCTTCCCAATATCCCATCTATCCCTGCCCTCTGGCAGTGGGGAGCCATTCCCCCTTGTGCTATCCCCCCAGGCCCTTGTCCGAAGTCCCTCCCCAGCTCTCCTGGAGCCCCTTTAGGCACTGGAAGGGGCTCTAAAGTCTCCCTGGAGACTTTTCCAGCCTGAAATTACATTTTCAATCTTCCAGGTCAGTTTAAAATGCCACAGACTCACATCTGGTCAGGCTCATGTTTCATCCCTATGGTAAGAGAAAGGGAAGAATTCTGATGCCTTTACTGTATTTCTCAGCCTACTGACATAATCACTGACTCAAAGCAACCCAAATATATGTGATCACACTACAAACTAAGAGGCAGGTACATTGCAGAAAGGAAACCTTGGAAATCTAACTCATGTATGTCTGTGGGAGGGTTTTGTAATAACTGTTTGAAAAAAATTTTGCCAGAACCTCTCCAAAACAGTATGAGTGCACGTACATCTGTTGTACACAATACTCACTTGTTATACCTTATATAAAAACACACAATATTCCATTATTAAGCTTAAACTTATCTATCTTGCTAAGCATATTTTTTGCAACTTCTAAACCTATCTCTGCCAAACCTAGAAACTCTAACCATTGTTTTAGTGTCCTTGCTTGCTATTAATTGTATCTTCTTCAAGTTTTTTCAGCCAAAGCTGATCTCTAAACTCTTCTGCTTTATTCCTAAATCCTACTTTTTTCTCACACCTAAAGCTTTTCCACTTTTTGTGTTTCCCCACAAGTGCAGACAAGTCCCCTGCCCTAAGAAATAATGTAAGAGCAGAAGAAAATCCTGCCTCTTTACAGAACCATGGAATGGTTTGGATTGGAAGGGACCTTAAAGACCATCCCATTCCACCCCCTGCCATGAGCAGGGACACCTTCCACTAGACCAGGTTGCTCCAAGCCCTGTCCGACCTGGCCTTGGACACTTCCAGGCATGGAGCACTCACAGCTTTGCTGGGCAATCAGTTCATCAGGTCTCTTCACCCTACACACAAATGTGAGCATTTGCATTCTTTACCTGGGTAGATCTGCGAGTCTGCCGGGCCTGTCTGGATCGTGCCTTCCTCAGTGATTCCGCTTCCTCATCCCGCACCGGAGTCAGATATGACCTGGAAAAAAAAAAAAAGGTGCAGAAGAGGTTAAAGTAAAAGCAGATGATCTACCTTCCTGTCTCTGTAGACTCCTGAGCTATTATTCTCTTTCTCATGGACAAAAATTAATTTTAGCTCCATCTGCTATTGCTGTTTCTCTGGGACAACCTCCCCATGAGCACACAATACACACGTTCACAGCACCTTCTCCCCAGAGCCTCTAAATAAACCCTTTAGTGCTGGACGTGTTCTGTTAAAAAGGTGCACCTATTCTCTAAATTATTTGCTCCATTCCAAACCATGGCATCATTAGAAAAAGAACCCCACTCCTCATAAAGGCCCTCTCACTCAGACAAAGATCTCAGAACAGAAATCCTGCGCTGGTGCATTCCTCAGACCCTCCTTCCTGTCATTATAGTCACGATCATATTCCTGCAATCTGCTGCCTTCATCAATATGAAACCCATCACGCCAGGAACCGCTGAACTGCAGGCATCACGGAGACACACGCCTTGGAAAGAGCAATGGAATTAAATAAATGACCTTCACACTCTGTGTAAGCCAAGCTCCTTAACGCTGAAAAACCTACAGTTAAAAACACAGACCTGGGCACAACTGGATTTCATCAAAGATGGGAGAATTCAAGAGAATTATTCACATGAAAATACATAAACTGCACCCTCTGCCCCGGCACCGACTGGGAGGAACTAGTGAGGAATTGGGGAGTGCTCTGAGTCAAGGAGTTCACAGCAGTAAATGATTTCCATGCTGGAGGAGAGGCTTCAGTCTAATGAACAGTTCATTAAACTTGACTCTTTAGCCTGGTTAATAGGAAATGATTATTCACACTGTCCCACTGTACAGGGATGAGGGTGCTGGAATGTTCTGTGCAGATCTATCACTGCCAGGTTAACACTGTACCAGAGGTCTGGATGTGTTCAAAGGGCAGTGAGCTAAGTGAGGGATGAAGGTGAATCACTTACTTTGTCCTTGGACTCTTTTCCTGGTTTTAGTAGACCATCTTCATGGAAAAGGTAATGAGCTGAAGAGGATTTGCACCTGATCCAGTATGTTAAGACATTTATTAGAAAGTTCACTAAACTGCTGCACTGTGACAGAACCACAGAGAATCAGGAAATTTGGATCATTCTAAAATAATCTGCCATGGTGGGTTTTATCCACCCTCAGGACCTGCATTCAGTGCTGGTTCAGCTGTGCAGCAAATGCAGCCTGGCTTCCAAGGAGGAATCCCCTTCACGGGGGCACAGACAGTCACCTCCCAGCTCCTCAGGGGTTGTGGGGCTCACGTGAGAGTCTTCTCACCTGAAACTGGTGCAAGAATTTGACCTCATAAATAACACCCTGAACATCTCTGATCTCCAGAGGCCAAGGAAATTGCAAAGGATCGAGTCTGTGCCAGGGATGCTGCACTGGAGACTCCTGGAGGGGCAGGCACTGATCTCTGCTCTCTGTGACCGGGCACAGGACCCGAAGGAATGACATGAAGCTGTGTCAGGGCAGGTTCAGGCTGGATATTGTGAAAAAGGTTCTTCCCCCAGAGGGTGCTGGGCACTGCCCAGGCTCCCCAGGCAATGGGCACGGTCCTGAGGCTGCCAGAGCTCCAGGAGTGTTTGGACACCGCTCCCAGGGATGCCCAGGGTGGGGTTGTTGGGGTGTCTGTGCAGGGCCAGGATTTGGACTTGATGATCCCTGAGATCCCTTCCCACTCAGGAGATTCCACGATTCTATGAACTGTGCCCTGGGAGTTCCATCTCCCTGCCTGCAATGGAGATGTCCCCAGCCGAGGGCTTGCAGAGCTGCACTCCCAGGGTGTCATTTATCACCTTCATGAGGAGCCTCCAGCACAGCCCATGTGGATGCACTGCAGAGGAGCTCATTTCTTCCCATTGATTATCCAGACAGACACATGAGCTGTGATGGATATGCCAACACGGGAAGCGCCTACACTTCAGAGGGATGATTGTCTCCCAAAAAATCTGCTGTTTCATGAACAAAAAAGCTGCTGTTTGATGAGTGAAAGCTGTGCAACTCCTAATTTTGCAGAGCATGAGCTCTCCTGCTCTCCCTGCTGCAGTGTGTGCACTGTCCAGGTAATGGCACATTAAGGAAACAATAAGCATTTTCTGCAGCTTTTGACACAAGCAGAATCACTGCTGTTTGCCCAGCAGCCAGAAGCAATAAGCCACCTAGAGGAAGAAGGCATTTGCAAAATATACTGCAAATGAAGTTCAGAGCAATAGTAAAAAAAGTATAAATTCCTGAAATATATAAACCACGTAAATTTGTAGCTCAGTATGGTAGGCAGTTTACTGCAATGGCTTTGAATCAGTGGAATTTAAATCAGTGGAATTTACTCTGCACTGAGGACACAGGTATGCAGGAGCTACAGGTACAGAGAGGACAAAACAGGTTTTCAATTGAGTTTCAGGAAAGGTTTGGCAAATCCGTGGGGACCAGGTCAGCCCCAGGCATGGGGAGGGCTCTGCGGCAGGGGCAGCCCAGGCACTTTGCAGGAGGCTGCAGGATTCCCTCGGTGCAGTTCAGCCACAGCTTTGCTGTGGGTATGGCAAGAGAAAAACCATTTTGGGTCTCTTAGCCCATCATCCTCCAAGGCTTTTTCCTTCTGCTCTCCCAGAATTTATAGAAAAATACAGATATGTTACAGCATCGTTAGCAATTCTGGGAGTCCAGCCTGTAAGAGAGACTTGATCCTCAGCTGAGCACATCCTGCAGGTCAGCACGGCTCAGCCCGGGCCGCAGCCGCAATCGATCGCCAACTTTCGGGTTCTTTCCATTTACACAATTCATCACTTCCTGGAGCTCACCCAAAGCCATTTACAGCATGAGATAACCGAATTTTCTGAGGCAAGTCAGCAGAGCCACTGCATAGTGACAGAGCTGGTTTCTGTGAGGGAGCAGCTACAGCCTGTTCCAGGTGCCAGAGGAGGGGCTGTGCTGGCAGTGCCTGTAACTGCACACAGCAGCCCAGCCCTGCTGGCAGTGCAGGCCCAGGTGTGCCCTGCTCGGGATCTCGTGTGACTTGCTTTTTAATTTGGGGGGAAGGGAGGGAAAAGACAGATTTTACAATGTGTTGCTTTGCTTACAAACAGAATTTTGAGAGACCTGAGTGTGCTAAATGGGCTGGAAGAGAGAAAGAGAACAAATGCACAGGAAGGAGACAGCGAGTCAGATGCAGCTCAGGGCTGGGCTGGGCTGGATGGCACAGGCAGAGCAACACGCTGCTCTCCAAAGCAGAAACACTGCAGAGCACAGCAGGCTGCAGGGCACAAGCACCAAATGGGGTGTGAGGCAGCCTATGAACAATGCACAGAGTTTTTAATTACGTTTTAAAGGAACACGCTGCTTGCTCAAGTGCAGTGCCTGTGACATCCTATTAATTCAAGCAAATATCTCAGGATCCAAGCAGATCTTCAAAGGAACAGCCCTATGTGTTGTGTTTCCTTGCAATAAGCTTTCTCTGAGAAATACTTTCAATAAGAGCAGCCATCACACCAAGCTCAAGGCATGTATAAAGCAGAACAGATTTTTACCAGAGTTTTGGCTGTAAGTTCAAGGAGAAGAATAGAAATTGTTCAAGATGTGTATATGAGAGTCAGCAAAACCACTGCAGAGGTTTACAGCTCTCACAGACAGAGACAAGCGTGTCCTGCTGCCCTGAGAGAGCTGGAGGCTTCTGGTTTGTGTATTAGCTAGGAAAAAACCTGGTAACTGACTGATGAACCTGGCTCCCACTTAATTCTGGCTATTTTCAAGAAAACACCTATTTTCCTCTGTCAACTCTTTCATCAAGGACAGCATAACTCACACGGATCCCAACTACTCATCACCATGTCAAGGCAAAAGGAGCTGCAATACCATACTAATAAAAGGGGAGATTCAACCTGGGAAATAGGAAGGCTGAATATACAGGCTGGTAAACCAGGAATACAAGAGCAAGTCTGTATGTTAGAGAACCCTGGCCAGAGGAAAAGAAATTATTGTGACGAGAAACCCCTGCCAAATCAAGGGTGAATGATGCACAAAAAAGAGTTACAATACCCTGATGGTTGGTGCACAGGTAACAAGAACAAAAGATTTATTTCTCCAAGAAATATCCAGTCTTCTGATAATTGTTTTACAACACTGGTCTCTTTTCCTGCCATCCTGAACTCCTTCAGGCACTCAGAGCTTGAAGCGTTTCTGGCAAACACCATTCACCACCATGGAGTCCTTTGGCAGAACATCACCAAGTCCCAGAGGGAACAGCAAGAATGTGCAAAACTTGGGAGTTTTACATCACCTACCTGTGGCAGAGCAGCTGTGGCTGCCCCATCCCTGGAAGTGTCCAAGGCCAGGTTGGACACGGCTTGGAGCCACCTGGTCTAGGGGAAGGTGTCCCTGCCCATGGCAGGGGGTGGAATTAGATGAGCTGTAAGTTCCCTTCCAACCCAAAGCTTTCTGGCATTCTGTGAAGACCTGGCAACAAATTTGGAAGCTAAACACTCACTAAGTTCTACAGCCACCCTCTTCTCAGACTGGGTTAAAGGAATTTCGTTCTGCTGTCAGGACTGAAAACTGAGATACACCCCCACATGAGCTGCACGGGGCCACGACAAGGTTCCCTCCATCCCTGTCAGGTCCATCTTCAATAAATCCAGGTCCCACAGCCAGCACAGTAAGAACAGGAGTGGCACCAGTAACTGGTTCATCATTACAGTTGTTCCCAGTCTCTGGGAATGAGACTCTGCTGATTGTGAACTGGGGCTGGGCTTGTTGGGGCTCTTCTGGAGGAAAGCTCTTCCTAGGCCCTCTGCAAATCCTCCCACCTCTTTCTAGCTTAGAAGTGACTCTGAACTACACTCTCTAGACTAGAACCAACAGTGACAGTTTTCTTGGAAGCCAGGACAGACTTCTGGCTCTTCCAAATCCAGGTAACACCAGTAAGGGGAGCCAGGCACACGTGTGGCTCTCTGTACACAAGGAGGTTCGTTCAGCACATGGAAAGCCATGTGGCTACTCAGACTCTAAAATGTTTGAAATTTCTCCTCTTAAGAAGAGTACAGTATCCCTACTCCAAACACTGCGGTGATTCTTAAAAAGTCTTTGTCACACGTATATCTATTTCTCAGGCATACACACACGTATATATGTTTATATATACATGTACATATCTTAAAAACTCACATGCACTCTGAAAAAAGAAAGATAAGAAAAAAAACCCTCAGCAAAAGCCTCAAGTACAGATACTGTTCCCCTGGAAACAACTGGAAAAGTACAGCATCCCAGCAATGCATTCCTACAAACTGGAGAGTTGCCATCAGCAAATAACTATCCATAAGCTGGAGGAGGGAGGAGAAGCAAGTGCAAGGTTTGCAGGCAACAATGCTGACAGCAGTTCCCAAAATACAATTCCTTAAGTTAGATAATGAACTATGTCCCCAGCAGCAAGTCAATCATTGGCAACTACATGGAAACAGTCGAAAAAGAAACTTTCCTGCTCTCTTATCCAAGCAACAGGTTTCGGTTCTTCCCTGAATTTATCCCTGTGCTGACATGTTCTGCCCATCAGCCCACTGCAACTGGAAACAGTCATTAGAGAAACTGTCAGAAGCTGGATGTGCTCTGTCTTTCCAGGCAGGAGAGAAGGATAACACATCAGACTGCGAGTGTTGGAGCTGGGAATGAGGGGGGAGACAGCCTGACAATGCCGAGTTATTTAATAAGCTGAGGACAGAGGGATAACAAGATCATAGTCCTAAAGCCTTTCACAGCTGGCTCGAAAAGCCTGGGCTGAGAATTCCCCATTTTCAGGCCTTTGCTGCTGGGAGCTGTCGTTGTGTTTCAATCTGGACAATGAATTCTCAGCTCGTGCAAGTTTCAGTGTCTGAATTTCTGCCCTTTGGTTACAGGTTGATTAGCAGCTTCACTAGCAGCAGATTAACCTCTTTATTTCCCACAGCTCTGCTTCACTCAACATGTTCAGGTGCTGATCCAAGAGATTAAGAGATTTGTGATCTTTGCCACTTGTTAATCAAAACAACCAGCTCCCTTTATCCCTGCAGAACTCCTGTTTCCACGGGACGTTTACAATGGGGTGAGGTTACACGTGTGACAGCTGAGACTACAAGAACACTTCTCATCAGGGAGGTCTGGACAATTTTGCCTGTCCTTTCCCATGCCCTGTCCCTGGAAGTGCCCAAGGCCAAGTTGGACGGGGCTTGGAGCAACCTGGGATAGTGGAAGGTGTCCCTGCCCATGGCAGGGGGTGGGATGAGATGAGCTGTAAGATCCTGACCAACCTCCCAACCCAAACCATTCCATGGTTCCATGTTCAGTTCTGTGTGTGTCCCTCAGACAGCAGAGCTGCTCCTTCTGTGCTGTGTCCCCACCATGTCCCCACGGCAGCTCCTTGTGCCTCCTTAGCTGTCGGGACTGCACCAATATGAGGTGAGGAGTGCTTGGGTTGCAGATCCAGCTGGGAACACAGCCCTGCAATCCCTCTGCCAGAGGAATAAAATACAGCATTGGTACTCCTGAGAGCTCACCAAGTTTGGGGCTGGGGGAGTCAGCACATACATGAGAAGCTTTTAATGATCTATGTAATCCCTTCACATTAATTAATGTCACTCAGCATTATGGTGAAGAGTGAAAAGGCAACAAACATCACAGTGATCACATTCCCTAAACTGGCTGCCATAACTGTTGCTGTGAACTCAGACCTTTAAACTTCTGCCAGCAGAAGAGCACATGTACTTGTTTAAAAAACAAAAGAATTCAAGAATTCTTTCTGTAAGAGAAAAGCAGAGAGTGCTGCAACCCCAGAGCAGAGGCAGCCAACAGCACCTGAAGTGAGAGTATGACCGGTCTCTGAGACACTGAATGTGTCAGCTGTGACCCTCACAAGTGCAAAGCTTACCAGGAGGGAATATTTTGGAATTGTTTGTGTTCAGCACAGGACTTTGGGTGTCAATACACAGCACTGAGTGGGTTGTCACTGTGACAGGGAACAGCGTGCACTGTCTGCAATACTCAGGAGCTGCATCCTTGCATTAAAAATCTGCTGCAGGAACTGGAGCAGGATGGACTCCACTTCCTGCCACTGATAGAGGAAACCAATGTCCTGCCTCTGCCAGCATCCTTCTCATTTGCAACTGAACCAACACAATTTGACATTTTTAACAACTTTCAGCAGACTTGTTACGGCTTTCCCAAAAGCTGGATTACATTCTGAAACAGGAAATTTTCCAGGGCAGAAAATCCCCACAGAAAAAAAAAATTAACTTGGCACAACTCTGACTATTTGGGAAATTGTCTTTTGCAACAAAAAAATAAAGTAAAATCAAAACTTGATAAAGAAGGTTCAGCTACTGAACCAGATAAGCCAGAGCAGCGATGTTCGCCTGCCAGTGCATTCCAGCAGCCTTCCACTGCCACCTTGTGGGAGCAGGAGACGCCTGAACAGCTCAGGAACAGAATCACAGATCAGCCCCAGCTGAATTACACAAAATATCACTGAATATTAATAATGTATCAAAGATTTCCATTTCCTACTGAGCTTACATTGCAATTTCTTAGCCTGAGGCTTTGGTTCAATTTCCAGTGTCCACTGTTCTCAGGGACAGAAGATTAATTAAGTCTGCACAAAAACTTTTCAAATAGAAATCCCAGGGAGGTTTCCTGTCTTCCTTGGCTCCTCCACCTGTCACATCCCCAGGTCAATACTGCGGAACACAGAATTTACCAGAGTAGCTGATTTAGTGCCGAATTAGCTCTCAGCGACACATAGGATCTTACAAATATTTCAGGTACATCCTTGTCTTTAATGACCATTTTGGACACAGAGAAGTAGCTGAACTCGTCAAAGTTAGTAAAGCCCAGACCCTGAACACCCAGGCAGTGGCACTGGGATGGCACCAGAGCCAGAAGGTGCCATTACTGCTGTTCCACCGAGGGTGAAGTGCGTGCAGCAGGGCAGTGGTTCCCATTAGTAAGCCAAGAGGAATTGCACACAAACTCAGCATGGACAGGGCTGGGGAAAGGCAGTTTTACCTTCTGCTTGCTCCACGCTGCCAAGCTGCAGTTCTTTTACAATGCTTAGGTCAAGTGGTCCCTGCTTCCTTCCCTTGACCATTCCTGAAGGATCCCGCATGGATTCCTGCTTTTGTTAGCAGGCCAACCTACAGCCTGGACTCCCCCGCCCAAAGCAAATGCTAAAATATCCACCCCCCTTCCTCTGAGCCCTGCGTGGATAAAGCCCTGGCAGCTGAGCATGCAGCACACACCTGCTCGCCACCCTTACAGGAAACCACACTGACCCCGGCCCACACCTCGACCTTACTCCAAATAAAAATGCAGCCTGATTTCTGATCCAGCAGGAGCAATCTCGCCTCTTCCCAACATGGACAACCCCATGGCCAGCAGAATTCCTGCCCTCCCACGTCATCTGCACCAGCAGCCTTTGAAAAAAGGGACAACTTTATCTGAAAGCGATTAACTGCAGAGGCAGTGGCAGAGAAATGCTGTCACAGCAGGTGCCAGATGATCGTTCAGTTCTTCACAAGAGAGAGAAACCTCTTAACTTCTTGTTGTCCACTGTGTAGTGTGGACAGGAATCCTTCCCTTGCCTTGTAGCACCTCCTTGCATGAGCACCCCACCACTCTGCTTCCCCAGGGACCTGTCCCAGGAGATTAAGACCACTCAGCTTTACATCAGTCAGTGATAAGGATTGTAGAGTTAAATGCTATTTAAAAAAAGGTAGCAGCGAGCTATTGCTCACAGCCTTTTCTGCCAGTTCCTCTCAAGCGACATTTAAATACACCTTAAATGCAAATCTCATCGTTTAACTTTCACAGAGATCAGGGGCTTTTATTCTATTTGTCAGACCATAAGGGTTAAGGGACCTATCAGGTGCCACATCCGTGCTCTTCCCAGAGGACACACACTCGGAATGCCCACAGGACAAGAACCATGAGGTAAAAGGACTTGCGAAAAATTGTTCATCTAACAGTACTGGTGGAGGAGGATTCAGTTATTAATATATTAATAATATATGCTACTATAATTAGCAGCTGGATCCTTAGAATGAAAAATAAATTCCTCTTGGGAATGAAGCAGGAAACAGAAGTGTTTGTCAAACACATTTACCTGGCACGTCAGTGAGCTTCCTTCAGCTGAAAAACATTTCTAGGGGAAACTCTGGAGGGCAAGAAGGCATGGGCTGAACAGGGCCACCAGCCCCACAGCTGCCCAGAAAACAAGCCCACCTCACTCCTACTCCAGATTTATCTTGGAATCATGGAATGGTTTGGGTTGGAAGGGACCTTAAAGCTCATCTAGTTCCACCCCCTGCCATGGGCTGGGGCACCTTCCACTATCCAAGGTTGCTCCAAGCCCCATCCAGCCTGGCCTTGGACACTGCCAGGGACAGGGCAGTTAAGTGAGAAACTGGTCAGAATAAATTAAAAAGTAAGGAGGAGAGAGAAGAGTTTCCTGTCTCTAAGAGTATGCCTGATGGCAAGTGCTGGAACCACCCTGCTGGAACCTTCCTGAGGAACAGGAAGAACCCACACAAGAATTCAGTTGTATAAACACAGTGATGGGAGGTAAAAGAATTAAAATCCTAATTCTTGCCAAACCAGGAGAGATTTCAAATTCAATAGTCCTTTTAAACTGGCCACATAACTGAGAGCACAGACCTGCCTTTCAGAAGTTCTCAGGCAAAATCTATCTCACCCCATGTGCCAGCTGTGGGCTGCACGGTTGCCTTTCCAGCTGTTCTGGGAACTAAAACTTCCAGAGTATGAAAAGCTTCAGCCAGATCTCCCAGCCTTCCAGCACAGGTATCTCACGGCTCAAGTGATATTCCAGTATGGCAGGATCTCCTGCAGCCCCTTTCTCAGCCCAGGGAACAGAGCTCCAAGCAGCCCGGACCTGTGACACCAGGAATACTCTGGCAGGGGCTGAGATGCTGGACTCCCGGGAGAAGCCGCGAGCAGAGCCCTGCACTGAGCGTGCACAGACAAGGGTACAGAGAACTTGGGGATGAAGCTTTTCGTGGCACTAGAGGCCGCTGTCACCCTGGATGAAGGTGGATAATCCAGCCCTGGGCTCCAACCAACAGGATGCCCCATTCCCCCACCACCTGCGGGCACCCTGCAGAAACGAGGAAGCTGTTAGTTCTGTCCTGGCTAGAACAGGGTCTGTGTGAGGTACTATAGGCACAACATCCACACAGCTGAAATCCACCCTCAAACAGGGCTGTTTGAGTTCAGTGGACAAACACTGACAATGGGAGACAATTTGCTTTTGGCAGGAGATCATCCAAACGGCCAGACTGCACCATTCATCAGGAGCTCCAAAATTCCCAGAAAAAACCCCAAAGCAATTGCCTGGCACGAGCACTGGCTGTGGCAGATGGTACGTTTCCAGCTCCCGGCAGCAGCAGCACACCGCAGGGCTGCAGAGGAGCATCAGGAGGCTGGGATGTGCAGCAGGACACGTGGAACACATGTGGCAGCAGCTGGGCTGAACCTCTGGGACATGCAGCCCCAGCCCCGGCCCCGACCGGGCACAGTCCAGCCGGCACCACACGGGCCTAAAACGGACTCTGCTCTGCTGCCCCTCTGCTGGTTCTTTCCTCCCCCTTGTAATTTACACTATTTTCCAGCTACTGGAGTGTTTCCTGACCAATTCAGCTGGAAAACAAGGAGCAGGTGAAGCACCATGGGTCAAACGCTGTGGTGGGGCAGGGTAAGGCTTGTTGGCCACCACAGGATGCAAACCAGCACTCCAGAGCCCTCTGCCAGTCGTTCTTCCCCAGCCCTAAGGAGCCTCTTCTGCTTTAACCTTTTGGCTTCACAGAGATAATTTTAAGGCCACAAGTTCGGAGACATCCCTGTGATCTAATATTAGATGATGAGCCTGTTTATGTTTTTGTTGCTAAGAGCAAGCTGGCGCACTGGAAACACCGAAGCAGCCCAAACACTCCTGCAACAGCTGCCGCTGAGAACTGAAATCCATACAGCACTGCCCTGACAACTGTTTGCCATTTGCCTTTTTATTTTACTGGAATTGGTCTCCTTCCCAAATAAGCTCTTCCCATTTAGGTGACTTCTCCTGTCTCCCTGGGTCCATGTTTCCTAGTTTCAATATGCAGGCAGCTCTACCCCACTGTGAGGACGTACATTCATCAGTAAGGTTTCCTCCCCCATGAGAACAATGTATAATTTCTGGGCTTTTTTCCTCTCAGTAGCTTCAAACCATCAACTGAAGGTGGGAGGAATTTTCTGGTGTTTTCTCTTTACATTACCATAATTCACAGGAGATGGTTCTCTAATAAAAATGCAGGAGACAAACAGATCTTCTGTATTATTTATAGAAACAGATTTGGCAGCAAATGCCAATGCAGTAATATTAATGGATGCTTTTTTGGGTATCTACAAGTAACCATCCCAGTCCAGTTCTCTGTCTGCAGACAGTGCCAGAAGTCTGGGGGGCACTTTGTGCAGCCCATTTCTGCAGGGAAAAATCTGCTTCTGCAACTTGATTCTGGGCTTGCCAAAATGGAGACACCATTGTGAAAGGTCTGAAGTGAGAACTGAGAGCACAGTACTCACTCTGTTCTCTTGCACAACCTCACTGGGCACTGGCAATATCTTTTGGCAGCTCATCTCGATTCAATTGCAAATGACCCCAACCCAAGTGACCTCCTGCAACTCCACAGGAGCACACAGAGGCACTTCCAGGGCTAACACAAGTGTTTTCACACCAACAATACCCTGCAGTGGCTACTGCAAACTGTCCCTGCACACAAAGCTGGTGAATGTGGCTCCAGAATGTTTGCAATACCTTCCAAGTGCTCCCTGTGCTAGCTCTGGGAAAAGAAAAGAAAAAAAAAAAAAATCCCAAACAGAAGTTTGAGTATTTTCCAACAGCACAACCCACCTTGCTTGGAGGATGTGCTGCAGGTGAAGCTGAGCAGCAGCTAAGCCCCACCACCTTTAGCCTTGTAAGCTGATAATTCCCATTACTGCTTTTGCCATCCCTCGGCCTCAGGCCATTTAAGATGTGTCAGAGCACTATCTGCACTCAAGAAGTGCTGTATTTCAATAAATCACTGACAGTTTGGAAGAATCCAAGCACTATATACTCTGCATGAACTCGTTGCTGGCTAGAAACAGTCAGTTCATCGCTGTATTTTATTTATTTCTATTTGCTTTCACTGATGCCATTAGAAGAGACAGATTTTGGAAAAGTTAACCTGTTTGCAGGAAGAATATATGGATCATTGCATATTCTGTAATTAATGCACAGGGTAAAGTTCCTTTAAAAAGAGCTCTGGCTCCCCAGGTTTGTATTTCCCCAGTCTTAAAATAACACCATGTGATAAGAAAGAGATACCACCAGCTGGAGTCAGAGTCATTCCCAATGCTGTTACTGCTGGAATGGCCTCAGCTGCACATGGCAGACTCCTACCTCTGGCCTTTCCAGTCAGTCAAAGCCCTACCTGCTGCTGGAGTCCATCTCCTACTGTGTCACACACCTACATGCCCCAGGAATGTTTGTTTTCTCCCATTAACTGCAGAGGGAATCTGGGGGACCTGTGCAGCACAATGTTTCCATTGGGGCATACGTAAACACAGCTGAGCCAAATCAGAGGGACAGGTTTTATCTGAATGTATCTCAGTACAATGGTCTTTATAGGATGGGATTCATTTTACAGAACTCACTGCAAGTGGCTGCTCTGCTGTGTGTCCCTACAAACACACTGGGATAGGGCTGAGATTAGTACTGAAGAAAAAGGCTGAGATACTGAAGAGACAAGTAGAAAATTATGAAACTAAATTTAACCTACAAGCCAGTGATGACTCAGTTCAAAATCTTCAGACAGAGTAGGGACAGCAGCCTGGGAACTTCATGGAGCACCTAAAAACCAGTTCTTACACCCCCACCATCACCACCACGTGAGAGCTGCCCACGGAGGGGGCCACCAGAGCCCACTCCTCACTGACCTTCTGCGCTCCCTGGCCTCCTCAGCTGAGAGGTCCTTCCCCGGGGCGGAGGCAGCCCCGGCATTCACGGTGCCGTTGGCAGCGCCGAGCACAGCACGGTTTGTGATTACACCTAGAGGGGTGCTGGCACAGCTGCCCTCTGCGTTTTTCTCTACAGCAGAATCAGTTTGTTGCCTGAAAGGGGCTCTGAAATAGAGAAGACATATGGAAAGCAAAGCAAGTGAACTCCAGTGCTGACCGAGCCCAACCTCCTCGAGGGAGCATGGACAGTTCATCCTCCTCGCTTTACACTCATGTGCTCGTAGAGAGCAGCCACAGCAAAATGAATTTTACAAAACTTGGAGAAGAATGAGCAGGAGGAATTAACAGCCTTCACATCCCTGTTAGTAGTAAAAATGATTAAAAAAATGTACCTGGTGAATAAGCAGAAGGAAGGAACTCCAAGAGCTTGTACACCGAGCGCCCGAGGGCAGCCTGAGCACGCGCTGTGTCACAGGGACAGAAGGCACAAGGGACACACTGTGGACTGTCACCAGCCTGCCAGTCACACCCACCACTGGAACTGTCCAACACCACCATCCTGGGATTGCTTATCATTCTGGAATTGCTTATCAGCACTTCCCATGTGGAAGCACACCTTCAATCCCTAACCCACTCCAGAACTCAAGAACTTCCAACCCAAACGCTGACTTTTGGAGCTTTATCTCCGCTGGGAGCCATTACCTGGTGTTGTGGCAGGCTGAAGCAGGAGTGTTCACACCGAGAGATGTGGGACAGCAAGAGACAGGTTGCCACGGGGTGCCCGGGGAGGTAGATGAGCCAATGGCAGTGGGTGAGGTAGCTAGAGATGGACTGCGACTGGCTGAAATGTAGGGACTGCTCAGGTCACTACTTCTACCAAATGAAGCACTGTAAAACATCACAAAATCACGTCCTTCAGAGCACAGTAAATATTCAACAGCACATCCCACAGCTGGGCTGGCAGCTGGGAAGGGAGCAGGTACCACATGGCAGCAAAACGTGTGCAAGGAGATCAGAGAGCGGCGGAGCTGTCGTCCGTCGCCCACACAGGCCAGCGCCAGCAGAGCCCTGCTTAGCTAAGCCCAGCTCAGTTCCAGCGAGAATAATGGCGTGGGGGTGAGTTGGGAAGGATCAGGGAAGGAAAATCCCTGCTGCAGTGAAAGCAGGGCACATGGAGCACCCTGTGCCCTGAGGAAAGGTGGGTGCAAGGATGAGGATGCTTAAAGCAGAAAAGGAGAGAGTGACATAAGCGGGTCTGGCTGCATCACCCCTGAGGATGTCCAGGACTTCCAGTTTTAAGAACTTGCTTCCAGTGGCTTGAAGTTTTGGCAAAGATGATCAGTTCAGGCTTTAATTCTCTTTAAGACATGTTTCGCACAAACTGTATTTCTGGAAAATAGCTAGCACAGCTGTCCAAAAATATTCAAGAATGAGCAAGGGAAATACATATTTTGCCAGTTTAAAGCAAACACTGAAAACCAATCTTACTGAAAAGCTGTGTTTGTGTTCATATTTTGGAGAAGAGGGAGGAGGAAAAAAGAAGGGCTCTTATACAAGGATGGACCCTTTCACTTTTTCAAAGAAAATCCAGCCTAAGGGGAGAGAAAATCCGCCCTAATGGGAGAGAAAATCCACTCTAGTGGGAAAAGCTACATATCTCTGAAAACAGACCTGATGAAATCTGGCAGAATCTCCTTCTTGCACATGCCCAAGCCCTGCACACAAGCTGCTCACTGCCTGCACAGAGCAATCCAGTGGGACCTAGGGCCCTGCCACACCTTTCCCAGCAGCTGGCAGGTCTGGCTGCTACCGGTCAGACTGGACTGTCTGAAGGATCAAAAGTGAGGAAGGCTGGAAGGCTGGCTCTCCCCTTCTGCATCCTAAAGGCTCCCATGGCAGGGCACATGGAGCCAAAGTGGTTGCACAAGAATAAAAGCTGACCTAGAGGAAACAGCAGGCCAGGACAGAGCTGCAGGCTTTAGGGAAAACCAGGGAAAACAGAATGAAACTGGAAGTCAACTCTAGAGTAAGAATCCAGAGAGCAGCCTGAGGCTGAAATAACACTGGGAAGAGACAGGACCACAGCCAAGGACAGGAGGCCAGAGGAAGGATCCAGTCCTGTTCACCCAGGCACCCAATTTACAAGCCAGTTCTACATGCCAAGGCCCCCAGGCAGCCCAGCATGAGCAGCTGGTCCCTAGGGAGCCAAAGGGGGCAACAGAGCATCTTGGAAGGCCTCCATGGGGCATCCTGGAAGGCCTCCACAGGGAGGAACCTCCCATTTGGGCTCGTCAGTTGATGGCTGCCTGCCATATCCAGGTCACACAGGAACAAGCAAGTCATTGTCACCAGGTAGCAACCTCCACCGGAACCTAAACAGAGCTTCCTCTGGAATGCTGGCCCCTGCCTGGAGCATGTGGGAGCAGGAAGTCCTGCTGGAAACAAGTGACTCCCTTCTTGGCTCTCTGCTCCAGAGGGAAAGGCCAAGCCCTGGAGATGGGCTGGGAGGAGGGTAGGAGTGGGAAGAGGAGCCTGGCTGGGGTGGGCGTGTGGAGCAAGAGGCTGTGGAGTTGCATAAGTGAGTGTTCTGAGGAGACGATGGCAGTGGGGCCTGTGCCTGGGAAGGAATGAGAGGATCAGCAGGGGAAAAGGTGGTGGCAGCCCTGGGGGAACAGAGTTGATGTGGCATCATCCTAGGGGAGCCCAAGGTAGAGAGTCTGGGGCACAAGGGTGGCCGCAAGAGAGAAGGAACTTGGTCAGGAAGGGAGGATGCAATAGGGTTATCAAGAAAGCCCTGACAAGGATTGTCTTTCAGAAGGGAAAGGTAACGGATGAGGAGGATGGAAGCCGCACCAGGTGCCTGGGAAAGCAATGATGTGGGGGATGAGAGGGAAGGAGGAGAAGGAATGGAGGCAGAGGGCACAGGGATGGCATTGTGCCAGCTCCAACACACATGGGCAGAGAAATGTGGTGCTGAGGCACCAGGAACATGCTCCTGCTCCCAAGCGAGCCAAGGCACTGCCACCTCTGTGGGAATCCACCTCCCAGCCTGCCCCCTGCATGGGTGGCCCTGCACAGTGTGTAGGGCACTCCAAGACATTTACTCCATTGTCCACGTTTGATCTGAACGGGACCAGAAAATTGCAACATAAAGGTTAGCCAGGGAATCCTGTTAATTAACAGCTGTGTCCATAGGAGTCTGTGAAAGGGAGGACTACGAATTTATGCTGAAGAATTCAACACTAGAAATAGAAAAAGACACTGGCACACTGCTCCTCATTTTCTAACATTATCACCACAACAGAACCATCAGGAAATGAGCAATGAAATGTAAAGCAACATTTCAAAGCAATAAAAAGAAATACTTCTGAGAACAGCAAAGGCATTAAAAACTTTAACTTAACAACCTTCACACTCTTAAAAAGCTTCCACATGTGCTAATAAAAAAGGTTTGCACAAAGCACGTAACTATCTTTTTTAAACACACTGCCATGGGATATTGCAGAGATTAAACTAGGATTTGGGTATGGAAGTTGGCCACAGTGGTGGCTGTTAAGAACAATGGTTAAATATAACCCTTGGCTCCTAAATTCCTGATTGCTGGAAGCAAGGAGAGTGTGGGAGGTGGAAGACTGCTCTGAAGTTATACTGGCTTTTGCAACTTCTCCTTCAAAACCAGCTGCTGTCAGAAACAGAGTCTGGGCTGCAGGGACTGTTATCCTGGCTCACTGCAATGGCTTTTATGTGACCAGAACCAGCAAGGAGGCATTTGCATAAATGTGAAATGAAGGAGAAACTGTGCGGCTGAAGGATTTCATTTTGATGCATGAGCCCTTCCTGGGAGGCAGCACTTCTGGCTGATGTCAAAGGCAGGATGCTGAACTAATCCAACTTGCCATGCCAGTTTTCCTCCATATCCTTTCATATATAGTCAAAGTGACCTGGCTTTTTGAAGGCCAGTACACACTAAAATGGACACCACGATATCAGAGCAGGGTTCTGTGGATTTCTGGGCCAGTGGTACACACAGAGAAAGCAGGACAAGTGCCAGTACCATGACAGAGAGAGCATCAGTATTTGCTTCAAATAAAGCTGAAGAACATTTGTAACATTGCTGCAAGTTATGTTGCTCCCTTTTAGTAAAAAAAAAAAACAAACCAGCCTTTTTCCACATCTTAAGATGATCTGCTGCTGTTATTCATTCTATGTTTGGGGGGTCATATAAAACACTTAAAGAACATAACTAGGGTTAGATGGGATATTGGGAAGGAATTTTTTCCTGTGAGGGTGGTGAGGCCCTGGCACAGGTTGCCCAGAGAAGCTGTGGCTGCCCCATTCCTGGAAGTGTCCAAGGCCAGTTTTGTGGAAGGTGTCCCTGTCCATAGCAGGGGTTGAAAGGAGATGGGATTTAAGGTCCCTTCCAACCCAAACCAGTCTGTGATCTTTATGGAGATTAGTCAAATACTGAGGCAAAGGGGAGTTGCAGCTGTACACAGTCATCCCCTCAGTAACATCCAAGCATGTCATATTCCCTTGAATTCTTCCTCCCTAAGTACAAGCTTTTACTTTTTGGAGTTGTGTTCAGAGTTTTGATAATATCTGGAAATGACAAAAAGCTTATGTCTAACCAGGTTCCTTTCCTCCTCTTAGGGGTGGATGCACAAGGCTGGAGAAATCATAAATTCAATACAATCATATTCCATTTCTCTGTGCTCTCCCACAGAAAACTGTATGGGATAAAGGTCTAATTGATCATGATTTTACTGTGTGTATATGAAATGCAACCCCACTGATCTCTCCTTCAAAAGCACATTTATTCCTACCCGACAAAGGTATTCTATGTACCTGCTTGTGAACCAGTCACTCTTATAAAAGGCCAGAATTCAGCCTTTGTGACGCTAATTCAGTATTAGTGACATCCCACTGCAGCCTAAACCTTCCCCACTCTCTGTTACAGTTTAACCAAGGAAATACACTACAACTGTGTGAGTGCAACACTAAATCTGGTGCTGGATTAGCTGGGATAAACCAGCAATGTTTGTAAGATTGCCTGGGGGTGACTGGGCAGTCCCTCAGAGCGGGGAGCAGCAAAGGTGTGCCAGCTGCAAGGGGCAAAAGTTTTCCAATGTAATCAGCTGCAGCTTGTCAGACCAGCTTTGGAGAGAGACAAGCTATGGAGGCTGGGCTGTCATCACATCCCAGGATAGCTGTGAAGTCACTGGAATGGATCAGCAGAGCAGAAGGCTTCTGCTTGAAGGGGCTGCTTCACCTTTTGTGGCAATGGATCTGTACGTGCTCAGCAACTGGCCACACACATCCTTGAGCACCACTTACCTCTACAGCATAAACACTGGAACAAATTGCCTCTTCCTGAGTAACTCAAGCAATTGTTTCATCTTCAGGACAGTTATTAAGTTCAGGGTCTGGAATCTGGTGAAACTCAATCTAAAACCTTGAGCTATTGCTGCTGTTTTCCTTAACCAGAAACACAATGGCTTTGCAGTGTGACATGTTTATTACAGGCTGTTTTGATGGTCTCCAGTATCAGCTGAAATAAAGCTGAGGTGCTGCCACTGCTGATCCTCCTGCTCACAGCTGAGATGAAAATCCAGCAATGCCCTGTTTGCCTCACCAGGGCAGGGCATTGCTTCAGCTCACTCAGAGAGCTATTAGCTGGTACCCCAAGGACACCGAGGCTCTGCCTCCCAAGGGGGTCCAGGACACTGCAGTTACAGAAGTTCTGCCTGGAACTGCCTTCCTGCCTCTGCCAGGCTCCTTTACCAACAATCAGCCTCTACAACTTCACACACCCTGGGCACAAACTGCTTCCTTACTGCCACAAGACAACGGTGGAAGCATCAGTTTTACTCCTTAGCAAGTGCTGTACATCATGCACAAGATCACTGCCACTTTCTGATAATACCATAAACATGGGACTAATATAAACCAAAATTAGAGATAAGCTATAACTTACTCACCAAGAGCTATCTGAACAATGCTTTCAGACTCTTATTACATTAATCTGCTTTTATGATCAATTTTGGTTTTATTCTCTAACCATAGCATCAGCATTAAACAGAGAAAACATTGCATTTGAGTTATGGGAACAAGAGTATTTAAATTCAGTCCAGCAATTTGCAAATTAATAAAAATAATAGCCTTTAAAAACACCATTTAGCATGACAAACATCAGGAAGTCTTAACTTTTCTTTCCTGCTCCCAGCAGAAGAGGGTCCCAAGGCCAGTTACAAGATGCAGGAGGCAGCAAGCAGGAGGCTGAGGTCTGGGTGGCATGTTAAGAGTGGCTCTGACTGCCTGAGAACCCACGTAAGACAGAACTGGACATACCTTTTCAAGTAGGTGGATACATAGGTAGTGGGTGCACCGGAGTGGGGGGCTTCGTTTTCCTTTGGCTCGTCCCTCCAGGGCTGCCGGGTGTAGGAGCCACTCCGCACCAGGTTCACAGCGGATTCTCTAAAGCAGGACAGAGCACAGGCTTTGCTTAGAAAAACCTCTGGAGTCTGCTTTTGGCTCCTTTACAGTTTCACAACACAGATCCTTTCCTTACACCTATGTGCTTCATTGTTCAGGTGACACAGCTCAGAGAAACACCTGCTCTGGCCTTAACATCAGCTCCTGCTCTTGCCAGCTCACTTCAGAACCACAGATGATGTAATGTTTTGCATAAAGAGGAACAAGATCCTTTTTAGTCAGAAAACTTGCAAATGAAATTCAGATTGTCCACAAAGGTAATTTAACATATTAAATAGTGTCATTTAATATTCTTGCTACTGTCTGTTATCAAGCAAACTATAAATGGGCAGATATTGGAACTGTAGGGAAGCTTTTATTCTTCGAGGTATCTAGGCAAGGACAAAAGCAATTCAGCACAGCAAATCCTTTCACAGAATCATGAGGCTTGGAAAAGCCCTCTAAAATCATTGAGTCCAATGATTAACCCAGCACTGCCAGGTCCACCACAAAATCATGAAGCAGAAAACAACAAACAAAATATTTACAGTATCTAAAGCTACTCAACAAGTTATCAAGAAATTCCTGGTAGTCCTATTTATCCTGGTTATCTGAAAACAGGGCTCTTTCCCTATGCTACTGCACACTCTGGCATCTCTTCCGGTCCTGGACAGGACCCGGAGCTTGTAGTGCAGCACTAATCCATTCCCTCATCAGCCTGCAATTATTTCTCATTTCCAGTTGTTGTGCCCACACTGATGCTCTCTTGAGACACCTGTGGGTTCCAGAAAAAAACCTCAGATGTTTTGAAAGGAAAGAATATTGGGAAAAATCTGTACTACACAGCATGCCTGGGCACCATCTGCTCCTGAAGGCCAGCTCTCCTCAGCCAGTCCCCACTCCACTCAGCAAAGGATGCTTGTCAGCACCCACAGCTGGATGTGCCACTCGATAGCAGCCTCTGCCAAACCGGCTTGAGCTGATCAACAGACACAAATTGTCTGCAAAACTCTGGATCTCAGAGACTGCCTGAGAGTGAACAAGAACACAGCAGGAGGCTCTGGCAAAAGATCAGCAAAGAATCTCAAGCTGTGCTGAAATTCTCTCAGGGTGTCACCTGCCACAGCTCCTGCCCGACAATTACAGTTCACAGCCACCGCTCTGCATGTGCCTTTCCTCCTCTATTGGGGAAGTAGCTGGAAATGAGGCTAAGGTCAAATTTTACTCCTTCTAGTAAAAACTGAATCATAGAACGGCCAGGGTTGGAAGGGACCTTAAAGCTCATCCAGTCCCACCCCTGCCATGGGCAGGGACACCTTCCACCTGCCCAGGCTGCTCCAAGCCCCATCCAGCCTGGTCTTGGACACTTCCAGGCATGGGGCAACCACAGCTTCTCTGGGCACCCTGTGCTAGGACATCACCGCCTTCACAGGGAAAAATTTCTTCCCAATATCCCATCTATCCCTGCTCTCTGGCAGTGGGAAGCCATTCCCCCTTGTCCTGTCCCTTCAGGACCTTGTCCAAAGTCCCTCTCCAGCTCTCTGGGAGCCCATTTAGGCACTGGAAGGCCCCTGAAGAAGTTGCTTGTAAAAATGAGCTCCTCAAATACATCTGGAAATCCTGGATATATATCCCATTTACACCATGGTTCCGTCCAGGGGCATCTACACTCACTGACTGTAACAGCTCTGCAGTGGAACAGTTCCTACACAGAAGAGTTCACAAGCTCAAGTGAATCTCAAGTGACAGAGGTGTGAACAAAAGGACTGAAGGTGACTGCTGAGCAAGTGACAAGTACAAGGTGCAGCTACAAAACGAGACATTTGCATATAAAAGGAACAAGGATCCATAAATCTGGTTGCCTGGATGGAGCCTGTGCCTGTGTGAGTACAGGGATGGAGGAACCAGTCTGCTGGTTCCTGCTCACCTAAATAAAAACCAGTGTACCAGAACTTTTATAGACAGAGCTGGCTCTTGACATTGTCAATTCCTGTGTACTTGAGACTGCTGAGAAAATATACAAAGCATGACTACAGAAAAATTATATTCCAGAAGTACTATTGACAGGATGGAAGCTGAGCATTAACTTCAGCCAGTCTCACCTGTTTTCTTTTTCTTCTATATCACTCGTACTGCTCAGTCTTCTGGGGACTATGGTGGCAAGATAACTCTTGTTCTCTCTGTCCTGGTAAAGCAAAAGAGGAACTTCAGCTACACATCTCTTACCCTTTCAGCACGTTCAGTGGAAATAAATTTGTGTTCAAATTTCTTCAACTAAGAAAGCATTCTCCTATCAGCTGGTTTAAGGCAATTTCTTGGGCAACACATACCACAGCATAGAAATATCAGTTCTGAAACGGATTTCCCGATGAGCATGGTAGTGAGTAAAAGCATGTTCTAACTTAGAGAATGACTTGTAAATCACAGAATCAGAGAATGGCTTGGGTTGGAAGGGATCTTTAGTCCACTAGACCAGAGCTCCATCCAAGGTGACCTTGAACACCTGCAGGGATGAGGCATCTACCCATGGGCAGAAAAGTTACAGTTACTGAATATGTGATATGGGATTTACAAATGCAGCTGGTGGATACAGGAAGAATCCATATAAACGACATGGAAGGAGAATCTCCACTGCAGGTATGTGCTATTGCCTGTAATGGACATTTTCTGGTAAAGAACAGGCTGTGCCAGACTGGCAGCCCCTGTTCAGGGGCAGCCCCGTCCAAACTGAGCAGGAATTAGGCCAAAGGGGCACCAAACTCCAGTTCTGGAGAAACAACTGATAGGAGGAAAATATTTTTCAAAAGAAAAAGGAAGTAAGAATGAAAGAGACCCGCATTTGTTACGGATACAAATCCCAGCAATAACTCAAAAGGAAAGAGGTTTACACCTGTGGGGTAAAGTGGATACACTAAATCATCCTTGCTGAAAGCCAAACCTTTTCCTTGTTGTCCAACAGCGCAGATATCCGAGGGCTGGACGAGGAGCGATAGATGGAAGTTTTATCCCTCTGTGCCTCACGAGTGGCAGCGACTTCACTCAACATGTTGTGGCTGCCAGTCTTCCTCAGGCCCAGCCGCCACGACGAAGGTGACTCATCCTTCTGCTCGTCTGACTTGCTGAGCCAACTGAACTGTGGAGGAGAAACAGGGACATTTGGAAAAAGGAAGAGCACTGCAAGGCACACTCTAAGTTCAGAAAGTGTTTCAAAAAGCCCCAGTTTTTGCTGGGCTACATTTGTAAGACAGAGTGACTTTTATTTCCTGTTTAACTACAGGACAGAGTGCAAGGCGAACTTGCAGGGATGCAAACTGCTGTAGTGCCTCATCCCCAAGGACAGAGGATGAAAGGAATCTTGTGCCACTGTGCAGGTCTTTGCCTACACAGTGCCCTCCTCCAGCTTTGAGGAAAGAACATAATGAACAGTGAAGCTTTTATTATCACCCATTTAGGAAGGGGTAATTATTCAGTAAAGGCAGAAAACCAAAAACAAGTACTCAGGTCTTATGGAACTAGCTGCAAATAAACCCCTCACAGCAACAGAGTCCAGGAGAAGTCATTGAGATCATCAGGGAGTTGTAGCCAACAACACTGTAAAGGAAGAGACTGAGGAAACCTGGATTGTTTAGCGTGGAAAAGAGAAGGCAAACATGGGATTTAGTTGCTCTGCTACTTGGGGGTGGGTTTACAGAGGACATGGAACCAGACTTCTCTGCAGTCCACAGTGAAAGGAGGAGAACAGACAAGGTTCCACATGGGAAACCCCAGCTGACATGGAGACATAACTCCCAGCAGGAGCGAAGCTGCACTGGGACAGGGAGTAAGGGAGTAGAGCATCTCCATCCTCAGAGACCTTTTAATACTCAGCTGAGCTCAGGTAGGTCAAAGCAACATGACATGAGCTTAATCCTGCTTTGAGCAGGACACTGGACTTTGCAGAGGCCCCTTCCATGGGCAGGTAACTGTGGATACCACAGAATGGGCCTTTGTGCTTTTTTGTTACATGAGGCACTTCTGACCTGCATATATTGGTCCTTAAATACACAACTGCCTCAATGTACAACTGCCTCAATGTATGACTTTAGCTACAGTTACCAAGTCTTACAAAAGGCTGCCTAGTGCCATCCAAGAATGGAGCCTGAGCAAGAGACACTTGTACAGGGCTAAGCATCAAGTTGTACAGGAAATAAAGCAAACAAATTATTAGGAGTTACTGGAAAAGTACAGAATACAAAACACACAACCACTGTGGCTCTGTGTTACTGCAGGGTACAATCACACCTTTGGTACCACACACAGCTCAGCTCCAGGGCTCAGCAGCAGTTGACAAGAAGGGAAGAGATTCAGGGAAAGGCAGCAAGAATGAGTAGAGCAAGAGAGGTCTTGCATGAGGAGATACTCAACATATCAGTAGTCTCCAGGCTGAGATATGACCAAGGTAGAAGAAACACTCTGTGGCACACAGAAGGGTGAATAAGGAACAATCATTCCTTGGTCCTTTCCATAAAGGAACGAGGGGCAGCAAACAAACCCAGCTTGCGGTAGGTTAATGGGACAGGGAGCTTTGTAGAGTTTTTAACTAAGCTGAAGGACTCTTTACCACTGGACATTAGAGGATCCCAATCAAAAAGTGACTGCATAGAGGAAAAGTCCAACAGGGGCTACTGAAGACAAGAATTACACCAGGTTCAGCAAGTCCCTGAAATGCCAATTGCTGGAAGGTGGGAGGGAATTCCTGCAAGATTCTGTGTTCTGTGGTATCTTCTGATGGCCACTGTCTGCCAGGACACTGGGCAGACAAGGCTTTTGATCAAAGCTGATCTAAGCATTATTATACCATAGTCTATCTGACACGAACCATCTGACACTATTCAGAATAAATGGAGCTCCTGGGGAGCTCTGCCCTCAGACTCATCGTCTGAAGACTGCCAAGCTAAAATTATCCCTGCAGTATTTGAGCAATGTTTTCAGCTCATGTCATTTCAATGCAGATGCAAAGAGTTAATGTGTACTCCACCATTTCCAGCACTTCCAGTCTACTGGGCTACACAGCTCTAACATTTTCATGTAGTTTTGATGCTTTCCTCAGAGAAAGCTCAAAACCACAGCAAAATCTGTCGTCTGTAAATTCTGAACAACACAGGAACAGCACATACTAATAACTCCCCTAAGAGAGGGCACCACAGTCTAAAGCCCAGCCCGTCAAAGAGAATTACAGAAAAGTCAAACAGGTGAGAGAAGGTAAAGAAGCTGATCTTAAGTGACTGAGGTCAAATCAGTAATTGCTCTGCTCACAGGCCAGCTTCTATACCCTAACACCCTTATTCTGGGTTAAACAGCTCAAAGGAGTGAGACCAAACCTCTGCAGCTGGGAAAAGGTTACCTGAAGTGCTCACAAATCCCAGCATCCTTCTACCTCTAACAGTTCCCCTGCTAAACCAGCCTGAGCTGAACAATGCCCAGAGGAGCTCTGTTTCATTTGATCATGGTTACACTCAGTTGCATGTGGAAAACAAAAAACTGTGACTAAGCAAGAAACATTTCCCTCTGACAAGCACTGAGTGCTTCAGCCCTGGGCCAGGTATCTGTGTTGTTTTCTCCATAGTCTTGTGCAAAAAGAAAGCAGCAGCAGACGACACGAGTTCTGTGCAGAGCAGAGTCTCCTGGTGCCATCTAGCTGAGTGATCTGAGAGTTGGAGGATTCACATAAGATTTCAGTGACCACCTTTCAAAGCTTGTATAGCCCAGTTGGCCAGCCACATGCAAACTACCCTCTGCTTGCTGGGCTGTAACATCACACCACTGACTCAACTGGCTTTGGCAAGTCAGAGGCACTTTGGAAGATGGTGCCAAACTCACTGCTGATACGTGAGCAGGAATCAGCTCTGGTGACAGACCTGCTGGGAAGACACTGGCAGCAGCCCCCTGAGAACTGACAGCACACAGAGCATGTGCTGTAGGCTGGGTTTCTTCAACACAATTTGCTTTGGAGGGTCAGAGATTCAAGAGGAACCGTATTGTACCAACGCCCTCCTTGGAGGCAGCCCTACACTGCTGCTAACACACATCTTTATCAGAATTTCATACTACCAGGCTTTTCTAAATTTAAGTCTTAAACTCCTCTGAAAATTGGTTTCAGAGCATCCATCTCCCAGTAACACCTTCTGCTTCTGAGCACTGCTGGAGTCCCCATTGATTCCAAATTCACTTACTCTTCTGGCAGATGCAGTGAAGGAGTTGGGCTCGGGTGGTGGCATTTGCTCAGTGATGCTGGGCCTGGATTCACGGCTGGAGTGGTTGGCAAAGGGCTCTTCCTTTCTCTCTACAATTTTAAACAAGAAGAGAAACCAAATGTTTCAGTATTGCACTTCCAAGGCCCCTCTTTACACAGAGTGTGCTCTGCACTCCAGGTCAGTGCTGTGTGACCTCTGTCTCCTCGGATCAGTGAGATGTCAGCGCCTCCTGCACTGTCAGATGTCAGGGCTTTCTGCAAGGAGCTTCCCACTTCCTAAAGAATAGGATGGATACATTTGCCAGGCAAAGCTTTTGAACTTGATCCTCACAGACAAGCAAAATCTTTGCAGAAAGCACCAAAAAGGGGACACACAGGTTTTTTGCTGTTCAGAATTTTGTTTCCTGTCTGGGAATTTCTTCCCTGGTAAATCTTGGGATGAAAAGGGGCACATGCTGTTCCTGCTGTAGCACGAGTGTGGTACAGCCAACAGCCAGCGCTGGGTTTCACTGCACAGTTCTCTGCACCTGCTTGTGCTGCTGGCAGAATTTCTGGTCTTCTGTAGCAAAATCCATTTTTCTACAGGAAGCCAGGACTACTGCCCAACAAAAGCCCTTACTTGGGCTCCAAGCAAGCTAAGCAACCCTTGTCCCTGCTCACAGCTGGCTCCCTGCTAGTTAGATAAGTGCAGCTGTCCAGTATGACATTTTTTTTTTTGTATCTATGCACATGCTTGACAGAAGAACATCCACCAGACATTACCGGGGGAGAGCAAGCAGAAAGGGTGACTCAGGCAATAGGTTCACTTGACAGGAGAGCACAGGCTGGAGACAGACTATTCACCATAAACCCAGGCACTTGGAACCTGCCTGAGAAATGATGTATCTACACCCACCAACCAAAGTTTTCCTTTTAGCTAGGAGTGCTCACACAGTCATGGGTTGGAAAAAATAAAGTAATTTTAAGCATAAGCACCCAACCGGTCCTAGGAAATAATGTATGTGCAGGGAGTAAGTGTCTGCTGTTACACATGAGGAGTACTTTGGGATGGAGCATCTGGGAGGATGGCACCTTGGAGCATGAAGATCAATCTTTCTGTAACAAATGTTCTCAGTCCTAGAAAAAAAAGGATCAAAGGACACAGAAAACAGAAAAGAGCAAGCCAAGAGAAACATTTTAAAATAACAGGAAGTTAGCAGGACTGACAGAGCCTGAACTAAAGAGACAAAGACAGAATCACAGAATCTCCTGAGTTGAAAGGGACCCACAGGGATCATTGAGTCCAACTCCTGGCCCTGCACAGACACCCCAACAATCCCACCCTGTGCCTGAGAGCGTTGTCCAAACGCTCCTGGAGCTCTGGCAGCCCTGGGGCAGTGCCCATTCCCTGGGGAGCCTGGGCAGTGCCCAGCAGCCTCTGGGGGAAGAACCTTTCCCTGATCTCCAGCCTGACCCTCCCTGCCCCAGCTCCAGCTGTTACACTGGGTCTGCATGAGAATGGATTCTCAGCCACTTTTCCCTCTCTGTGAAGCAGCAGATTTCAGTTCTGGAGCTGAACCCTCGGGTGCACTTTCATCCACCCCTAGGGAAGGGGCAATAGATCCCCCATTCCTCCTTGCAGGCCTGGCAAGGATGCCATACTTGGCATCCAAGTCCATGGAAATGCCCACGGACAAGGAAAGATGCGCTGCCATTTCTGACAGCTGCTCATTCTTGTGACTGAGGCCTGTAAAACACAGGGTACTGCAGGAAGGGAAGGCTGCTGCAGCAGCTCTCCAGGCTGGGCTGCATGGGCACTGGGAGCCTGTCCTGGAAGTTTATAGCACACAGGTCAGCTTTTAAGGTCAAGCCTAATTAGAAGGGCACAAGCTAAAGTGGTAATGACAGGTTGGGAAGGGCTAACTGTGAGCAATGTGACTGGGAGCAGTTGACTGCAGAAGAGGGACAGGCCAAGGGACTCTGTGCTGGCAGCACAAGGGATGGCACGGCCACTGGCAGCATTGGCTTCGGGCATGATCCCACATTTTATTCTACCAAAATTTCAGCAATAAACATGAATTCCAGACAAGAGAAACTGGTGAGGATTAGTTCAATCTCCTCAAAATAAATTTGTAAGAGTAAAAATTTAGGTTTCTAATTCCTTTTTCGTAAAGGTTTTTCGATAAGAGTTTTTGTTCAGTTGGTTTTTAAACAAAACAACACTAAAAGCTTCCACGGCCTGCTTTAATTCCCAATAATTACATATTGTAATAGTTCCCAGCACAGATAATCACCATAGAATTTTATACTGATCTTTCTCTTGTTTACAAGAGGTCAATGCCAAATTAATTGTCCTCAAAATGAATAGTGGCATTAATGCCCTCAGCTTCCTTTGTTTGAAGGACACAAATTTCTTACAAATTATAAGAAACATACTACTCTGAAGCCCTTCACCAATTTCACCGCTTTCCTCATCCAATTTCTTCTTCCCACAATTTCTGCAAATTCAACAAATTAATCGCAACCTGAGACTCTTCAAAACACACCTCAAAATAAACTTGTGTTACACTGCCAGCTTCTACATGTCCTGCTTTATGCTCAGCTACCAAAGGGGTTGGAATTTTTAGGTTTAAAAAGATCACTCAGAATTTTTTTTTTTCATCTGGACTTTGAACACTTAAGAACAACAGTAATAACCTACGTGTCCAGCACTGCTCAGAACTGTAAAGGTATGGGAATATTAAAGAAAATGAAGAGGAATAAGGGAATAATTTGCATGCTTTCATACCCATGCCTCCTGTACCATCATGTAAAATGTTGAGCAGATAAACACAGAATCTCAGATTGGTTTGGACTGGAAGGAACCTTAAAGCTCATCCTGTTCTACCCCCTGCCATGGGCAGGGACACCTTCCACTATCCCAGGCTGCTCCAAGCCCCGTCCAACCTGGCCTTGGACACTTCTGGGACGGGGCAGCCACAGCTTCCCTGGGTAACCTGTGCCAGGGCCTCCCCACCCTCACAGGGAAGAATTTTTTCCTAATATCCCATCTAAACCTACTCTCTGTCAGTTTGAAGCCATTCCCCTTGTCCTGTCACTCCAGGCCCTTGTAAACAGTCTCTCTTCATCTTCCTTGGAGGCTCCCTTCAGGTCCTGGGAGGCCACAGTACGGTCACCCCAAAGCTTCTCTTCTACAGGCTGAGCAATCCCAATTCTCTCAGCCTTTCCTCACAGCAGATCTGCTCCATCCCTCTGATCATCCTGGTGCCTCCCCTGGACTCGCTGCAGCAGCTCCAGGTCCTTCCCGTGCTGGAACCCAGGGCTGGAGGCAGCTCTGCAGGTGGGGTCTCAGCTGAGTGGGGCACAGGGGAAGAATCCCCCCCTGCCCTGCTGCCCACGCTGGGGGCTCAGCCCAGGAATACCACTGTCTGTCACTGAAATCAGTAATACTGTGACATTTATCATTTTCATTACCAAAATGAAAAATCTTACTTTTCTTTGGGGTCCTCCTATAATGTGGGCTGATGCTGTTACCTTACAGAATCCTGCTTTAAAGAGTACTAAAGATGTGACCCCCACTGACATATGCAACAAGTGATAGCTGTGGCTCCATCCAGCTGGGCAAGTCCACACTCATTTTATCAGTGATTTCAGAAGTTTACAAGGCAGGGTTTCAATTGTGATGGACATTTCTCAAAGGACCCAATAATCTTGCCAGGAGAGTACAGGTAACAAAGCCTGAAGCTTAATCATTACCTGAATGCTTGTTGTGTCCCATTTCTATTACCTCTAGTGGTTTAACACAGACTCCTATAATGTGCTTTGCTCAGTGAACTAATGCAATAAAAGGACCTGTTCTGACTTCACACAAAATTCAATGCTGAGTGCTGTAGATCTTTCCTTGCTGAAGGATCTTAGGCTGCTCCTGACTCTGTTAAACCCCACACAGCTCCAGGTCTTACAAGTGTGCAAACATTTGAGTTGTTTTGGTTAAACTACCACCACGTTCACATGGATTACAAGCATTGGCACCCAGTTAGACAGGTATAATTTATATTTATATAAATATGTATATAATCAGGGTAAACCCCTGATTTATGGAGAAAATATGTGTGACTTGTACTGTGTGTCTCTTTCTATCACTGACATGTCCACTTAAAAGCTCCAAGATCATTTCCCTGTGTTACTGCCATGCCCACCCAGCTGCTGCAGCAGTAGCTCTGCGAAGCCCAGCCAGGATTTTCCACCCCTCTCACCCTGCCCCAACAGCATTAACTGATACAATCCTAACACAGGTGACAATTTTACTGCCACAGAAGCACAACAAAACTGTAAACTACACTTCTCCCCAGGACCTATTTCTTAGTATATTGGATATAGACCAAGTAAGTTGATGCTAAAAGTAGTTTAACCATTAAGCACATCATAGTCCAAGATCCATCTGTGTTTGCAGAATATTAAGTACAAGTAAGTCTTGGCTTACTGTAAAATTAAGTATCTGTATTTAAACTTTCTGTGCTGCACATAAACACTTCTAAAACTAATTAAGGAAGCCACAGAAATTATAGAAAAGGAATGGGAGTAAGATGCCAGCAATATACTATAATGTAAATGCTACTGTGACTCTGTGTACTTAATCCTTACTTTCCACTATCTTTTGCAATCATTATTCATCACAGCCTAGAAAACAGAAGTTCCTCACCTCTGTAATCACCCAGGACAGCTTCAGCCCTTCATTTCAGACTGATCCAAACACAACAGGCTATTGCCTTCCTACACCTTCACTTGCTTTCCTACCATCCTGCACCTGAAGGATTCTTCTTGAACTGGGCCAACAAGAAAAAAACCCTGTTTAAGAACAAGCTATAGACAATGTGTTATCTTCAATCCATGTGAGCTGGAAGTAGGAATTAAAATAGGATCTGAAGGATTGTTTAAAAAAATAACTATGCTGACCTGGGAGTCAGCATTTGAATCAGCTTTTTTAGCACAGTAGTTCGAGATTTCTCCAAATTCTGTACATATACACTGGAAGTAAAACTTTCAGGATGTCCTTAACAACTAATTATGTCATTATTAACAATAACAACAGCAACAACAATAGCTAGGCTAGTTATTAAATCCAAGACTGTACGAAGTCTTACCTGACTCCTTCTCAGCGTCTGACTCTGAAACTTCATCTTCAGCTTCTTCCTCTTCAGAACTAGAACTGCTTGAGTCCTTGTTCTCTTCCTCAGTTTCCATGGACTTCAGTGTGTCTTCCTCATAAAGAATCTTCTCTTTGCTGCAAAATAGGAAATTTTAAGGACTAGGCGAGCAAGTTATCTGAGTTGTATGTCTCAGGAACACACAGACATGACTTACTACATACAGAACAAGCAAAGGACAAAATCCATCTACAGACTGAACATTCCAGCACTTCCATCATGGCCAATTTGCCACGGATTCCACTGCCAGTCTCACATTTTCTCACTCTGAAAACAAAAATGTGATCTCTCCTTTTCTAGTGCCACACAGTGCAGCAGTTGGGCTGTAGGGCTCTGTGCTACAAAAAGGTGCAGTCCTCAGCCCAAAGCTCCGACTGATCCTCAGCCAGAGCAGGAGAACCAAACACCAGCCCAAGCCCTTGTTCCATCACTCACTGGGTGTGTTAAGACACAACTAAAACTGTATTTGAGAGTGCTCAGATTAAAAAAAAACCCAAAACCATGAAATAAACAGCAGTGAATTGTTTTTGACCCAGCTGAGGCCAGCTGGCTGTGAGAGATGAAGCTGCTCTCCCATTTCTCCCATTACTCTCTGGGCAGTTTCTTTTCAACTAAGAGAGAGAGACTTACTTGGTGAAGAGTCTGTTTTGAGGCTTCCCATTCATGTCAGCTTCAATCAGCTTATTCCTTGTCTCCTTCTCACTTCGTAGCTGTCAAAAAGTCCATGAAGATGAGAGACAGAGAATGAGGATAGACATTAACCAGCTCCGTCAGGGTAACCCAGTCAGCACCACAGCACAAGGTCAGCCCAGCCTTGTTAGACCAAACCACTGTAGGTTTGTGTAAGAAGCCACTTGAACAGCAGCACATCTGCAATGGCACTGTGAGCCCTGGACTGGAGCTCCAGCAGGGCACAGCACCCAGTGTGTCCTTGGAATGCAGCTGCCGTTTAGTAAAACCTTCAAAGGCACCTGCAGCTGCCCCTGCTGAGACCAGCAACAAACCCTGACTGCTGCCCAGAGAGGTCGTGGGCTCTCCCATCCCTGGAAGTGTCCAAGACCAGGCTGGATGGGGCTTGGTGCAACCTGGGCTAGTGGAAGGTGCCCCTGTCCATGGAAGAGGGTGGGACTGGATGAGCTTTAAGGCTGCTTCCAGCCCACACTATTCTGGGATTCTGCTGGAGGTCTGTCCTTATGTGTGTGCACACATGAAATCAGGCTAGATTCAGCTAAAAATCTGCTGCCTTTGTGGCTATTATTTACTTGCTGCCAGAGGAAAGAATTCAAGTCTGCCCTGTCCAGGTAACCAGGGAACTCCTGTGAGGATGGGTCACTTCTTAAATCTCTCAAATGCACTAAGTCATTGCCCAGGAATACCTGGGATCACACAAAAACTGAAAGATTTTGTCTAGAGAGCAGCAATATTAATTTTACCACCATTGGTGGACAAAACAGTACCCAAAAATTGTTTTAGTACCTTCCAGAACCACAGAAACAGCTGAGGCAGAAGGATGACAGCTAGGGGCTCAATTAAAGGCTGACTCTGTTGTGCCATGGCTCATCAGGTTTTTCTTTCTCTTTTGACAGGCAAATGAAGTAAAAGCACTGGAAATTCTGAATCATAGAATCCCAGAATTATCTGGGTTGGAAGGCACCTTAAAGATCTTCCATTCCCACCCTCTGCCATGGGCAGGGACACCTTCCACCAGCTCAGGTTGCTCCAAGCCCCATCCAACCTGGCCCTGGACACTCCCAGGCATGGCGCAGCCACAGCTGCTCTGGGCACCCTGTGAAGTGGGAAAAGCTACATGGATTCCAGTGAAGAGCAAAAATTTGGGGTACAACATTGTTAAACTGACCAAACTGCTGGAACACAGCAAAGGGAAGTGCAGGAAACAGCCTGCTCCATTCACAGATAATTCAGGAACTGGGAAAAGAATCCAAACCCAAACCAAATTAATTGCTTCCAGCAAACAAAAATTCCCTTGCTTTCCAGTAACGGCAGCAAATCATTTAGCAAGGGTGGCACAGTGTTCTGCTTTAGACTGAAAAAAATATCTGATTTGAGAGTCATTTTGGAAGTGAAATAATGTCAGTCATGGAACTGCCTGTTTTATCCTTAACAAATATAACTTTTCTATTTTTAAGTGATAAAAATGGCACATGATAAACACATGATAGATTGGCTTTTCCACTAAAAGATCATGTCCACTAAAAAAAACTGTGGTAAAATCTGGATTCTTCTGCCCAGTTCTACACTGACTGAATAAATGGAGAAGGCCTTTATATAGTGCTTCTATATAGAGAACAGGGGGGTTGTAGCCCCTGCAAAGCAGCCCTAAAAATGGGTGAGCAGTCACCCAAAAAATTCTTGTTTTTCTTCTTCATTTAAGAAGTGCAGTTATCTGTAAAATTTTGGGTAGTGAGAGAGAGGGGAATCCAAAATACAACCTGATAGTATTTATCAACGCCTAATTTAGGGAGAAGCTGATTAGTTTTTAAGAAGCTCCTGTCAATGCTAAGGCTGCTATTTGAGGATGGCAGCAGCTGTGTTGTGATCAGAGCTGAAGTTCTAACCACCCACATTGTCAGTTCCTGAAAATCCATTCCTGGGGTTTATCAGCAGTGTTCCCATTCTGTCTGTTTCTGAACCCAATGTTTTAAGCGATATTTACAGGTTTTCAATTCTTTTTGAAAGAAGGTTAGCTTCTTTTTTGGAAGCACTTAAATGAGATAATTCAGTAGATGATGAAATTCAGATGAAATAGGAAAAAATTCAATCCAAACCCAACTTTCTGGCTTGAAACTGCCCTTACTTTGAACAAGATATATTTTGCTTTCCTTTTTTTATGTCAACTTTTGGCCTATAATCCCTTCCAATATTTCCACTGCACTATGAAACGGCAATTTAATATGGTTTTGAAACCACCCATTTTTTCAGTCCAGAATTCCCTGAAGTTTATAATTTCTTCTTCCTCCCCATTGTAAGAAAGGCAGACATGGTAACAGATCTTTCCCAACACTGACAGTGTATTTCCCTGGATGCAAACACAAAGCTGACTTGGGTAATCGCTCATTAGGAACAGAGCAGTTTGATGCAAGAGAGCCTGCCAGCCAACAAAGCAACTGCAGGATAATAACAATTCCAAAGATGAACATAAGTTCCTTACCAGTTCCCGTAATTCTGCATGCCATCACACTACTGACCTCCTTGCTGCAGTCATCCAATCTAGATTTCTAGCTATTAAAAATATTGCTGTGATTAAAGATTGCAAATGAGTAACTAAAGAAAATAGCTGGGCCCTGGCTTCCTGCATCTGTTGGCACCATATGTCTTGGAGAACACCCGTGTGTGAAAAGGTAATTGGAGAGGTGGAAAACGATCTCCAGAAACTCACCACAGTCTGTTTCTTCTGCAGCATTTCTAAATGCTCCACGAGTCCCTCATCAGCCACGTCAAAGGGAGTCTGGCCCTGGTGCAATGACAGAGAACACAAGAGGATATCTGAGATGACACAGTGGTAATGTTCCAAAAAGTCCTATTTACCAGTGCTTATGCTCCACATCCTCCCTCCCCAAATGGTGAGTGACACTCTGTTTCACTCCAGAGCAAGGAAACCCATGTGCCAGTGATCATGGAATCACAGAATCATTTTGGCTGGAAAAGACCTCTAAGATCATGTTTACATTCAGTGAGCAACTTTTACCAGGGCAGTGCAGCTCCCTGGTTGCTGCAGCTCGAATCCAACAGCCAGGACTATGTTTGAGTTTCCAAGTTTCTAAAAAGGACACTCTTGCACTGAGAGGGAATGTGACTGACCTCTTACGTTGGATACCAGGGAAAGGTTCTTCCCCCAGAGGGTGCTGGGCACTGCCCAGGCTCCCCAGGGAATGGGCACGGCCCTGAGGCTGCCAGAGCTCCAGGAGCGTTTGGACAGCGCTGCCAGGGATGCCCAGGGTGGGATTTGGGGGCGTCTGTGCAGGGCCAGGGGTTGGACTGTGGGTCCCTTTCAATTCAGGATATTCCTGATTCTGTGTTACTTTACCATCATTTATTTAAAGGTTCTGAAAGGCTGCCAAGGAAGCCAAAAAAATTGGGATCCATTTCCACATCCATGGGCATTTACAAACTAAAACTACAAAAATACTCTAGGGCACAAACCAAGAAATTGGTTACATTTTCACCATAACTAAAGCTCTAAATGTCATTTCATTAACAACACACCATGAAACCCGATGGCTACAGGTCAAAAATAAAAGGTAGCCTTGTCCATCTGACCCAACAAGGAGACAATTCTGGACTGGAAGGAGCAGGTAATGCAACAAATACAATTGTGGCTGTTTCTTTTCAAGTATGGCATGATACAAGACCCCATACACATCCCGAACACTTTGGAAAAGCATCTGATGGCATTTAAACAGAAAAGATTTTGGTTGCCAAAGAGCTCACCAGGCTGAAAGGGCTTCTCATGGAGGCATTTGTGTTCCAGCAGTTTCCAGCACATCTGGAACACACAGGGCCCTCTCTTATCACATCCTCCTGCCAGCCTTCATCCCCTGGTGCTCCTCCAAGCACACCCAACCCTCTCTCCTCCCCCAGAGGCTGCCATGGCACACCCGACCCTGCTCCAGTGGGAAGCAGCTCACAGACCAGTATGAACATCCCAGCAGGGATGGGAACACCAAGAACAGCCCTGGACAAGCTCTTGAAAATCCATGAGCTATAAGGTTCCTCCAAACCCAAACCAGTCTGGGGTTCTATGATTCCATGATCATGCAGCAGGCAATAGTCGTCATTAACCTGGCTATAGAATACCCTGCATTAGTTGTGTACTGACCAGCTTGTTCCTGATGTCCATGTCACACAGAGCCTCAGCCAGGATGGAACACGCTTCCTTCACTCCCCAGTGAGCAGCTGCGTGGAGCGGAGTCCAGCCATCGTTGTCCTGGACGTTCAAATTAAACCCAGCCTGGATCAGGAGCCTGAGGAAAGAAGCAAGATTGATCTCTGCTCATCAGGAATGACTTCCTGGCAGAGCAGAGTTTCCCCTATTAGGCATCAAGTAGGTAGCCAGGCTTCCTAGCAGCCAGGAGCTTCTGGACTTGGTTATTAACTAAAGCGACATCCCACCTGATGTGCTCGAAACTGTAATGGAAAGGGCAATGAATGAAAAGTGACGTTGATGTAAAACCTGCTGGAACATGTCAAACTGATAACAGTCCCTTTCAGCATGTCCTGAACTGGGAGAACACCTTGATTTCCCATCTGGCATTGGTGACCCAGTCTGAACTCCTTCTCCAGTGGAGAAGAGAGCCTGGACTGGCTCAGGCACTGGGCACACAGACAGCATCCCTGCAACTGCCATCCCTGTGCCAGGGAGCCAAGCACAGCACCTGCCAGGAGAGGGACATTTGGGAACTGGAGCTTGAGCTTGGTTCTCCAACAGCACAAGGCCACAGTGTGGGGTGGTCGACAAGGAGACCAACAGGACTGCCAGGGAAGCACCAGTGGCATTGACAGAGGTGACACTTGTATGCTAAACAACCCTCATTTGGATTAAACAACCCCAAATGCATTTTTTCAGAGATGCCCTTGCACATTTCAAACAAATCTTCCACAAGTGAACCTGCCTGGGATCTCCTTTCCTCACCTTCACTGCTGTGCCCCTTCCACCCTCCCTTCTCCATCAGAGCAGAACACTGGTGTTTCACAGCACCTGGAGCTTGAATACTTAACACCAAAACAAACACAAGAGGGTCAGGGGTAGTAGTCTGGAGCTCCAGAGCCATGTGCACACTGGTGTGGCAGTGATCAGGCTCACCTGATCACTGAGCAGCTCCTGTATCAAAACTATTATCCAAATTGCTTAAATATTGAAGAACATCCCAGGGGAATTCTGCAAGTCTGGTAAAACTGCTCCTGAAAATTTCCATTGTGGGAAATTCCCCCATCCAGAGCCACCATTGCATAGCATGAGGGAAATCCAGCATGACCCCAACATGGCACCAACAGCTTGGAAACTCCTGCAGCTTTACACCAATGTGCTACTGTGCTAAATAAAACACAGTCACAGCAGAGCAGCTGTGGGCTTCTCTGTGAAAGAAATTGTAAATTAGGTGCTGAGTTTCTGTTGATTTTCCAGCTGGCAGAAGGGAGAAACAGAGCTGCTAAGAGATTCAAGGTCACAGACAAATTCCACGACTCATTTAGAGTTAGCTGGCTCCTGGCTGTCAGCCCCTTTGGTTTAAGTCACTAAAGCTCTGGATTTGAACTTCAGCACGGCCGTCACATACACAAGAGTGCAACAATGTCAGCTTGCTGTGAGATGTGTTTATCATTACCACAATTAATGCCAAGGAGAGGCTGTCCAGAACTAAGTCACCCTGCACACACTGAACTTCATCAAGGAGCACTGGATTCACAACCCTCCCCTGACAGGCCATGGGACCAACACCTCAGATTCAGAGATATTACATTTCTATTCACATGAGCTGTGTTAGATTCCTGTTCTTGGGCATGGTACAGGCACAGACAGCTCATCACTCAATTATAAGTTCTAATGACTGAATACAAATCAGAAACATGGAGTACAATAAAATGCTTGAGGCTTGATATGAAACAGCTCTTAAGACATCAAGTCATGTCACTTAAAATTACGAAATTTAGGATCAAGATAGATGAACATTTCCAGAATGGATTTTAACGTGGGCAATAGAGTAACCCTGTAAAGACTATTTACAAGAGCATGTAACAAGACAAGGGGGAATAAATTCACATGGACAGAGGGCAGGGTTAGATTAGATATGAGGTAAAAATTCCTCCCTGTGAGGGTGGGGAGGCCCTGGCACAGGTTGCCCAGGGAAGCTGTGGCTGCCCCTGGATCCCTGGAAGTGTCCAAGGCCAGGTTGGATGGGGCTTGGAGCACCCTGGGATAGTGGAAGGTGTCCCTGCCATGGCAGAGGGTGGGACAAGATGGGCTTTAAGGCTCCTCCCAGCCCAGTCTGTGATTTGATGATCTCTATGTTTATGGGCAGCTCTGCCCAGACAGAAAGAGCAGAGAAAAAGCTTTACTGTTGGAAACCTTAATTTGACATTACCTGTAACAATATTAATGTTTTTTACCAGGAAATTGGGCAAGTTTATGTTCATAATAATCTTTTTAGTGCCAGGGCAGCAGAGCTGTCAGGTGCTGGAATCCTTCTGTCACTGCAGGAGCAGTAGCATGAAGGGGTAGAGGACAGTGAGACAGGGGTGAACACTGCATTTTCCCACTAGACTGGTCATGTTTGTGACTGTCATGCAGTGTGTGTTGTCACTTGTATGTCAAAATTATACTTTTATCCCCTAATACTGTTTAGCTTGCTAGTCCTAAAATTATTACCCTAACAGTGAAAATTAGACCTCGTGATTAGAAAAATTAGAGACCTCCTAATTTATACCTCACTCTCCAAAAAGCTTTCATTACTTCAAAAAGGCCTGGAGGTATGAAAGGGAATCCTCCAGTCCCTGTGTATTTCTGGGTGAACCACTATGGCTGGACACATAAAACCACAAGAGCCTTTTGAGAAACAGCAGCCTGAAAATCTCAGTATGGAACAAATTTCTCTGAATGTAAAGCAAGATGTCTTCTTTAGCCTTAATTTCACACATCAGCCCTGGGAGGAGCTCCTACCTCATGACTTCAGAATAGCCCTTGGCTGCAGCAACATGAAGAGCTGTGGCTCCTGTCCGGGGCTGCTTTATATCCTCAATTCTCCCACTGTTCAGCCACTGCCGGGCATCCTGAAGCATTTGCTGCTCCTCTTCTTTCCTTGACAAGTCTAGGTCTACACCTAAGGGGGTGAAGCACAGAAGAAGAGATGAACAAGAGATGAAAGCTCTGAAGTACTTGTTAAACTTACCTTACATTCCCTTTGCTATAAAATATTAGTAAACTATTTCTGATCTTCCACAAAACAATCAGCAAAAGCCTTTTCTATGAACTGGGAGAGCTCCTGTGTCATTGACAGAGACTTCAAAAACTGTCTGAGTTAAAAATTTTGAAAGTTGGGCCAGTGGTTGCAACCCAGCCCAATTAACTAAAAGCTCAGCTGAGCATTAAGGGTAGAAGGATTGAATTCTACATGGGCTGTGTCCTAGACCAAAACAACAGTCATGAACAACAGCTTAACTGACTGAATTGACCTGTACTGAGGGTACAGTCTGAGGATCCTCAGATGTCTCCTGCAGGAGCACGCTGACCTCAGCTCTGTGCTCACTCCAAATTCAGGACACTCTGCATGTAACACACACAGGGATCTGCACTGCTCCAGAGGCATTCATGACAGGCATGCTGAGAGAAGTACTGAGTTATTCCACTGAGCAGCAAACCCCCAGATTCTGACAAAACACAATTTGAAATCATTTTGGCATGAGAAGGCCAGAAGAAATCTACTCTGATGGCCTAAGTGACTGCTTAGGAGCAGGTGGAAATGTGGAGAGGCAGGGGGATGACGTGGAGAGGGAGGTGTGTCTGGCTGACAGATTGTGTCAACTGTCATTAAACCAGTGAGAGGTAAAACCAACCTTGACTTGTTTTCCTAAGTGCAGTTTTCACAGTAATGAGATCATGGAAGGACAATATATCAATCACAAGTATTGATAGCAATCCAAACAGGATTAATCACAGTAGAACCCTCCCACTTAGGAAAAAATACAAACAAGAAGATGACAAATCTCAAAAATCAGGAAGGGTCCTGAAAAGTAAGAGTCCCTATGGATTAATACTTTCAGTATAAGAATGACATGATTGCCAATTAAATTATGGGGCATTAGGTTTAAAACAGAACCAAGGAAAACACTTAACTCAGAGTCTGAGCTGTGAGACCCACTGCTGCAGGATTTTGCAAAGATCAGAAATAAACTGGCTTCAGACGAAGGACTAGACAAGTTTGTAGCTATTACACACAATGCTGGACATGTTGGAGCTCCTAAGGAGGGCTGCATGAGCTCAGGAAACAGAAAGCCACGGGGCACTCACAAGTACACAGAAAGCCAGTTTGGCTCAGGAATTTCTGGAGGCACAGTGGCTGGAGGCTGGGAGGGGAATTGTACACACTTGAGCTGTTGTTACAGTCTGGAGCAGGCATCTGCTCACAGCCCCTGCTGAGGACAGGCTGCGGAGCTGGACAGATGCTTATTTAAAGTTCAACCCCATTTCCTCCAGCAGTTATGATCCTTTAAACTGTGTGATGGGAATCTTCTCAGTGGAGACAGATGGTTGTTTCAGGGCATCTTAGCAGGATGCCACTAATGTGGTGAGGCAATGCAAGCAGAATCCCAAAAAGTGTCAGGCAAAATACCTGCAGGTGAGGCAGAATCACTGCCTCAATGTCCTGTACGGTTTCAACCACATTATTGCTAGGTTTGAGAGCATTTAAGGAACCTGAAGGTGCACAAGTCCATGGACCCTGGTGAGATGCATCCATGGGTCCCAAGGGAGCTGGTGGAGGAAGTGCCTAAGTCACTCTCCTGTTTGAGAAGTTGTGCCAGTCTGGTGAAGTTCCCACAGACTGGGAAATGGAAAACATAACCCCCGTTTTTAAACTGGGAAAAGAGGAGGACCTGAGGCACTACAGGCCAATTGGCCTCTCCTCTGTGTACAGCAAGATCATGGAGCAGATCCTCCTGGAAACTACGCTAAGGCACATGGAAAATAAGGAGGTGACTGGTGACAGCCAACAGGGCTTCTCTGAGGGCAAGTTGTGCCTGACAAATTTGGTGGCCCTGGACCATTAACACAGGTGACAAAGCAGCGAGGCACTGACCCCTTCCTAATTATACCTTAAAAAAATAAAGTAACCACCATGTGTCAAAATGTATCTGATAGAGAGACTGGATTCAATCCAGCATGCAAGCAACTCCCACTCCCACTCCCCCTCCCCAAAATCTACAGGAATAAAATAATCCAGACTGGAAAGAGTCTTTGGGGATCTGTAGTCCAAACACCCACTCCAAGGAGGGTAACTTCAAAGCCAGATCACCCAGCTCAGACATGAATGCAGCTGAGCTTTAACTGTGTCCAAAGATGGAAGTTCCAGGAATTCCTTGGGTTCCTTGTCCAACATTCTTGATGAAATTCATAGACACAATTTAAACTTCTCACACACACATGCAGACGTTCAACCACTCCCAAATGAATTCCGTGAGTATGAAGAAAAATTTTAGACTGATAAAGCATTTCTTAACACCAGCTGCAAACTATTCTTCAGCCAGGGATGTTTGTGCAGGGACAGCCTGGAGAGCAGCCCCTCAGCCAGGCACACCTGATGAGAAAGGGGAGATGGCAGAAGAAATCTAGGGAAAAATCAGGATAAAGCATGTCACTCCAGGCCTGGAATATTCATTTCCTGGTCCCTGCCTTTGGCAGTCCTGTAAATCACACCTCGGTTTCATCAAGTCTCAGTGAAACAAGACCTTTCATTGGTATTAGAGGGCAGAATTAAATCTCACTTTTAAAGGAACCAGATCTGATGAATCAGATTTCAGGACTGTGGTGTCTTGCTTTGAAGAATCCCAAGGACAGAGACAACAAACCTCCTGCATCTGCTCCAGTGTCCTGATAGCAAAGCAAAACTTGTCTGCTGTTTTCTGGGCCAGATCTCAGTTCTCTTCACCAACAGAGAACAAGGCAGCAGAATTCTCATACAGAAGTTCTTAGGGGTCCCAACGCTCACATATTCAAGCCCTTCCTTTACCTTGTTTCTTGACTTGCTCCAGAAGCAGGTCCTTCATGGCCGCCTCCTCTGCGATGTCGGACGGGACCTCCCCCTCGCTGTTCACAGCAGCCACGTTGGCCCCGTGGCTGATCAGGTACCTGCAGCAAGGACACCCAGGCCAGCAAGTCACACCTCGTGTGCTTGGCTTCAGAGCAATGACACAGGCAGTCAGACAGCACGACAAAGTATTTGTCTTTCTCATGCAAGTTCAGTTACCAAATGAGGACCTTATTCTTAGCCAATTTCTAGACTAAAAACGTTCATTGTAAATGCAAGGTCCTTGCTCAGAGGCTCACAGTTTTTCTTTCTCCATAGTTACTTAAATACCCCTGTTCTTGCTTTAACCTGGTTGATTGTCCCTTTTTTTTTTTTTGAAGAAAAGGCAATTATACTAATTTTAAAAAAAGCCTCATCAAGTATCATCAGTTTTTGAATTTGTCCTTTTATAACTTTACCAAAAGTTCATTCAAGAGCAACAGATGTCTTCTTTGGCTTGTACATCTTTTAATCAGTAAAACTCTGAGAAGTAAAAGAAGTATCTATGTAAGCACACAAATATAGGTGGGGTGAGGTTGCTTGGTTTTATAATTTATTTTCAATGCATTTAAGAAATAGTTATCTTAATTCAAATTTTGGAAACTTTCTGGTAGCTGTAGCGGACTAAATATATAAACACAGTATGACTGGTAAAGAATAATGGGTTGGTGTTCAGCCTGGAGCAAAGGAGGCTCAGGGGGACCTTGTGGCTCTGCACAACTCCCTGACAGGAGGGGGCAGCCGGGGGAAGTTGGGCTCTGCTGCCAGGGAACAGGGACAGGACAAGAGGAAACAGCATCAAGCTGTGCCAGGGGAGGCTCAGGTTGGGTATTGGGGGAACTTTCTTTCCAGAAACAGTGGTCAGGCCCTGGCACAGCTGCCCAGGGCAGTGGTGGAGTCACCATCCCCGGAAGTGTTCAGAAAATGAGTGGATGTGGCCCTTGAGGTTTAGTGGTGAACACATTCGTGGTGCTGGATTGACAGCTGAACTTGAAAGTCTCCACTTAACCACAGCACTGCTCATACCAGTCTGTCTGTGGTAAGGAAAGGCAGTCACGGAATCCCAGCCTGGTTTGTGTTGGAAGGGACCATAAAGCCCATCCAGTCCCACCCCTGCCATGGCCAGGGACACCTTCCACTGTCCCAGGCTGCTCCAAGCCCCATCCAGCCTGGTCTTGGACACTTCCAGGGATCCAGGGGCAGCCACAGCTGCTCTGGGCACCCTGCGCCAGGGCTTCACCACCCTCACATGGAGGAGCTCCTTCACTACACATCCCTGTACCAGCTCTCCCATTTCCTTTTTGCTTGGCATTTTAGTTAAAGCATCTATGAATCATAAGACAGTCTAATAATGGCAGCAGCAAAAGGCAACCAGTTGAAGGCTTCACCTTAATCCTCAGAAGTTCAGAATTCAATACCAAGAGGAAAGCACCTATTTTCAGCATTGCTTGCCAAAGCATTGTACAAGGGTCAGAGTATCCATCACCTGTGTACCTGCTCTGAAGAGAGAGGCACGGGGAAGTGATATAAATACCCGGAATAGCCCCAAACTCACTCACTCTGCTATGTTCAGGTAGCCACACGATGCCACTGCATGAAGAGGAGTCCAGCCCTCGTTGTCTTGCTGGTTCACATTGGCTCCATTTTCTACCAGGAACTTCACCATGTCCAGGTTCTCATCAATACAGGCCTGAGGGAGGAGGGGAGGAGATGTCCGGGGGGGAAGGATTGAAGGGAAAAGGAAGAGAGAAACAAAAAGGTGTTGGTGTTAAATCAAACATACAACCCTCATTGGAAGCTTATTGGCAGCAGGCAATTTCTGGGTTGAACTTCCCATGCTGTGAGCAAGCACACCTTAAAGCTCTGGGTAGCTTCAATTTGTGAACTAAAACAAATTAATTTCAGAACTTCCAAAAATTAATTGTAACTCAAGAGTTCCCAGATAGAAGACCGCTGAATTTGCTCAAACTTCACTTTTCACCACGGATCTCCTTCCTGTCTTGCACACAGTTCCCTCCCCACAGCAGGGACGCTGAAATAATGGATCTGTGTTAGTTTTACGTACGGCATCAAATCCCTCTAAGCAAGGCAAGCTGTGTATTTACTTAGATTATATTGGTCCTCAAAATGTCAGTGAATAAAGGTTGTAACAGTGAACACAATGAGGCCTCACTAGGGGCGGGGATGAGAAGGGAAAGCAGCAGCTCCAGGAGCCAGACTAAAGCAGCTCAGTTACAGAGGTAATCATTGCAAAAGCAGAGTTCTAGAGAACTTAGTAACTTCTTTATTCAGCAATATCTCTTTGTTTTTCTAACTCAGGAAACTTTCCCTGTTTGTTCTACAGCCCCATGAACTGCTGAAGAGAATGACAGCCCTTGATTAGCTGCTGTAGTCATTCCTGAGCCTGCATTTACAGAGAGCTCCCTGCTTTGAAGTTGCCAGAAGAAAACCTAGCTTGATTTTCAAGTCTCAGCAGTTCTGTTGGGTGGAATTCCTCCTTCCTCGAATTCCTGGCTCCAGCATGTTCTGCGTTGCATTTACAGTTCACTGGAAGCTGCTATTCAAGGATGAGCTGGCAACCTAATACACACATCCAAATGTGTGTGCCTCTGCTGGGAAGCACAGGGCATGAGCAGGAGGTGCAAGGACTGCTTTTTACTGCATGTCCATCCCCAGGCAGAAACCCAGCTCCTCATTACTAGAGAGGGAAACAGCTTGTCCAGAATTCCTCCAAAATCCCAACATTTGATCCTTTTGCATAGCTTGATGTGGGCACATCTATTGTTTACAGCAGTCAGGTGACCCCCAGATGATCCATCTAAAACAAGCAGCACTGACTATCCATCTATTTCTGTCCCAGCAAGGAACAAAAATGAGGAAATCCTCTTGAATCAATATCCACACACACCAAAAAGAAACAATCCTGGTTTATCAACGCATTCATGTGTGCTGCATTGCTCATGTCAAAGGAGAAGCATGTCCTGGACCAGGACAACCAGCTCTTGCTATTTTTACTGCAAGGAGGGTTGGACTGGATGATCCTTGTGGAGCTTTTCCAGCTCAGGACACTCTATGATTCTCAGTGCAAACCCCAAACTGTCCGCTTAGGACACAATCATGAGTTAGTCCTCCATTTGCTTGGTTCACAAACAGCCACACACAAGCCCACCTTTGAAATCTCTAAGGAAGTACACTCCAGATAACTAATTCCTAGTGCGGGTACTGGACAAACATGAGACAACACAGGGAACATCCACAGCACTGGGAAAGGATGCCCCAGGAGCAGGCTCAAGTCTCAACTGTGCCTGTGCTGAAAGTGTCAGCGTGTTTCCTGGCCCTGCTTTAAACTGGTTTACCTGAACCTTGGCCAGAAAAGCACACGCAGAAGTCTACAAGTCGTTTACTTCAGGGGCTGCTCCAAACCCAGAACGGCTGAGCCCCATCTGGACTGGCTGCATCCCCCCTACTCAGTCCACCAACACCCTCCCACCCTCAAGCCCAAACCAGTTTTGTCCTGTAAACCCTGCTCTGAGAGGCTTCTCTTGGATTATTTCAAGCAGTAAAATTCAAAAAAAAAGCTCAACACAAAAAATCTTGGGGACTGAAGAGCATCGCCATAAGACTGGAGGAGCCCCGGTCCATGCATATGGGGCAAGACATGGTTACATCTTAGCAACGTGGACACAAACCAGGTTCTACCACCAGCCTCAGGAGCAAGCGTTTGGTCTTCCTTTAGTTTATCTGGTCCGACCCCCTGCTCAAAGCAGGGCTAAATCTTGTTACATCACACTGCTCAGGGCCTGCTTCAGTTCAGCCTGCAGGGATGGAGACTCCCTATCCCCGTGCTTCACCATCCTCTCTGTGGGTAATTCTTCTCACAATCTAATCAGGATTTTCCTTGCAACTTGCTCCTTCTGCTTCAGCAACACAGATGTAGCCTCCAAGTATCAGCAGGTGATGAGGGCAGGAAACACAAGCCAAATATTCCTACTGTCCAGGGGAACTACTGTGTGCCCAATATGCATGTGATTAATTTTAAGACATACTGTAAAAAGGATAAACTCCTGATTTCCATAATCCTGCAAACTACACAAACAAATCTATTAATGTCTTCTGTCTGTACCAACGCACTGAAATGCAGCAGGAAGGTAAAGGATGTGATGCACGCATAGGTGGGCATGGATACACATGGATCCATAATAATCCCTCTTCAGCTCAAGGAGAAATTCTTTGAGAATTCAAGTCTGAGCCTGCAAAACTCAGGTCTAATCTCTGTTTTACTGCAACTCATATTTATTGTGATTTACTTTAAGCTTTCTCCCAACACACACCTCAAATAAACTGCACTTAACATCTTCCTGATGAGCTACTTACATTTTGACCTGGGAACACCACCAGTGTTGACTTCACACTGCTCTGGAAACAGCCAGGAAAGGTTCACCCACGCAGTGGTTTTCTTTCGGGCACAATCCCTTCTGGCTGCCCACAACACCAGAGCCTCACAGAGGAATTTTATCAGCCAAGGCAGCGAGGTGGATGGATGGTTCCTGCCTGTGCACACTCAGTACTCTGCTGGGTTTGTTCAAGTGTTACCTGCAGCTCCAGTGGGAATCTAAATTTAGACTGGAGAATGTCGCTAGAGCGTGAGCTTTGTATATATTTGATAGAGAATTATATTTACACTGTTTATTAAATACACCTACTTCATCTGCATAGCCTGGGAATCAGCCAAGGGAAATCTTGCTCAAGCCACTGGATAGACCGAACTCTAAAGTTAAATACCTGTTTAAATGCATAGAAGAGCCCCTGTTACTCTTTTAAATTTCTCCCTGTTGCTGGCCTTGCTGCTGTGCTGGTCCCCATCCTGCCTGCTTCTGATGGAATGCATCCATAGAACCAGCAGGATAATGGGATCAATCCCCACCTGTTCCTACACTGAAATCTGCAGTGATTTTCCTCTCCTGGCTCCTGCAGAGAGCAATCGATGATGAGGTGTCAGGGCTCTGTGGGTGCTGACAGCAGCAGGGACTCACCTCCCAAGGGAGCCAGGACCATTTAACACTTGCTGTCTGCATTTACCACCAAGAGAAAGCTAAGTGCAAAGGTGGAGTATCCTTAATGGAGCAGCAGAGTATTCCTTAATATGTAAGAGAAACAACCCTCCTCCACTCTTCCATAGTTCATGAAAAGCTGATCAAGGTATGTGACCAAGGAAAAGCTGCTGTTCCACCTGTGTGATCCAGCCATGGGACACTGCCTGGCAAATACTGATTTTAATGCAAGCTGATGACACACAGGAATAGACACACAGACTGGAGTAACATGAACAGTTTTTTAAGTGACAGGTATGACCTTGCCTACTTTAAATATCAAAATGCAAGAATTTTTTGCACTGTTGTATCATTACATGCTACTAATTACATTGGCCAAGATTTGAAAAATTGAGGTGGAAAAGGAGTTTCCAAAAACGGCATTTGACAAAAAAGTATTGAGTAACTCCTGCTCAGCTCTGAAAATCTCATCATGGTGTCATGTAAGAAACTATCAGGGAAGGGATTATTTACATAATTTTTTAGTCAGACACCCTAAAAGAATACACTTCTCATATCTTAACATGATATGACATGTTTAACACAACTCAGAGCAAGAATTATGAGGTCAACAACTTGGATAATAAGTAAAATTGGTGACTTCTAAAGGTCTTCTGAACTTTAAGAACTTTAGAAAGCCTTTAAAAATGTTACGACAGATTAAATGGCAGCTTTTAGGGGTTGCAATCTATTTCTGTGTGTACTTTTAAGTTATCAGCTGATTAGCACTGATGTTATCAGGGAATTCATACTTGCACATACATTAATGGTATTAATAGTTTCATACATGACATCATTTAACCAAGACACACACTACAGAACAAAATTCTCACTGTTTAGAAGTACTTAGGGCACACATTTGTCCACCTAAAATTTTTGAGAGCCCTGACTGCTGATACCCCTCCAGCACATCTCTGCTGTGTGTTTTCTTGTGCAAATCTACTGAAATTAAGCCCTGTGAGCCAGCCTGTAGGAAAAACGCCTTCACTGGGGTTCAGGGGCACAGCTCCCCTTCAGGCTGAGCCAGCTGGGTTACCTGAGGTTACTGGAGGAAGGAGAAGAGGACAAAGAGGAAGTAAAGGGGTAGATATGTCCTCCTTTAAGGACTACTAATCCTCCAACCTTAAATTTAGGAGAGTGGATAAGTTTAGTAACCCAAGAGGATCTATTGCTATGCAGAGTTCTCCTCTCTTATTTGATCCGTCATTCCTTAGGAACAAGGTAAGGACCACGACCTCGGGGAGCAGAGTCACAAAGCAGACACCTGCCCTCAGCCCCCAAAGGGAAGGGAGGTAGTCAAAAAGAGTTGGTTGGGAAGTAATGGAAGGGAGGTAGTCAAAAAGAGTTTGGCTGAGAAGTAATGTTGCCCTTTTGGTGGGTAGTTACTTCATGTGAGGAAACACTCCCTCTCTTAAACTGCCCTTGGAATCAGGCATGAAGAAAAATAGAGGGATAGGCTTAATTCTTTCCATTTCCGGCCTTGCTAACCCTCAGCTGCTTGGTTCACATGTAGGAGAGGCTAAAAGCAAGGTTAACTACAGAGCATAGCAATTTTGTCTTTAAAATTTTAATTCCTTCTTTATCCTCTGCCTCTGTACAAGCTCTAACAAAACCTTCAGGGTGATGTGACAGGGTGGGAGTACAGGGTGAGTATCTTTCCCTCTCATTGTGGATCTTCAGCAGGCTAATCTCTTGCCATCCCTGTATTTTTCTTGGCAGTTGATAAGCTTCAAGGGCTTCTGGAACGGCACTAATGTATTACAGTTTTAGCAGTCCTTGATGCAAACCGCATCCAGTGCCCAGAATTACCCACTCAACACGCAAAGAAAGTTGGCTCATAGGATTTAAATCCCAGGCATCGCTGGGCAAGTCTCCATCCCCAGCTCATGGAGTTCCTCCAGCTCCTGGCAGCAGACCAGCATTTAGCAGTTTTTCCATAGGGAGGAAGTGCTCAGTTTCTAAAATTTGCAGATACGGCATATTAGCTTCCCCCCTTCGCAGCTAACAGGTGGAGCCCTTTCCAGCCAGGGGCACTCACTGCAGATTTGAGTTTTGCCAGGAGCTGTTGCCAAGGCATTCTTCTTCCAAGCATGAAGTTTACATTACAGTAACGAAACAGGGACACCAGGAAATGGGACAGAACAACTTGGCTCATCTGGCAAGGCTTGTCCAGCCACCAGACAAAATCTGATCTTATCTTGAATGAAACCTCATTATTACAATGGTGTTGTGTTTGCTCTTTCCTCCGAGCACCCAGAACGCACAAGCACCACTGAGCCCTGATGAGTATCTGCTCCAGCTGCCTGCCAAGGGTTTGGTTTGCATATCTCCTGGGCATCCCCTGGGACAGAGATTGGAGGATCAGGGAGGAAAAAGAGACAGATGGGATGAGACTGAGGGTTCAGGGGACTGGGAATCGGGCTCCAAGAAGGTGTGAACAGTGCGACACCGCTCACTTTCTAGGGGTGCATCACATTTAGCAAAGCCCCAGCCTAGGACTGGTGTTACATTCCACTACATATTAGATACACACAGGATAGCAGCGAGGAGAGCAACTAAACCACCTGACAAATTCCTAAGAAATCGCTTGGGATCAGCTGAGAGGAAAAAAAAGTATACCTTTTCACCTCCACAAGGAGAAAAGTGGTTACAAACCCAGAAGAACACAGAAGCCAGGCAGTAACTGCACATCTGCAGGGCTGTCACAGGCACCCACGTGAAGGTGGTTATTTTCTCCACAACTTGCCCAGTTCTCAGTGGTTTAGCATAAATACATGAACAACTTTCAGTGCAGCTGTTTGCAGGTAGAACAGCTCTGGCCAGGATGTCAGTGAGAGCCACTCAGCAGCAGGGCCATGTCCTGCCCTGTGCTTGCACAAGGTGCTGCCCTGCCAACAGCAATACCTGTAACAAGGGGGAGCCTGGCTGGGAGCACATGGCGCTGCTCCCCGCAGCCCCTCTGAGCCAATACTTAGTTTACAAATAACACGTCACATCCCCCAGTGCCATATGATCATGGGATAAAGCAGCATGTAGGAGCTTGGAATCAGCCAGCCAGGAAACCTGTAATAACTGCTGTGGGCTAACTCTGGCTGTATTTAATTCCCTGGTGCTCCCTATGTGGTTGGTTGGGATTTGAGAGAGAGAAGCCATGCATTTGCTCAAGGCAGAAGGAAGATGCAGGAAGGGGAAAGCAGAAAGGGCTGTGTGCTTGGCTGCTGTGCTACGTGTTTCTACTATGAATACCCTAGTCTTGTGACAGAACCCAGTCTCGGTGACTTCTCTGTACACAAGAGTGAAAATCTTGTAATCCTACCGTGTCGGATCCTTGGGTAGCAATCCCCATGGTTCCCACATGGAAATCATACTTGGCAGTTCCACTTGTCACACATAAATGCAATACATAAACTGGCTGCTCAGGCACATGCTGGCTTTTGAAATGGAGTATGAGAGACGCCGGGCCAGGAGAGGCCATGCTTCAGCTCTTCTTGATTACTCCAGGAAATACCCATCTCCAGAGCTTCCCAGCACTGTGGTACCTCTTGCCCTGTGCAAAATGCTGCTGCTGCTAAATCAGATTGCTCATGAAACCCCCATTACTAATTCTTCTACCAGACTCTCCTCCAATCCAGAAATCAAGTGTTGAACCATGTTCAAAGCTCTTTACACGCCCAGCCCTTCCCTGACACGGTTTGCTTCCCTCTGTTCCTGCTTCTGTAACTCTTGAGTCAAACTATTGACAAACACCTCTGAGATTCTTTAATGCAACCACACATCCATCATTCTTGAAATGATCTTCAGGAGCCTTCTCCATATGTCAGAGCGCCCAGAAAGCCACTCCATCCTTCCAAATGGGGAAACCACTTACAATTCAGATGGAGAGACCCTCAGAGCAGGGACCATCTGCTATTGCTTGAAAAGCACCCAGCTCTCAACATACACCAGTGCCAGTCAGGTACAGAACAGCAACAGATACACCATGGAATCACTGCAGCTGGCAAATACCTCAGGAGACTCCTAATCTAGTGCCTCCAGTGCCAGCAGTGAATTCTCCTTGCCCTTCCAGGCTGTGGATTTGTGTGTGGATTATCATAAGCGTGTGCATATATGTTCATATGGACATACACAGACACATTTATTCCTTGAAAATTCAGGGAACTCTATAATTGTGAGGAAGGACTAGAAGACAGATTTGTGCAGCCATTCTGATCCAGACCTGACTCACCTCTGCGGCTTTGACACTTTATGTGCCCAAGCCTCTGGCTTTTGCCTCCTAAATTATGTCCTCATGCTGGAAACCTGATGTAGACTCATTTGGGTGACAGAGGCTGCACCACCCAGGAGCTACAAAAAATTCTGCATCAGACATGGGATGAAAAAAGTGAGTTTTGTTCAGACAAACCAAGAGGAGACAGTACACTCAAATTATTAAAAGATTGTGCTAAGTGCAGAGGTGGAGTGAATACAGGCCATCAAAAGCAGTAGCCTAAAAGCAGAATGGTTTCTGAGTGCATGCAAGTGCAGTCTGAATTCAGCCCAAGACCACCACAAGAGCCCCAGCAGGCTTAAGCCCAGCTTGCCATGGTTCCTCCTGCCCAGCCATGTACTCCCACACCTTGCCTTGCAAAGGATCAGTTTCATCCACATTTTCAAAATGTAAAGACACTGATGTGCCCAGAGGGCATTGCCTGTCCAAGCTGGGTGGGATGTGCCTGCCCTTTCCCACTGCCTGCAGACCAGCACAGATCCAGCGACACCAGGGTGAGCTGAACCTCACCCTCCAGGACTGACCAGCAGCCACAGGACAACCCTCCTGGAGCCAAGAACCACCAGACCACTCCTTAATTTGAGCTTTGAGAGGGTTTTCTTTACAACAACTTTTTTATATAGGACTGGTGTAACAAGACCACTTTGAGGAGTTTTGGAAATGGCTAAAGGGTTCCTGCAAACCAGAGGCCAACACTGACACCAGCAGCACCATTAACTGTTACACACTGGGCTGGAAGCACACTGGGCAGGGCAATTCAGTCATGCTGTCACAGCACAGCCAAAGGGATTAAATGACAAGAATCACTTCTCGAATGTTCTCATGCCATAAGTCTAAAATATATGGAACAAGGTTAGCCAGGAGATGGAGGGAGTCAATCTTCCAGTGAATGCAAGGCAAGAGTAAATACGTGATGTCAACATACACCTCAAACCCACAAATGAAGGCAGGGCCGATGACAGCTGAACAGCATCAGGGTTAAATCTGGGAGCACAGAGAGAAGAGTTCACAGAAAACAAAGGGAAAAGCGCTCCCAAAATAGCCTGGCAACTGTCAGCACTCGGACTGTCGGCACTGGAAGGTATGACCTTGCCGTGGTGTCCCATGATCACAGCTCTGCTCTTAAGGGGCTTCTGTCAGAACCGGCACTGCCAAAAAATTCCACCTCCAAGTGATCCCCGTATCTCTGGCAGCACAGATTACACTCACCAGTGATTTGGGGAACAACAAACAGCTCGTACTGCTGCTCCTGCAAAACCACAGAGCTTTTGCACCTCCTCTTCTCTCTCCTCAGGCCCGGCTTCTGTGTGTCCTCATGCCTCGACACCCTGCACGGGCACTTCTGTACCACCAATCCAGCTTTAAAATCTTTATGCTTTAAAATCCTTGGCAAATCTAATTCTTAAACAATTGCATTAGAACCAGCAGAAAGAGGTAAATTCTGTTTTAAAGAAAACAGGGGGAAAGGGAGCGAAATGAGATAAAAAGATTCATTTTCTAGTCTGATTAATTAGCTATGGAGGTTCATTTTTTTAACAACAGTTGAGTCATACTTCTCGTGTAAGCAGGAAGAGAGATATGGATTATGTCAGATTTTTCCATTGGAAAAAACTCCCCACACAACGAGAAGTACTCAGCAGTATCCACGTCAGTCATCAAAAGAAACCAACAACAAATCTCTTACAATGATTAGCACAACAAAAAACCCAGCAGAGCACATGGGAAGAGAGGAATACGTGCAAAGGCATAATTATACCATGAACATAGCATTTCCAAGACAAAACAGCAGCACGAAATGTCAGGTGGAGAAGTGCTTTGAATAGAAGCCACATTCTGAAACTCCCCACACCTTCATATATGCACTGGGGCCATCAACTTATTTACAGGGAGTTAGATGTAAATACCTGCTGCACTAAAGCAGAGATGGCTTGGCTAAATGTCTGTGGAATTCTTTAGAATTGCCAGGACTCCTGCATGCGCTGCAGTGAGGGTGCTGCCAGTGAGTGCTGAAGCACCACACTTCACTTCTCCCCGACTTCTCTCCCTGACCTGCCCTCACTGGGGCAGCCCTCAGAAGGCCAAAGCTTCCAGCTCGGCTTCTGTGAAGAAACAGGAGCCACTGTGGGAAGGAAAGAGAAGGTCAGCTGTGTTACTGAAAGGGGAGGGAAATGGGAAGAAAGCTAAATTGCTCTGCTTTTACTCTTGCTAGGACGCCAGGCACAGGCACACAGGATTGCCAGCTCTTTGCTCCTTAACGTTTCTAATCAAAGAGTATTTTGGCAAACCTAGGAAGATCAGCACAGACCACACAGACATGGATTCACTATGCAAAGAGCCCCAGGGACCAGGGAATGGTCACAGCCCCAAGGCTGCCAGAGCCCAAGGAGTGTTTGGACAATGCTCTCAGGCATTGAGATTGTTGGGGTGTCTGTGCAGGGCCAGCAGTCGGATTCCACGATCCCTTCCAACTCAGGACGTTTTATGGTCCTATTAACCCCTCCAGCCTCACAGCATTTGTGCTCCCATGTGTCCAGCAACTTGCACTGAATTCACCTCTCATCCAAACAGGGCCCAAGACATTGATTTTCCACTTCCACAGTGCTCCTCCTCTGCAGCCGATGGACTGGTTTGCCATTTGTGTTCACAGCCCACAACACAGCTCTAAAACAGCACCAGACCATGTGGGACTGACTTCAGAATTCAGTCTAGATCATCATTTTACTCCCTTCCTTTTCATCATCATCATCATCATCATCCCACTAGTTCCAGCATGATTTTTAATACCCATTATTTCAACACCAGTCAGAGGCTAATGTTTTGTACCATCTGAGAAGAGCTTGAAATGAGTCCAGTACGCGATCAACTGCCAACACTAAAAATAAAGTCTTTCTGTCACTAAAAAGCAGGGACTGCCAGTTTTCTAATGGTGTGGAGCAGCACCGGCTTTTCAAGTCTCACCAGTTTAGTCATTCTGACCACTAAGTATGTAATTTCTCTCCCCCTCAGCCAGCGCTCCCTGGCACTCGATCAAGACAGTCTATATAAAATCTTACCCTTAAATGACTGAAATTTTTGTTCCTGCCCAAAATAACTCTATGTTTCATAATTAGAAAGCTCACAAGCATTTCACTTCTGTGTGAAAAATGGAAATTTAGGTACTTGCAGATTTGCTTAGCAAAGAAATGTTCTGCTAACAGTCCTTTGTCCTGACAGGTGCTTCATCAGGTGCTACACTGCACTATTTAATGCAGTTCCTAAAGACTTCATTTTCACGACACAAGCAAATATAGATATGGTTCTGCCATCATCTCTACAACACAAGCATATCCTAAACTTCTAAGATGCAGCCTTAGATCAGCTTCAGCCAAACCAAGGTGGTGTCCTGCAGCCCAGGGCTGACATTCACCCCACTGCCTTGAAGAGCTGCTGGTGGTGGCCAAGCAGCACGGTATGGCCAATGCCAAATGGGAACTCTCCTGGTCAGTAATGGGGGAAGAAAATGTAAAATCACTTTGTGTCCTACTTGGAAGGGTGGCTCCGCTCACACCACACAGCACCTGCTGGAAGGGCAAGGTGGGGTGGGAAGGCCAGGCAGGGCCCCTCTGCTGTGGCGGAGAGTCCTCTATGGGAAGAGCCTCGCCAGTTCTTCTCCTACCCCAGCAGAGACATGGAAAAACAGCTGCAAATGATTTTAGCTCCAACTTGGCAAACTAAAGGTGAGATTTGTGTTGCCTAACTATAGACCTCAAAGGCAGACAGAGAAATCTCTGTGGATCACTCCAGGCTTTCTTTAGTCTCTGCCATGGCAGGATTTTGCAGCAGGCTCTGCTGAAGCCAGGGCTGCCCTCGCCCTGCCTTATACCCTGCCAGCAGACCCTCTCCCCCAGCAAGGGCACTGACACTCATTTGATATCCCACTGAACAGATCCAGGAGCTAAACTGGCTCATAGTGGGACCAGACAAGCACTTGCACTGGTATGAAAGGCACATGACAGGAGCAATAGGAAGGGAAGGACTGAGATAGTCTTAAGCCGCCACATAATATCTTGCTTATGTCAAGACAGACAGCTCATGCTGCCTACAGCCCAGGGAAAAATGGATTTTTCAACACAGAAAGCATCCAAGTCACTCCAGGGCCAATACTGCTTTCACAGAAACCAGCTCTACCTTATAGACACCAAAGTTCATGTAGGAGAAGTTTCATGAACTCCAGCAAATGCTAAAAACGCTCAATTAGCACTAAGTGACTAGAAACCAGCGGCTGTGAGCAGAAACACCTCAACACAACTGCACGTGAAGAGCAAGGGGAGATTCCTTGGAGGGATTCATTGTCAGTATTCACAGACTGACAGGCCCTTGGTTTCTGTGCACATCCCTGTCTTGCAGCCACATCAAGTTTTGTTTCCAAGATCTGAATTTCACCTTCGTGGCCAGAAAAAAGAAGTTGGTATATAAAAAGAAAAACATACAGTCAGTAATTCTATTTATTCATTTTCCTTTCCAGTCTGGTAGTGTGCAGGAAAGTTTGAATTTGCTACTTTGCAGTTACATATTCAGTGGCTAAAACCTCTCTGAGGATCAGTCCTTGTGCTCCTAGAGGCAAAAATTATCCCCAGACAGATGTGTGGCAGCTTGCTTGGGCAATTTCCAGTCCTGTGCCATTCAGAGCCTTCTCAGTCAAGCAAACAAAGGGTTTTTCTGAGTTTTGCCACTCTTCCTGCCCACACCTGAACAAGAGTCCAGCATCCACCATGGCTCAACCACCAGTCACTATTCCCAGCAGGAAAAGGCTCCACATTGACAGAGAACACAGATTTTTTTTTTGAAGCATAACAAGTGATGGAGCTGACAAAGAGGGGGCTGGATAAAGAAACCTTTCTAAAAACACTATTCCTGACAGGCCCACAGCTAAGATTTTGCAGCATTTCCATTTCTAGTGCCATCACTGGGATTTGCAACATCACTTACCACACTGCAGCTTTAAGGAAATGTTCTCTTTTAAATGCTGCTGAAACCTTGATATAATTATAGCAGAAGTTAAGCTAGCTATTTTCCCAAAACACAGCAAATAAACCTATCTAAACATAGCAATTTAAGCCCGGACTACAGCTGCATTTTTAGTGTAGCAGGTAAAGGAGAACACAGGAGTTCATGGTCCTATGACAGAATCTGCACATCCCTTCACAGAATCCCAGACTGGTTTGGGTTTTGAAGGAAAACCCCAAAAAAAACTCTGGAGCCCCTCTGCTCTGGACCCAGGCTGGGAGAGCTGGGGGTGTTCAGCCTGGGGAAGAGAAGGCTCCAGGGAGACCTTAGAGCCCCTTCCAATAGCTAAAAGGGCCCCAGGAGAGGCATGGGCAGGGACACCTTCCATTAGACCAGGTTGCTCCAAGCCCCATCCAACCTGGCCCCAAACACTTCCAGGGTTGGGGCAGCCACAGCTGCTCTGGGCAACCTGTGCCAGGGCCTCCCACCCTCAGAGCCAAGAATTCCTTCCATTTATCCCTACCTTCTGGCAGTGGGAAGCCATTCCCCCTTGTCCTGACATTCCAGGCCCTTGTCCAAAGTCTTTCTCCAGCTCTCTTGGAGACCTTTTAGGCACTGAAAGGAGTTCTAAAGTCTCTTAGCCTTTTCTTCTCCAGGCTGAACACCCCCAGCTCTCCCAGCCTGGCTCCAGAGCAGAGGTAAAAACTTTCCAAGAACTCCCAATACTGGAAAAATACATATGTTTGAGGATCCAATTTGTATGAGTTTTCAAATGCCAACCACACTTTCAGGCAGAGCTCATTTGCACTTGCCTTTATTCACAGGGAAAAAAAAAGAAGAAAAAGAAATCAATTGACACAGTTAGGGCTGCTCAGTCATAGCAAAGTGTCTTTGGGTTTTTTTATTCCTGTGAGAAACAAACTAAAGCAAATCTCAGCACAGTCACCAGTAACAAAATCCTTCACTGCTGGTTTCTGAGCACATTCCCCTCCTGACGCCATCGGCAGTCCAAAGAAAGGGCACGGAGTCCATTCTTGTGATGCCCGTGGAAAAGAGAGGTAGAGGCCAATATGGTACAGAGAGCACTGAGCTGTTAAAGAAAAATGACCTGTGGAATAAGGTCAGTGCAGAGGGACAGGAACTGCTTGACTGCCCTGTGAGACTCTCACAGGGTAGCTGAGTGTGCCAAGGATGCAGCCATGCACTGCCCTTTGTAAGAGCACGACACCAGATACCTTGGTAGATTGAAAGATGGACACAACCAAGGTGTCAACTTTCCCCAGTGGCACATTTCAAGTCTAATCAGGAACTGTGGTCTCCGTGATCAAAGAAATACAGATCTGATACAAACTCTTATGTTTTCCTCAGAGTAACATAAACCCAGCTATTGCCTCAGTGCTGTGCACATGCCCCGCGTGGCTGAGGTCCTGGCAGCCTGCTGCGAACTCTGACTGAGTGCCCTGACAGGACTTCCACAGTGTCACACGGATGGCAGATGCTGAAAAAAGGTCGCAGCCAGAAATGGTGAGAGCAATGAATGCATCCAGCAAAGGGAGGGCTGGCGGGGGAGCAAACTCCTCACCTCTGTAACCACCAGGAGCACCAGCCAGGCAGCTGCCTGGCCTTACAGGTGAACTACAGCACTTACTCATCCCTGAAGTAAATCAAAACCTGGTGGAAGTCCAGCTGGAGGATGGTGAATTCTCTGTTTATTGCACTGTGTATCCTGAGCATGAGTCCGCCCTGCAGGTGGGTGGTATGGGAAATCCTCAGGAACAGTGTCCTACAACCTGGATGGTGAACAGGAGAATTCAGGAGAAGGCGAGGTTTGTCAACAAAGCCTGGCTGCCAGAGGCATGGGACAATCTCTCGTCTGAGTGGATCACCCCAGTCCAGACAAAGCCACCAAGTTAATCAGAGGGATGGGGCACCTCTCCTATGAGGAAAGGCTGAGAGAACTGGGATTGTTCAGCCTGGAAAAGAGAAGGCTTCAGAGTGACCTAATTGTTGCCTTCCAGTGCCTTACGGGAATTTACAGGAAAGACGGGGCAAGACAAGAGCATGTAGTGACAGGACTAGGGGGAATGGGCTCAAATTGAAAGAGGGCAGGTTTTTATTAGATATAAAGAAAAAATTATTTACTGTGAGGAAGGTGAGGCCCTGGCACAGGTAGCCGAGGGAAGCTGTAGATGTCCCACCCCGGGGGTGTTCAACACCAGACTGCATGAGACTCTCTGCAACCTGGTCTAGTTGAAGGTGCCCCTGCCCATGGCAGGGGAGCTGGAACTAGATGGGTCTTCAAGGTCTCCTTCCAACCCAAATAATTCTATGATTCTATGGTTTCTGCTGAAGAGTAAAGAGACACAAAGAGCATCACGCAGGAAGACTTTCAGAGGGATCCCAATGCAGCTCCATCTCTGTGCCAGATGTGAAGGAAGAGCTCGCAGGAGGAAGCACTGAAATGATCCTTGGGAGAGCAATCCTGGGTTTGTCTCACTGGAACATGACTGCAGATCCCCAAGACCATGGATATACCCCTGGTTGCAGGCTGAGTTCCCAGCTTGAAGCATGAGCAGGTGGATTGCAGGCACAAGGCTGGGCAGGTGATGATGGCCATGGGATGCAGGTGAGTTCCCTGCTGCAGGCACAGCAGGTGCACAGCCAGGGGAGGCTCCAGAAACTCAATGGCTTTGAACAGGAGCGGGACAGCAGGATTGCTTGGGTGGCAGGACTGCTTGGGCAGCACTCCTGGAAACCATGTCAAGGCTATGTATCAGAATCATGGAATCTGCTGAGCTGGAAGGGACCCACAGAGATCATCAAGTCCAACCCCTGGCCCTGCACAGACACCCCAACAATCCCATCCTGGGCATCCTGGAGAGCTTTGTCCAAACGCTCCTGGAGCTCTGACAGCCTCGGGGCTGTGCCCATTCATTCCCTGGGGAGCCTGGGCAGTGCCCAGCACCCTCTGGGGGAAGAGCCCTTCCCTGAGATCCAGCCTAACTCTCCCCTGGTGTAGCACCAGACAAAAGGACAAACACCAAGCATGTCACTATACGGCTAAGAAGATGGAAAGGAGGAGTCACTGAGAAGTGAGGAAACTCCTGGAATGGAGAAAGGGAAAGATTTCACCAAACCCAAGAAAACCAAGCTGCTGGGGTCACATTAGTGGATGGTACAATGCAGAAGAGCAGATGTATAAGAAATTGTGATACTTTGGAAAAGATCCACCAAGGCTTCTACAGAGGCCAGTCATGTGACAGAAAGCCACTGGAGTCTTTTGAAAGGTAAATAAGCACGTAGACAAGGAATGGTACATGACATTCACCTCAGATACATGACGTGATTTTTTAGGTTGCCCTGTGCAGAGCCAGGGCATGGACTTGATGACCATTCTGGGTCCCTTCCAGCTCCAGAGATTCTATGAGTCTATCCACAGAGACTTTCTACAGGATTCTCACCAGGCCCCTCACTGAGGCTCCTGAAGCCACTGAGTTGCCCAGGTAAGAGGGAAGATCCTTGCACAATTAAATGTATTTTCATGATGGGGAGACCAGAATATGTGATAGATCTTCTTCCTGGAGAGCTCTGCAGAAAGCTCTCCCCCAAGGTCTGTGCTACCAAATGTACTACATAAAGGACCTGGAAGAGGAGGTGATCAGTGAGGTGAAGTTTGCTGGTGAAACTATTCAAGAGGTAAAGCAAAGGACGAACTTGGAAGAATCTTAACAGTACTGAGCAACTGCTCAGTAAAAAACCAGCAGATGAAATGCAGTACAGATCACTGTAGAGTGAATCACAGGCACAAAATACACCTAACAACATGTAGCAAAATAAAAGGCTTTGAGCTTATTACTGAGTTCAGGGAAAAGCTCTTAGGATTATAGCAAATAGCTGTAGGAAAATATCAGCTCCAAGCTCAGAAATCAAAGCAAATTCTAGAAATTACTTGGAGTGGAACAAAACAAACCATAAAATACCATTAGGCCTCTATATAATGAACCAGATTTTCAGTATCATAATAAATTCTAGTCTCCGCAACCGAAAAAGATATGAGAGACATGAATGGGACATGAATGAGAAAAAGCTCAGCTTAAAAAATGAAAAAAACCAAACCAAAACAAGAAACAAAACCCACTCCAAAACAAAAAAACCCAAACAACTTACCCCATTTCCCAATAGCATTTCTTATGGATTTTTGTGGCATCATAAATGTGGTTTATACTATTTGTAGGGTACCACAGAAATAAACTCCTTGGGGAAAAAAACCTGGCTGAAGAAGATTGCAGAAAGATAAAAAGAGAACAAGCTGTAAAACACTTGGGGAAAAGCAGGATGTTTGTTCCACATTTGCTCCCCACAGCTGCTATCCCGACCCACTGCAGCTACACAGCCTGCAATTCCTTGAGCCTGTGGGAACACTCCTCCAAAGGTCCCATCAGACTAACAAGGCCCAGCTCTGTCCCTCTTATTCAAAAGGAGAATCAGAGATCACGTTTTACTGGTGCAAGATGAAACCAAGGCAGAGAAGATGGAGAGCTCCAGAGAGCAGAGCCAAGCCCCTCATAAATAGTGTCTCTCATAAACATTCTTACAATGAAGCAAAATAGGAATATTCCTACATTTAGGTGGCAGCAACTAAAGGCAAAACAAGAACATAAAGGACACAGCACTGACGAGGTGAGAGCAGTCCCAGCACTGCTGTGCTGCAGCACACAGCGGCTCCACACCAGCCCTGACAGCTCCCACGCTGCTTCCTTGGGGTCTGTGTCTTCCAACGCAGCACTCACTAATATGCTGTGATAGCATCAATGACCGATACCATTACTCCCAATCCAGCATTTCCATGCCCTCCTCTCTGTCTCCAGCAGGTAACTGAGGGCTGGCTGAATGACTCAGTGGGGTGCTGCTGAAGCAGGAAGCACATCACCCATGGTTCCAACTGAGCCTGCCAGGCACTGGGGCTGCTTGGCTTCTGGGGGAGGTGCTGACAAGTACTTTGTGATGATGTCTAGGAAGGGATTAATTAATGGTCTTTTATGAAAAGCTCTGATAAACCTGGTCATGTCTCAGTGCAGAGGACTGAACTAGAAGGGTTTCTGCGACCTCTTTCACCCACATCTGGAACTCTCCAACAGCAGCCATCTGCCCTCACCACTGAGACAGTCCAGCCCGGTTTGTGGGCCAACAGCAAAAGGCCAAACACACAGCAGCAGAAGAGGTGCAGCTTTCAGCACCCTACCACAGAAGGAGAACTATCCAAGCACTGCTCCAAGAAGCCAAAGCATTAAGAAATCAGTTTAGACAAACTGGAGAAGGGGTAAATGGTTAGAGACAGAAACTGAGACTAGGCCAGAGCAACACATTAGCAGGACAGAGGTCGGCCTCTTCTCCAGGCAGCAAGAGACAGGACAAGAGGAAACAGTCTCAAGCAGTACCAGGGGAGGTTCAGGCTGGACATCAGGAAGAATTTCTCCACAGAAAGGGTGGTCAGGCATTGGAAGGGGCTGCCCAGGGAGGCGGTGGAATCCCCATCCCTGAAGGTGTTTAAGGACCAACTGGACAAGGCACTCAGTGCTCTGGTCTGGCTGACAAGGTGGCTGGTCAAAGGTTGGAGATTATGATCTTGGAGGTCTTTTCCAAACTTAATGGTTCCATGACAATGTTTAAAATAAATAAATTATAAAAAGAAGCTAGTAGCTTTGTCAACAATCTCCAAGACTCTGAAGGTTTGTTTCATCACCACAACACTGTAATTTAAAAGATGCAGCAGTTCTTGTTTAGGCCAGGGCTTGAATTGAAATCCCAAGCACAATTTGCAGGAAGCTGGGTGTGCTGTCAGCACACAGATCCCCTCCCAAGGGCTACAATCAATTCTTTGTTCCTTGTTCACTTTCTGCAACACTGAACAATTTTCTTATCGATTAACAGCACCTAAACTAAATGGAAAAGAATGGATTTTGAGGACCGAGTTGTAGACTGTAGAGAAGCCAATACTCAGAGTAACTGTAAGACAGAATTTGGCCATAAGCACAGGGCTCATTCTATAGCAGCTATTAATATAAGGGAACAAAAATAACTCTTGCAATATGCTCTGAAGTTCAAACCTTGGCTCTGCTGCTGTACAGGCTGGCACAGCCCTGAAGTCTCTCATCGAGAGACAGACACATTTACCACTTATCTTTTTCAGCACGAGGGAATGCTTGTTCAGAATGACTCAAGCGATATCCATTTAAAACACAAACCATTTAGGGCTTTGAAGGTCAAATTCTGTTTGTCAATCATCCAAGAATGAAAAGAAAACCCAGTGCAGATGAGGAAGAAAAGAGGAAATCCATCCCTTGCATGAACACCTCGACACTGTGTTCAGTCAGATGTATCAGTTCAGGCTACTGAGCCAGGAATAGAAATATGCTCAAAATCTGCTGGATTAGCAAGGTGATATCCCACACATATACATATTCTTTCTAGTTTAGAGGACACTATGAAATATAATCTTCATGCCACTGCAGCAAGTAACCCAAAAATTCAATAAAGATGCCCACTAAACACAAAGCAGAATTGCCACCATTTATGCAGGATAGCATTATGAGCTTTCTAAAAAGCACTGGATTTAAAAACTTTTCCTTTACCATTTGAGGTTTTTGGGCTTATTAGCTTTCCCCCACCTTATTTTCTCTTCTTGACTCTCACCCGCAATAAATAATGTTTTTCAAATTGCTCTTTATATCTTCCACCTATCCTAGAGTCTGGCAATCTAGACCCTAACTTACACAGAAATTTTACCCACCTTGCAGATTCTGAACACATTGAAGCTTTTGGCATGAGCTGTGTCCTAAAGCAATTAGTTCCACAGCTGAATATTACACTTGATGAGAAAAAGTATTTGCTTTAAAACTCTGATGTCCTTAAATTCTTCCTTATGGGAAAAACCAAACATCCCTAATGCCATTTTACATATAATTTTGGATACCTTTATCATATCTGTGCTTGTGGCTTCTGTCAGTCAGAAGGAATTGCAGAAGTTTTGTTCTTTCCTGGTATAGAAACCAATCCATGACTTTGATCCCCTTGCTGTTATTTCCCATCTTTTTCCCTTAACTATGTAATTTTTTTGAGATGGTATAAAGAGAACTGCACATACTAATCTACACATGGGCACAATACAAGCTTTTCCAGCCTGTGATAGCTGGATCGGAAGCCACTGCTTCCCCATAAATGTTACTCCCCATTTACAGATCAAATTTTGCCAGCCATTTTATCAGCAAATCAGCCAATATTGACACCCTTCAGGGCCAGCTCACACTTCATCATCCTGACTGTGCAGGAACCTTTGCAAACTGTGACCTCGCTCTATGCTCCCTTCCTGTCTCACATAAAGGTGTGCAGAGCAGCACAGACTCCAGAGGAGATGCACAGGATAACTCTCCTTCCTCCTGCAAACTGATCCTTTACTGCCAGCCTTTGTTTTCTCTCTTTCAGACAGTAATTAATCAGTAAGATCTCTTTATTTCACAACAGCTTTGTTTCTTAGCGCTTCCATAGAGGGATGTTGTCAGAAGTGTTTTGGAAATCCAAACATACCATCTCCACCAGATTTCTCCTCTCCACATACTTGTTGCCTGCTTTGGGTACATCACTTCTCAGGTTTTTCTTGGAGTCCCTTTTGGAAACTGTCACTTCCCGCTGACATGCCCTGGTAGCTGCTTTACGTGATACATTATACACAATGGATAATAGCTCAGTGACTTCATGTGCCAGTTCCAGCTGATGCTGAAGACCTGACACTTTCCATTTGTCTGAGCAGTTCTGGAACCTCTTCTGTCAGTACTGTATCTTGGGAAAGCTCAGACAGTTGAATTTTAATTTTTTAAGAGATCTTTGTATAGGAAAGACTGAAGGCACGCAGCCCTAGTATCACTGAGAAACACTACAAAACTATTCAGCACACAATGCCAAAACTGGGACAGATTTGTCATTTGAAACCATTTTGTTGAGCTGTATCCAAGACTCAGATTCTCCCAATACACTCCAAAAAAAACCCCCCAAAAATGGACACTGTGCTCCCTGAATAGAGCACGTGCCTATATAGTGATTTATGATAGAGAGGAGAATACACACAGGCCACAACATATAAAAGATGGTATGTCAAAAGGAGAAATATATCATTCTTTCAATTTTGAAATAATTAGGATTTAAATTCCACTAAATCATCACTTTTCAATTTTCTTTATAGGAAGCCCCATTTCATAGATCCAGTATGTAGATGTCTGCAGAAGTACTATTCGTCTGCAGCAAATACACTCGTCCTCATGCAGCCATCTCTCCCTGTACACCCCACCTTCCAGACCCATGTGTCTGGGAATAGGGAAGGGGTGCAAACCCCAGCAGACGTGTGGGTGATCTGACCTGAAATTTGGAAGGTTCATGACTGGAGCCTTTGCACAGAGGGCTGACACACCAATACCTGAGTACCTCTGTCTGCAGCAGTATCTCAGGTGCAGCTTAGATCGCACTGGAGATCACAGAATTACAGGACGGGTCAGGTTGGAACGGACCCCAGTGGCTCATCTGGTCCCACCTCCCTGCTCAGGCAGGGTCATCCCAGAGCACATGGCACAGGATTACATCTAGATGGGTCTGAGATACTCCCAGTGAAGGGGACTCCACACCCTCTCTGGGCAGCCTGTTCAGGGCTCGGTCACTGCCCATGGAAGAAGTTCTGCCTCATGTGCAGGTGGAACTTCCTGGGCATCAGCTCCTGCTCATTCCTCTTGTGTCAGTGCTGGGCCCCAGGGAGCAGAGCCCAGGCCCTGCTCTGAGCCTTCCCTGCAGACACTGACACACAGGAATGAGATCCCATCTCAGTTGTCTCCTCTCAAGGCTGAACAGCCCCAGCTCCCTCAGCCTTTCTTGGGCAGGGATATGCTCCAGGCCCTTCCTCATCTCCACAGCCTCCACTGGCCCCGCTCCAGGAGCTCCAGGTTCCTTCTATCCTGAGGAGTCCAGACCTGGACACAGCACTCCAGGTGTGCCTCACGAGGGCTGGGCAGAGGGACAGGATCATTCCCTGACCTGCTGAGAATGCTCTTCCCAATGCACCCCAAGATACCACTGGCCTTCTTGGCCCCCAGGGCACCTGGATGAAAAGTGAAGCCCCTGAGGACCTGGTGGGAACTCTACTGCCTTTCAGCTTTCCACTGAATTATTTAGATTAAGAGAAGTGACAGAGGCTCTGGGAAATAAATGGCAGTAGGTAGGCAAGTGACATAGGGCCTGGCAACAAGCTCAAGAGCTTCAGGGCAGTTTGACCCCTCAGAGCAGCACTTTGGTCCAGAAAGCATCTGGGCAGCCCTGAAGCAGCACACACAGCCTGGGGATGCAGAGCAGCCAGCACGTGGTGGAACTGCCCAGGAACAGCAAACAAACAGTTCCACTCAGGACTATCCAAAGGTACGCAAAGCCACAAATTGTCACACAGGGCTGTTATCCTCACTGGTTCCTTCCCCTCCTAGCCAGAGGCTATTCCACTTGGTCCAAGGGAGGGACTACAGCTGCCAAGTCCTCCTCCCCCCTCACCGCTCTGCTTGCTGGTCTCCAAACCACTGGAGCCACTGACTCCTACCTACCAGCCCAGTTTCCTCACCAATTGGCAGGAGCAGGGCTTTGCCTGCACCAAGCTTTGGCACTCAAAGCTACTCAAACCCAGCTCCTCGGGATGGCACATGCCTCAGTTGGGCACATGGGACTGACCTGCCACAAGCCCATGGAGTGCTGAGGATAAGCAAAGTGGGACTAAGACATTCTTTTTGCAAGGACCAAGCTGAGCCTGCTGACTCACGGCTGTTCAGCCTTGAGCAGCCATCGCTCACAGGTTATGCATCCTCCCCAGAGCCCAGTCCCTACCTGGTGCCTCCTGCACCCCCTCTCCATATTCAGATGGCACTGAACAACAGTTAATATCTGAAGTGCAGCAGTGATTAAATTGGTAGCTGGACTGAAAGCCCACTAAAGTGGGCTCACAAGCCAAGAAATGTATGTTCGGCTTTATAGCATTTCCTACAGTGTCAGCACACTGGAGCAGTGAGAAGCATTCCTCAGCAACTGGAAGGAATTGCTAAGCCCACTAATAAAATTAAGACAGCCAAGTCCAATAAGAGAATACATCCAGCCTTAAGAGTCACTGATGTCTGTGCTGCAGGATGGGGAAGAAGCATTTACCAAAGCGGTAGTAAAAACCAGAAATCCACAGTCATCATCTCTCTTGGGAGACATGACCTGCTGGCACTTCTGATTGTGTGTCTGCTCCTGAAGAAAAGAGGTCACGACATGCCTTAGAACTGAAGCGCTGCTGACAGACAAGCCATTCGGAATTGTCGGTGAAGTCGCTGTGCAAGTTTGCACCAAAAAAGTAGGGAAGGCACCACAGGTATGAGACAACAGCAACTGCTCACTGGCTGTGTTCCTGCAGGACTGAATGCTGAAGAACTAAGAGACAAGTCAAGTGGAAAGAACATCTCCTATTTCCTTCCTGGCAGGGACTTCACCATCAAACTTACATTTTTTGGGGGGGGGGGGGGGGGGGGGGGGGGGGGGGGGGGCAGGGCTGCAGAAAGGGAAAATCAGGGAGATATGGAAATAAGGAAAATGCCCTAGGAATGGCTAGTTTGTGTTCACAGGAGTGTCCCAACCCTGGAAGTGTTCAAGGCCAGGTTGGACAGGGCTTTGAATAACCTGGTTTAGTGGAAAATGTCCCTGCCATGGCTGGAACAAGATGATCTTTAAGGGTCCCTCCAACCCAAACCATTCCATAGCTCTGTGATTCTAGGAATGTCTGAGAGTCACTGCAAAGAGTCAGAGGCAAGTATGGCTGAAGCTTCCTGCAGGCTCACAACTCCAGCAGCACTCCAGATGACAGTCCTGGTCCAACAAGATGGACACATGCTTGAGGGAACAGACTAAGTGCAGTTCCCAGGAAGCACAGACTTGTCCTGTTAGCTCCACCATGCAGCACCAGAGCCTCAACCCAGGGAATGGGGGGAAGGAATGATGATGGACCACTTTTGAGATCAGTGCAGATGCAGACATGGTTTAAGAGGGAGCTGGTTGATGTCACTGCAAATCACTGTCAACTTTCAAAGGTCATGGTAACAAAGGGAGGCCTGATGACATGCAAACAGCACCCCGCCATGTTAGAAGGATCCAGGGAACATTGGACCTCTCAGTCTCATCACAGCCCCTGGAAATGCTGTGTAGTAAATCTTCCTGACAGCCATTTCCAGCAGGAGGTGGCGGTGGAACACTCAGTGTGGATTTACCAGTGGCAAATCTTGCCTAACTTGACTGCCCCCCAAGCTGCCTGTGTGGAGGACAGGAGAGCAAGTGTGGTACACCTTTGACACAGTCTCTGGCAGTGTTTCCAACAGGCAGGAGCTGGACTGCCGAAGCAGATGACTGATGTTGGTGAGAATATCAGGCTCAAAAGGTGATCACCTGTACGAAGTCCAGCCAGTAGCTGATTACCAGCAGCATCCCTCAGGGCTGATATGGGGTCACTACAAATCCATGTCTTCATTAACAAACTCAATTAACACCAATTATGGGACAGAAAGCACTCTGACCAAGTCTACAGATGATCTCAAACTGCTGGCATGGCTGGGGCAGGCGATCCGTCTCAGAGGGACCTACACAGGCTCGACAAAGGGCCTGATGGAGGGTTTATGAAGGACAACAGAGGTAAACAGTATCCTGCCCCAGGACAGAATGAGCCCTTTCACTGGCACAGGCTGGGGCAGCTGGCTGTAAAGCAGCTCTGCAGCAAACAACCTGCCAAGCTCTCAGGGAGAGCAAGGGGACAGAGGCCAGACAGTCACAATAAACTGCTTCTACAGACTCTCCATACAATTGTCTGGAAGAGACTCTGCAACTCAACAGTGACTTTCCGCCTCTCAAATGTTGGGGTCCCTCCCCTGCCGTGTAGCCCTGGCAGAGGGGCCCTGAGGGCACAGACACGGGGCTTCCCTGTCCCTGCTCAGCCTCGTTCCCATTGGTTGGTTTGTGTTCCCTGCGCGGGCAGAAGGACCCTTGGTCCCGTGACTGGGACAGTTCCTCGGCAGAGCCCCGGCCATGCGGCTGGAGAAATAAACATCTCTGAAACAGCTATCAAGAATCTGTCTGTCCATATATATTTCCTTTCCACGGGACTCCTGGTTTGATATATGCGTGTTGCAGGATCCCCACTGCAACAAATGGTGGAGAATTGAGAGCAGAACGATCCCCGATCCCTAAGCGACTGATTTGTGTGAGTAAACCCTGGAAACTTTGGATTCCTCTTCTTGGTTTTGCTTTGCTATTCCATATCTAAACTATGGAGGAACCGTGTGAAGACTCTTGGCTCTCAGAGCCGCATATGGACATTTATCTTAAACTTAAAATGATTCTTGAACAACGATTTGTAAATTTTAGCTTGATTCAAGCTCAAAAAGAACTGAAACACTTCCTGGCATGGTTGTTTAAGAACTTTTTCTATGTTTCTTGGGATTTAATTCTTACCAAGGGCTTTTGGAAAACCGTTTGGACACAGTTAATATTGGAGTCAAAATATATGCCGATGGAAGAATATTTTCGTGAATATTATTTAGTTACCGAGACTGTTGAGCAATGTCAGCTGTGTCCTGGTGAAGGGAAGCCTGGCGCAGGGACCGTGCGGCCCAGGCCACGTGCACCGAGCGCTCTGCGAGCAGCAGCGAGGCAGTTCCCGCGCGCGGGCGGAGCCACGCGAGCCGCAGTGTCGGCGGCGGAGCGGGGAGCGGCGGGACCCGGCGGTGCCCGCCCGGTCCCGCGCAGCGCGTGGTGGAGCGAGCCCCGGGAACGCCCGACCGAGAGGGGCGGCGCGTGGGCGGCGGCTGGCGGCGATGGCGGTGGAGCGGAGCCGCGCCCAGCCGAGACGCGCGCTGGAGCGGGGCGCGGGGGAGTCCTCGCTCGGGGGCCCGGCCGAGACGTGGGTGCAGCGCCCGGCAGCGGCAGCGAAGCTGCGACCAGAGGAGGCGACGCACGGAGAACTGAGCGGCACGGCCCGGCCCGGCCCGCACGGCCCCGAACGCGACCCCGGGAAGAGCGCGCAGGCACCAGCAGCCCCGAGAATTCCAACACGGGAGCGACCGAAGGAGAGAGCAAAGACGCAGCGAGACAGAAAACAGCAGCCACTCGGAAAAAGGAAAAGATCATAGCAACTAAGACCTTAGGGATAGTAAAATGGTATAATGTTAAGCAAAATTATGGTTTTATAACAAGGTGTGACAACTAGCAAGACATATTCGTGCATAGAACTGCTATTAAAAAGAATAACCCTGAAAAATGCATCCCAAGCTTGGGAGATGGAGAGGTGGTGGAATTTAATATTGTACTAGGGAGAAAAGGGTTACAAGCATCGCAGGTCACTGGGCCTGATGGTGTTCCTGTAAAAGGCAGTATATATGCAAAAAATCGTAGTCATGTTAGACAGTATCTCCATTGTAAGTCCCCCCTACAGTTTCCCTTTCCTAATCCCACCTTTCCCTTTTACCCTATGTCCTATTACCCCCAGTGTACTCCCAATCCATTTTTTCATCCATGGTTTCCCTCACAAAACCATGCTTTTGCCAATTGTTTCCCCAAAAATCCCTTTCCAATGCCGAGTGGGGGATGAAAAGGGGGAGGGAAGAAGTTAAACCCTCTCCTGCCTCAGTTTCCCCACAAAGCATGCTCAGAGAATTCTGTCTCCCTTCTGTCAGCCCTAAGATGTTCCAGAGAATCTGTTTGGACATTTAAAGACTCAGGAGGGTGGCTTGTTTTGTTTTGAAACTGTTCTTGTTATGTTTATCCAGTTGTTTTCATTCTCCTTTTATTAAAATAAAACGGGTGAGGTGTTGGGGTCCCTCCCCCGCCGTGTAGCCCTGGGAGAGGGGCCCTGAGGGCACAGACACGGGGCTTCCCTGTCCCTGCTCAGCCTCGTTCCCATTGGTTGGTTTGTGTTCCCTGCGCGGGCAGAAGGACCCTTGGTCCCGTGACTGGGACAGTTCCTGGGCAGAGCCCCGGCCGTGCGGCTGGAGAAATAAACATCTCTCTGAAACAGCTATCAAGAATCTGTCTGTCCATATATATTTCCTTTCCACGGGACTCCTGGTTTGATATATGCGTGTTGCAGGATCCCCACTGCAACACTCAAAAGTCTTTGAAACAGTCCCTTTGAACACAACTTCTACCTTTCAAAGCCTTGCAGGGTACACAGATTCCCCTAAAAGAGTATGATCAGAACATCAGCCCGCACTAAGTCGAGCTGGCTGAAGCATGGAGCGGATCAGTTGGCTTCCTGAGAATACAGGGAAGGAGCATGAAGCCAGGGAAGAACTGAAAGCCAGCATCAAGTGATGGGATCAGCTTTGAAGGTTTAACCCAGACACTGTCTCCTTCGGAAGGAAGTCAGGAGCTCTTTCTACCTCTGTTCTAGAGAGCTATTTCAGCCCAGAATTCACAATTCTGCTTGAAATATTTGCTGCAAACTCTTAAAACCCACATCTTGCATAAAAAATGGAAGATGATCTGGTAATAGACTAGAACGTAGCATTTCACTGCCATCAAGTTGCTTTGAAAGCATCTTGGCCAGTGTAACATTTTTTGGTAACACCAAAATGCAACGTCAGTCATACCAACATCACTTGTTATATTCATTAAAAGGCTCAAATAAGGCCCTGGGGTTCACTAGCACAGAAACTACTATTGGCATGATCACAGCACTTGAAAAAAAAAATTAAATCAGACACCTGGCAAGTGTGAAGTGTTTGTGTGGCTGTCACTGGAGCAGTCAGGCTCCTGCCCAGGCTCAGGATGTGCACTTCTTCCTGGACATGTGTTGGTTCTGCTAATGCAACCAGTTACTCCAATTTAGTTGTTATCCACAAAACCACCAAACCTGTCTACACTGTGTCATCTCACTTACAGAAACCACAGAGCAAATGGAGTAGAAAGAATGGTTTGCTAGATAAAAATTCAGAACATTTCATCCTCCAGTACCACAACAGTATTTAAGGTAAATATTCTGATGATTTCTGTTGGCACAGGCAGGGTCTCTGCTAATGATGTAACTCAGAGCAATGATATAAATATATACATATACACATACACACATACATATATATATATATATATATTTGGGTGTACCAAAACAATAAAGCGAGCTACTTCACTCACAGCCAGCTGGGTCAGAGCTCCTCTGTCCCACCAATCTTCCAAGGGGGAAATCCCTATTTACATGTCTCACATAAAGTATCACATTGTCAGAGATCATAGAATCCCAGGCTGGTTTGGGTTTGAAGGGAAGTTCAAGCTCGTCCAGTTCCATCCCCCGCCGTGGTCAGGGACACCTTCCACTGTCCCAGGTTGCTCCAAGCCCTGTCCAGGCTGGCCTTGGACACTTCTAGGGATGGGGCAGCCACAGCTTCTCTGGGCACCCTGTGCCAGGGCCTTCCACCCTCACAGGGAAGATTTTTTCCCCAATATCCACACTAGATCTCTCCTCTTTCAGTTTAAAACTGTTCCCGCTTGTCTTATGGCTATCTGCCTGTGTAAAAAGCCACTTTTTAATAAAAGTTCCCCCTTTTAGTAATTGTCACTCAAGATAATTCATAATTAATAGTTGTTTTGGGTAAGGCTGACAATCCATATGAACTGAAATCCTGGAAGATGAGGATATTTCATACTTTGACTTCAGAATGAAACCAGCAGCACTTCTGGATGCTTCAATTCAAGCACAAAGCCCGTGTGGTGAAGTGGGAGCAGCTCCCTTTGCGGGCCGTACCAGCTTCATGCTGGTTTACATTCCTCTGGGTGAAGGTACTCTATTTACAGGTCCAAACTAAACAGACAGAAGCTAGGTTTGGGCAGAGCCCCCATACAGCCACCTCATTTCCCTAAACCACTGCTGGAGTCCCCTCGCTAAGCCAGCACTTGTGTTTAGACAAGCCTGGACTAGGACTTGCTGCTATCGCACCATTTCAGGTGTAAAAAACCATCAGGCTTTGATACGAAATCCCATTAACTGATACAGCAGGGAATGACGAATTATAAATAGGAGGTGGCTTCAGAGAGATTCCAGAAATGGATGGTGAGCAATCACTGTGGCAAATCAATGCTCCGGCTCGGGGGATCAGACAGGGGCCAGGTTTAGTTTTACCCTGAAAAGGCAGTGACACATAAAAAGCTAATGGCAGGTGGTCACTCTACATTCTGTACATCTCACAAAGATTTATGAGCAAGGCTGAATGCTGGAAAAGCAACGCTGAAGCTGCTTGTGTCCCTCTGCAAGGTCAGCTTATTGTATTATAGAAACATTTCCAGTGAGACTCCTACAAGTTGAGTGTTCTATTTTGTCCAGCCACAGGAGACAAGCTACAAAAATCATACCATTTACTCTTAAAGAGTGAATTTTCAGTTATTTTGGTTGTTTTCCAATCAGCAAAGCCTGTATTTAAGTTTAGAGTTTAAAGCTGGAAGGAGACCGATTTTTCCAAAACTTGTTTAACAGGAAAATATTTAACAAGAGAACACATGGATGTATTTTCTAAAATACTAATCACTTGTAAGTACTGCACATTGTAATTATTATGAATGAAAACTGTCATGAGAAATTACATAGGTGTCTAAATCAGGAATTTTGATGTCCTTGATTGTCAACAGCTTGATGTGAAAAGAGAAGCCTGACTCCTGGGATCTGGCTGTTAGCAATGTGTGGTATTACGCTCACTAGCCTGGAAATCTAGAAAAGCAAATTTCCTCTGAAAAACATTCTAAGAATTAAGTATTTAAGAAAGGTCGTGTTTCACCACAGTTAAGAGGCGGAGTGAAGGGAGGAAACACTCTGGAGTGAAGGGAGGAAACAAAATTTGGCTCCCTGAAGCTGTGCAGGTTGGAGCTTCATCTCATAGCCATACTCTGGATCCCACTGCCTCCATTTCAAATTCACAGGAGCTTGAAGCATTTCTGCACAGGCCTGGACAGGCTATACTCACCGTGAGCTTGCTCTTAAGTCCATTCATGCTGAAGTGAGCCCCATGAAAATAGGCACCTAAATCCCCACAAATCGTTCCTTCATAAAATCACAAGCTGGTTTGGGTTGGAAGGGACCTTAAAGTTCATCTCATTGAACGCCCTGCCATGGACAGGAACACCTTCCACTGGACCAGGCTGCTCAAAGCCCTGTCCAACCTGGTCTCAAAATTTTCAGTAAGCCAAGTTTTCCTGCTAAGGCCCATGGCCCAGCTCCTCCCGCGAGCTGCACCTTTCCTCCCTGTGCAGATCAGTTTGCTGCAGCCCAAGAAAGGAGATTGCAGGGACAGCTGTAGCACCTCCCTTTAGAAGGATAGCTGAAAATAAACTGCAGACTCAGATCCCAGGATTTATACTGGGCACGCTCACTGTGCTGGGGCCATAGCATTATCACTAGGTCAAACGGTTCACTCAGCTGGGGATCCTGTCACTGCACAGCAGGGGCTGCCATTCCCCTGAAAGGTGCTGGGTTTCTCTTTCCTTCATTTTTTTACTCCAGTCCTCTGGACAAACACAATTTTTAAAAAACCATCTTTCAGAATATTTAATGCTCCACCTGCCCTCATTTGTATTCAAAAGCTAGAAAGAATAAAATATCAATTTATACAACCACTTATGTAATATTCCCCTCTCCCAACCTTCTTAAAACTGCTGGCTCTAATATGCACAGTCTGACAGGCCTTTTTGACTTATGGTATATAATAATCCTCAACCGGGAGCCAGCATACCAACTCAGAAGTCCTGTAATTTAATATTAGTCAGTTATTATCTCAGTATATTACAAAACACAGCACTTGCCATGTCTCACAAGCCCCACAATACCTAGTCTGAATTCTAAATCTCTAAAACTGTTTGAAACAGAAACAGATCCCAGCCCTAACACTCCCTGTTAAAATAAGCAAGAGGCATTATAAATGGCACAAAATGATGCCAGGATGACGGGGGTTTCATCTAGGTTACAGCTGAGAGTTCTGCACATAAATGTACTGAATGTTTGAGCACAAACACTGAAGGTTTCCTGCCATGCCAGCTGGAGCTGCAGGGCCCTGTGCTGCTGGAGCAGGGACTGTCCAGGCACTGCATTCATTGCTCATTCCTGCATTTTTGCTGAGCTGGCTTTCAGTCTTATCAAACCATGTTGATTCAGACAAGTATGCAGCATGGAAAACTTGTCTCCACCTCTGATGCAGGCTCAAGAATTTCATTTGCACAACAAGTCAGAAAGCTTTCAGCATACATTAGGCACAACAAGCTTTCCCATAAATACCTTTGCTTTCCAAATGAGCTTTCCACGTGGGGCCAGAACTCCAGACTGCCCAGCAGCTCTAGTGGAGATGAGAACCCTTCCACAGGCAGCACTAAGGGACGAGGGTCAGCACTTCCAGCTGCTGCCATGAAGGAAGTTGTTGCTGAAAATCCCACCAGCTCCCTTGCTCAGTGTTTATGGAGAGCAGCGGAGCCTGATGCATGGAATCACTGGGTAGAATAAACAAAGGCTGAGGAAGGAAGCAATGAAGATGCACATTTCCCCTCCCAAATACCCATCTACTTACTAAAATGCAGAGCTTCCTCCCAAGCACCCAGTATTGAGTTAATTATGTGGCTGTCTTTGGTTTCCAGAAGCCAAACCAACCAGTTGAAAGTGCTCCAAACCAGGGGAAGGTTTCTTGCCCTGCTGCCAGAAGTAGCAGCTCTCCCAGGCTCTAACTGCAGCCCAAGGTTAGTTTGTGTAGTCTTAGAGTTAATTCTGCCCACTCAGGAGATTGCTTGGAAATAGAGATGCAAGGGACAGACAATTGAACCCACAGGGACAAAACATCAAGGCAAAAAAAGGACTGAGTAAGCCAAAAGGAAGAAGATAAAAGCATGAGGTTGATAAAACAGCACTTTAGATTTTAATTATTTTGTCTAATAAATTCCTGGTGTATTGTAGGCATCTTCCAAGCTCTCTCACTTTATTCAGAGCACTGTGGGATGGTACATGCTACTGAATTCCCATTTATAACTGAAACCCAAAACCCCCACTTTACTCACCCTACTGATAAACCCTATTTTTGACAGGGCCATATTTCACTTTGACGAGCAGTCTTACATGCAGCACAAGAAGTTTGCAACTTCTATTTTTCCTGGCAGAAGAACACCTTCAGAAAGGAACTCTGCACAGGGCGGTGGGAAAGGTATGACTCTCCCTACATAACCTTCTATTCTAGGAATGAATGTATTTTTAGGCAATGCAGCCACCCAATCTTAAAAAACGCAGCCTGATTTATGATGCTATCATCACCAACTTAAAAGACCAGAAGCTGTACTACCTTAAACCACAGCTGTGATGCCCCAAAGATGGGGCACCTGAACATTCATTCCAGAGTTTTCATGCCACTGTAAGTTGTGTTATCTCCTCACCTTTCAAGGCACAGACTGGCTGTTAGCTTTTGGTGATTAAAAAATTTTGTGTCCAGAGAGGGGAATGGAGCTGGGGAAGGGTCTGGAGCACCAGCAGAGGCTGAGGGAGCTGGAGGAGCTCAGCCTGGAGAAAAGGAGGCTCAGGGGGGACTTTCTGGCTCTGCACAACTCCCTGACAGGAGGGGGCAGCCAGGGGGGATTGGGCTCTGCTGCCAGGGAACAGGGACAGGACAAGAGGAAACGGCATCAAGCTGTGCCAGGGGAGGTTTAGGTTTAATATTATGGAACATTTCTTCCCAAAAGGGTGGTCAGGCCCTGGCACAGGCAGGTTGCCCAGCAACGTGGTGGAGTCACATCCCTGAAAGTGTTCACAAAGTGTATAGTTGTGGCACCTGGGGACATGGTTTAGTGGTGAACATGGCAGTGGTGGGGGAATCCTCTCTTCCTTCCCCTCAGTCCCCAGATTTTGCGCCAGTGTTAGCCCCTCAATGACTCTTCCAACAGTCTCCAGACTTCTGTGATGGGGCAGAGTGCCCTCTATTACCTCTGTCTGGTTTCTGGACTGTCCAAAAATTCTGCTGTTTCCTGCTTTGTTACAGCTGCACATAACCTGTATGAGGAAAGAGCAAATTTGCTGTGCAGCAACTGAAAATTGCCCAAACCTTTTGACATGGATGCTGCTTTATAAAGCTCTGAGGAGCAACCAGACCTGCCTGCAGTTTTACAGCTCTGGCTCAGAAGGAGGAAAAACAAATTGGGAATAACAAACAGCCTCCACCTAACCTAGAGTCACTGCACAAAGTACCTGACTATTCAGGAAGCAGCTCCTGAATTAGCACAGGCACCCAGCACCTGAAAACAAAGTGAACAACGAGCGCCAAGGTACTGCAGAGTACTGTAAATGACACAGGAGTTATTTCATGAGCAACTCACTTCTTCTTGGAACAGGCCAAAGGGAAACAGAGAGTAAATCACCAAAGGGCAGATAGAGGATAAACAATCTTTGCTGTCATCCTTTGTGAACCAGTCCTTGAAGACAAACAAGCATTGCTATTATTACATTGGGAGATGCTTTCCCAACTAGAAGCAGCAGAATGTTTTTCCCTTAAGACTCAATTTTCATACAAGTTTACTCTTTGGTTTTATGGGTCACCAATGAGACACAGGAGCAGCTCTTACCCATTTCCCACCCCCTGCAAACACTAGAGAAGTTCAACTGCCACCACTAGTCATTTCACCAGCTGGTAGCAGTTTTCTTGATTTCTAAATGTTCACTCACATTTAATTAATATCTCCCTTTCCATTCTGCATTAGACACAAAACCATTGTCAAAAATAATTCAGTGAATATAGTCTAAGTTAATCATTGAAAATACGGGACTGGTGCTCAACAAGCAACATTCAGCAGGCATTGAGGTAGACAAAGCACAGCTGAAGCCACCCTACAGGTTCCAGACACTGGCTGTGGTGCAGGTCTGTGCTGCACCTGATGCCTCCCAAAAAGGGCAATGACACAAGCTGCAGGCTCAGAAATACCACTTGTAATTTAAAAGGTTATTTTCAAAATAGAGCTTTGTGGTCATAAATAGCCAAGCCAGCTTCTCACACAGCAAGAACACAATGGGTCTTAGCCACAGTGGCCCAGATACCAGAGAAAGCGTAATTTTACCTTTGTGAGCACACACAACATTTGGGGCCACCCTGCGCTTCAAACAAACTAACCCGATTTGTAAGATTGGACTTAGGTTCTGTGGGAGCAGCTGCCGACTCTGACAAATTAAGTCAATTGACTTGGTTAACCCTTCCATTACCTAGAAAGACCTGATTGCTCATTCAGAGCAAGTCTCGCTTTAAGTCCCACATATTTAATTCTTTAACCAAAGAAAAGTATTTTACCTGATCTTTCTGTCAACAAAGCTAGCTCTTTTCAATATGTAGGATTTCCTTCCTCACTGAGTGGCCATTTGGTTGCACAGGTATTAAAAAAGAGCAGACTGTCACTACCATCTGCCCTGTAATGTAATGTTGTGTTTCTAATACAAAGAGAAGTTATTTAAATATCCTCACATGTACTGCATCATTCCAGTTGTCAATCAGTCCTCTGGGGACCCCCAACCTAACTGGCCTCGGCTGACACTTTACCATAGGCAGCATTATTCTCCAAGCAACATGAAAACAAATCTATTTTGGACAGGTTCAGTAAAAGGAACTCGTAACAACCTCCTTGACCATGCTAATAAACATTTTCATCCGATAGAGATTTACAGACTCAGGATACAAATGCACAGCAAAACCTTTAACAAACCAGCATTTATTCCATTTAGGTGTGCAAGTACATCTTGTCACCCTTCAGCAAGAATGTTATTACATCCATGGGACATTGGAACAAAGTTTTTATTCCGATCACAGTAACGTCACCCTCCCTTCCTGTCAAGTTTGTGAAGAAACACTTCACGTAAGCAGCTGGCTGGTACTGCCAGCATCTGCTCCACTGCTCACTTATCCCAATGCTCTTCCAAGTATCAAGCCCTAGGTGTTACTGGTCAGTGTCACCCGATACTGTGCTCCTGAGGCATATAAGATACAATTCTGTACCCTTTACATATACAGAATTAAATTTGCAGCCTGCCTGTCAATACATGGCTTGCCACAGTCTCCAGGAGTGTGACCTTGCTGAGCTCATCGCCTCTCATCGGAGTCCAGCACACTTCACCAGACACCTCACATTGCCCACATCAGCAAGAGCCCCGGACCCTTCTGAGGGGATCACAACAACTGATCCTGGCTAGAAAGCCCTCATGAAGTCATCCCAACTCTACCATGCATCCACCTTAAATTCAGCCTTCCTGGCTGTCAAAATGCTTTGAATAACCAGCTTTTCAGTAGCTGGTTCTTACTAGTGTCTACAGGACTGCTGATTTATCTGATAATAAATGTACATGTGCTGTACTGGAGGTTGCTAATGCAGTGCAATTTATTTACTGTTGCTATATCAAACGCCACAAATAAGCAAGAGAAAGGCCCAGCCATTACAAAGGTCACTGCTTTGCCAGCTGAGGTCTTATTCAACCTGACAGTCTGTAAGCTTGCATGCTCTTTGCTTCACAACTTATTTTTGGAAGTCCAAACCAAAATGAATAAATCTCCCTACCCCTTGTTCCCTGACAGCCAGGAGCCAGCAAGCTCCTGAACTGCCTTGTATGTCCCAAATGCTTCAGTAACATCAGCCCAGCGAAGAGGAAATCCTGATAAACTCAAGAACTGTCCTGCTATTAGTGCTGTTAATGCGTTATTCTTTACAAACACATTACTTCCTGATGGTACTCCTAAACTGTGCTCTTTTTCCCACTCTGTTGCTACACTACATGCTTAATCTACACTATCTTGAGCTAAGAAAATTTTCTTCCCAAAGCTGGCCTAGATCCAAATCAGATTCATTTCACTGACCAGATGCACCAATCTGGGACACTGATTTCACACGCCTTGCTAAATTCTCAGTCTTGGACAGCAAAAGGTTTCCCAATATTCCAGAGTGGCAATTTTGCATGTTCCCTCGCATTCCTGCTCATTTATACAAGAGCAGCAAAAGCTACGGCTAGAACACAGCACATGTTTCTTGACAGTCGAGGCTTCACCGCTCTGCAGCCAATTCCTGCAACCACTTTGTACCATCTTCACATTTGGATGAGTATTAATAGAATCTACGCTGCTTATCAGCCATGTGGGCACTCTCTGCTCTCTGCCAAGGAGCACTTTGGGGAGTTTCAAGGCAACTGATAAAACACAACACAGGAGCTGACCAGACACTCCTGACCTTGCAAAATCCGCACTCTTCCCGGGAAATTTTCCCGGCACTGCTGCCACTTCAGGAGACTCCAATCACATCCCAAGTTTTCAAAAAATTAATAAATTGGCCACCTAGCCAGGCCCGCAGCCCTGCCAGCCCCCCGCTTTATTTTGCTAATTAACCTACTTAATAACCCTTTGAGAAGTTGGTACATCGCGCTGCCCCACTGGAACCGCCTCGGTCTGTGCTCTGACACAGGCTGAACGCGCCGGACGGGGCTCGGATCAAAGCGTACTGAACCCTCTGTTTACCAACACCCCCGGCCGGGGCCGCAGGTACCGCTGTGCCCCCCGGCCCGGTGCTGACCGGGAGCACCCAAAGCCGGGCCGCCCTCCCGGCCCCGGTACCTGGTGCAGGGCTGTCAACCCGTCCACGTTGGTGGTGTTGATGCGGGCGCCGCGGCCCAGCAGCCTCTTCACCTCCTCCGTGTCGCCGCTGGAGCATGCGGCCAGGAACACGGCGCCCTCCTCGAAGCGGACGCGGGACCCCCCCGCGCCGCGGTGCCGGCCGCGGCCGCCCCCCGCCGCCACCGGCTCCTGCTCGGTCAGGGAGCCCTTCCAGCGCCGCAGCTGCTCGGCCCGCCGCAGCCGCGCCGACTCGGCCCGCTTCCCGCCCAGGTGCTCCGGCTCGGACATCGCCGCGCCGCTCTGAGGGAGGCGCGGGGCCGCGCCGCGCCGCGCTCAGCCCGGAGCGGAGCGCAGCGCCCCCGCCGCCATCTTCGCTACGCCCCCGCCGCCGCCGCCGCCGCCGCGCCCTCGCCGCGCGCGCCCCGCGGCACCCCGGGACATGTAGTTCGGGCGGGGGCGGCGCCGCACCTGCCCCGGGGCGGCCGCGTCTCCCGGCGGCCCCTGCGCGGCGCCGCACCTGGGCGCGACCGGGACTACAACTCCCGGCAGCCCCCGCGTGCGGGCGGGGTTGGGCGACATTGTTGTGGCTTCCCTGGGTCCCGCCCTGCCCAGAGTCACAGAATCCCGGAATCGCTGAGGGTGGAAGGGACGTCTGGGATCAGTGGGTCCAACCTTGTGCCCGATTGCTAGCTGGTCACCCAGCCCAGAGCACTGCGTCCCACGTTCAGTCGTTCCTTGGACACCTTCAGGGATGGAGACTCCACGACTTCCCTGGCCAGCCCCTTCCAATGCCTGAGCCCTCTTTCCGGGAAGAAATTCTTACTAATAGCCAACCGAAACTTTCCCCTGGCACAGCTTGGCTTGGTGCCGTTTCCTCTTGTCCTGTCCCTTGTCCCCTGGGAGCAGAGCCCCCCGCGGCTGCCCCTCCTGTCACGGAGTTGTGCAGAGCCACAAGGTCCCCCCTGAGCCTCCTTTGCTCCAGGCTGAGCCCCTTTCCCAGCTCCCTCAGCCACTCCTGGGGCTCCAGACCCTTCCCCAGCTCCGTTCCCTTCTCTGGAGTCTCGGGACAAATGTCCCGCTGCCATCGGGACGGACAGAGGGAGGGTGCGGAGCTCCCACAGCGGCTCGGTCCAGCAGCTGCCAGTCAGACAGTGGCTGATTTTGTTGAGGAGCTGCCGGAATCTGTAGGTTTGCAAGCAAGAACTAAGCAATAATCATCAGTAAGTCTGTGAAAACTCTCTAACCCTGGCACAAGGAACATAATTTAAAAAAAAAAAAAAGTACGGAGTTCTGAAACCTTCATGAAACCAAATTCATCTTCCTTGAAAAGCTCAGAAGGCAAGGTTTCTCAGAACTTTGTGCAACTCTTCCACCACACTAATACAGGATTTGTGTAAAGTTACAGACATTAGAGAAGAAATATTACAAGATTTTTTGATTCTTTGATTCACGGGGCATTTAAAGATGTATTTAAAGAATCCCTGGGGAAAATGGCGGGGGACAAACATGCGTGATTGCATAAATTTGGTATTTCAATGTCTGGCTTCCCCTGGTTAAGCCCGAGCCCGGGCGTCTCCCAGGCGGCGAGTGGAGACCTGCGGGGCTCCCTCCGGCACAGCCCCCCGGCTGCTCCCTTCCAGCCGCACCTGCTGCAGCGCTGAAGGTTTGGGATGAGACGTTTGGGTTGGCTTCGTTCGCCTTCCCCGAGCCCCCCCTCGTGGCTGCGCGTCCGTCCCGTCCCGCTGAGCATCACCACAGAAGTTCAGTGTTCTCAGTGAAGGGGCTGCCCCTCTCCGTCAGGTTATTCTGCCAAACGGAGGATTTGCTCCAAACTGTTCACTGGAGGAGTCTCAGGATGGCTACGCTGCTGAACGATCAGTGACAAATCCCCCAGAACAGATGGCATTTGCTCGTTAGCCTTAAAACAACTCCAGCAGTTTTCAGCAAAGTTCCGGGGAAACCCCCAGCAACTGTGGAGCCGTGTATCAGGTATCTCCAGTGTGCAAAACAGCATGACCCACTCTAATGAACAGAGTTAGGAGCCACATTAAGGGCTGCTCAATATTCATAGAAAGGCCAGGTTATGGTTGACACAACAGTATAAAATCGCAAACCTTGAGTTTGGAATTACTGGAACAAAAATGGTTCAGAGAAGAGCAACAAGGACAAGGGCTTCAAGTGACAGAGTTCAGTGTGGAGCTCCTGACAGTGGGTGGTAAGGGCAGTGGCTGCTGAGGTGGGTGTAAAAGCAACAGGACAAAGTAATTACAGTAAATCAATACCAAATCGTTCTCCTTGGCTGATAAAGGCTTTGGCTGTGGATTGCTGCAGGCTGGGATCCCTCAGCACACACTCCTTGGGAGCAGGAGATGGAGTGTGGGGTGGGTGATCGCCTTCCCATGCTTCATATCATAGAATCGTAGAATCCCAGAATGGTTTGAATTGGAAGGAACCTTAAAGCTCATCTCATTCCACCCTGTGCCATGGGCAGGGACACCTTCCACTAGACCGGGTTGCTCCAAGCCCCGTCCAACCTGGCCTTGGACACTGCCAGGCATGGCGCAGTCACAGCTTCTGTGAGCACCCTGTGCCAGGGCCTCACCACCCTCATAGGGAGGAATTTATTCCTAATATCCAAACTAAATCTCTCCTCTTTCAGTTTAAAACTGTTCCCCCTTGTCCTGTCACTCCAGGATCTTGTAAATAGTCTCTCTTCATTGTTGGCTCTGTTCAGGTACCATGGGCCTTCGCTATTCCAGTCTGAACAATACCAATACTTGCAGCCTTTCCTTAACCCTCTAACTCATCTTCGTGGCCTCCTCTGGAGTTGCTGCTCCTTGTCCTCCCTGTGCTGGGCCCCAGGGTGGGAAGCAACTCTGCAGGTGGGGTCTCACCTGAGCAGGGCAGGGGGGCAGAATTCCCCCCTCTCCTGCTGCCCATGCAGGGGGATCAGCCCAACACACAGAGTGGTTTCTGGGTGCCACCACATGTGGATGGGCCGTGTCCACCTCTCACCCACCAGCCCCCACAAGTCCTTCCCCTCAGGGCTGCTCTTGATGTCTTCATCCCCCAGTCTGTCTCTTCCCAGCAGGATCGGTTCTTCCTGAGGATCGGTGTGCTGGCTCCATGCTGGAGCAGGCCTGCAGCTTCTGAGCTTTTTCCCTCTTGCTTCCAGAATGGAATTCCTTGGGACTGGAAGCCAGGCTGACGTGAGCCATAGCCCTGGCCTGGAGCTGTGGGCATGGCTACATTGGTGGTTCACCTTTGGGCTTTGGGAGACCCTTCCCTGCCTGAGCCATGGGAACTGGAGAGAGCCCACCCTGTTTGCTCCACAGCTGACAAGAGCAGGCCCTGCTCCTGTGAAAACTGCCTGGCTGAGCCTATCAGCCATTAGAAACCAGGCCTTTTCTTGTCCTGACAGGAACTTTACCCTGGCGTATTTGGGGGAGATTTCTGCCTCTGCCAAGGACTGAGCTACTGGATGCCGAGCAGCTCTGCACAGCCACATCTCTGGAGAAATGGCTGTGACCCACACCAACAGCCATCCCAAAAATCGTGGAATCTGTGCCATTTTTCCTGTTTTTTGTGAAAGATACAGCATATTGGAGTCAAGCTGTCATGTCCATATGAAGACCAGATTATATCATTTGACAGACATTTGGGGCAATTTCCCAGCCTGTAGGTCCAAGTTTGCTATAAACACAATTTGAACCCAAAGGAATTGCCTTAGATGCCAAGCTGGGGCTGTCCCCAGCAATTCACGTGCAGATTCACAGAAATCTTTTGGAATCCTCTCCTGGTTTGGCCTGGAGAGACTGGAAACGAGACCAGGAGAGGTCCCCCTTTGCCCATGGCATTCCATGGCTGACTGCCCTGGCCACAAACTCCCAGGAAAAGAGGCAAACACACCCATTCCAGTTCCATAGAACATTTTATCCAACTAACATTTATCAGTAATTCATCTTCTACAATTACAGAGTCCAATGTCAGTTCCTGAATGTTACAGCTCAGCCTTAATCTATTAATCTTAACACCTATTTTAGAACAAGATCAAACAATTTTATTGGGAACTTGAACAGAAAGGAAACTTCTTGACCTAACTCTACCAACTTGTCTATCTACATAAAACAGCAAATATCTTAACAAACAGAAGATAAACCTAATACAAACTACTACTAATTAACATCTAACTCTTCCTAGCCTGGAAACCCCAAAATAACAGTTCTTCCTTCAAAATAGGGGTTTCCTTCCTTAGGCCAGATGCAGCCTTTTCTTTGGGATTATCTCCTCCTCTTGATCACTGGCAGACTCCGCTGGCTGACGTCTCTGCCAAAAAGAAAAAGGAGAAAAGGAAATTCTCACCTTGAAAGAATACCCAGAAAGGTACAATTTCTGAGTATTCACCCAAATGCCATCTCCTCTGTCCATGCCCCAGCCTGAGCAGCCAGTGGGCAGGGCAAGAGCCCAGGAGTGGCCCCAGTTGAGGGATGCAGAAGCAGCGAGATCAGACTGTGCCCCCAGGTCAGCAGCAGACACCTGGGCCAGCCCATCCTTCCTTCAGGCTACCCCCCAGCAGTCAGGGTGTCCCTGGGCAGGGCTTGGGTGAATTGAGCCCTAACTAAGCCCCGCTGCAAGCCCCCGTTGCCCTGGGTCAGGCCTGGGCAGCAGCTCAGCCCAGTTCTCCCACCTTGGGGGCCGTCAGCTGCGGGCGTGGGGTCGCCTTGTTGGAAGAGGAGCCCTTGGAGCTCGTTGGTGCTGTCTGAGCTGCGCCCCCTTGGTCTGCCTCGATGTTCAATTTGCCTTCCTGCCCTGAGGCTCTTGCACCTCTGCCTGAGAGGGATGGGACCCTGCGGAGAGACAGGACAAGTGATCCTGGCTTTGCTGCTGCTCCCGACTCAGCCAGGACCGGCAACGGCTCGCAGAGCTTTGGAGGGAGCGTGGCCCATTTGGGAAGGCAGTCCAGCTCCACGGGCACTTGTGCCCTGCCCGTAAGACTCAGCAGCCCCCGGCTGAGGCCCAGGCAGGCTGAATCCTCCCTGGCAGGGACACAGCAAGATTCTGCTCTGGGGAAGCTCAGGGCTTTCTCAGAGGAGCAAGGAATGCCCTGAGCAAGAGCAGCTCCACTGCAGGGGGCCACAAGGAAAGGCAGAGGGGGCTTTCCTCTCATGCTGCAAGTTTTCCTCCAGAAGGAAAGCCAAGGCCAGTGCCAGCCACCTGCTCCTGCTGCCCTCTGGCAAAGAGAAAACCAAGGAGCAGCCCTGCCCTAGGGCAGTCCCTGCCAGGCTCCCAGCACAGAGACCGGGGCCTACCTGTGCACGCTCTGCTTTTGTCGGTGCTTGTCTCTCTCGTATTTCCTCTTCAGTCCCTGGAATGTCTGCACGTAGCTGATGGACTGCAGTGCAGGATAGAAGCTCTCGATGACATGGGCAACCAGGGACTTACAATCTTCCTGCAAAAGGAGGAACAAAACACGCTCTCAGTCTCCAGTGGTCACAGGCCAAAGTTCAGAAAGCTTCCAAGGAATGCCTTCCTTGGCCAGAGCCAAAGCCCTTTTTGTCCAGAGCAGTTGGGAAGCAATTGAGATTGATCCTGAAGCCAAGAGCTGAAATGGGGAAAGAACGATTCATCTTCCCATGGCACGGGGCACCAGGGTCAGCAGTGTCCCCAGGCTGTTGGTGACACTTGCATGGAAGCGGGAGGCTGCACTGGGCCTGTTGAGCTGAGAGGCCACAGCCGTGTCTGAGCTGAAGCTGCTGCTGAACTCACCAGTCGGAGGAATTCAAACAGCTCCAGCACAGCCCAGTGGAGCAGGTTGGACGTAGCTCCACTCTGCAGCAGAGCCTGCACAAGGGGTGCCAAGAGCTTTCCCTGGATGATGTAATGGGAATACAGCTCATCCTTCAGGCCAATGATCTTCCTCAGGAAGTGCAGAGCCCCTGGAGAAGAGAGAAATGCAAGGGTTTCAGAGCCACCGGCCAGGGCTGCAGTGCAGCAATTCATTCCCATCCCTTCCCACGAATCCCGAGTTCAAGGGTCCCCTGGAACACCTCCCACCCGGGACACATGCAGCCTGGCAGGAGGAAATGCCAAAGGCTACTCACGCAAGGCCAGAAAGGTGTGTTTGGAATTGATCAAGAGGAGGACTCGTCTTAGCAAATCCCAGTGGAAGATGTAAGCCCTCATGTGCTCCTTGTGCCACGTCACACAAAAAGTCAGCAGCTCCAAAATCAAGGCCAGGAGTTGTGCTGTTTGATAATCATCTACAGGAAAAAGTAATGCCTTCAATGAGCAAAAAAGAAAAATAAAAAGCAAGAGATGTCCTGTGCTGCCCACCCAGTTCAGGTGCCAGTGCAGTTCCTGACATGGTTTCAGTGGACTTTGGCTTTCCTGGGTTGCTTTAGGAGGGGGAACTTTGGGGGAGAACAAAACACAGAACAAAGCACAGCCTGAAGCCATGTCAGCACTCGGAGGGGCAAGAAGGGGCTGAAAAGTGCTGCCTGCAGCACCCCTGTCCCTGGGGAGCAGCAGTTTTCCTCAAGCACGTTCCCAGCTGGCCTGGCAGGCTGATCGCTGGCAGCACCCCTGTCAGTCCCTTCCAGGCACTGCAGGCCTCCAAGGGGGGAAACAAGGAAAAATCCTCATTCCCTATTTCCCAGGTACCTTTGGCTGCGTTGGCCAGAAGCGGCGCAGTCAGAACAGGAAGGCAGCGGGTGTAGAAAGAGTTGAAAAATCCAATTATTTTGGATACCTAAGGGAGGAAATGGCTTCATTAAATCCTGGCCTCGGCAGAGACCTTCCCAATCAGAGAGCGCAGTACCAGCAGAAAGAGCCTGCAGAGAATTCCTGTGGCCCCGACAGCTCTGCCTGTATCTTTCTGGTGGGGCCTGAAGCATTCAGGTGTTCCCTGCACAAAGAGCCATTTCTTTCTTTGGGGGGAATCTGAGAGACATCCAGCCCACCTTGCTCTCCCCAAGAGAATCCCCACCAGGGATGCCAGTCTATCCTGGCAATCCATCCGTGACTCGCCAGGCTTGACAAAGTGTCCTTCGAGTCCTCTCCAATGCAGCCATTGCATCAGGACAAGCTGCCATCCTTTTCCCAGCTACTCCTGTCCATCGCAGGCTATGAAGCCGGGCACTGGGGGTGCCAGGGCCTCTCCTGGACTCTGCTGCTGCCGGATGTCTCCCCCAGGCAGCGGGAGCTCTGGCCAGGCACTGCTGTGTCCCTGAAGCGCTGCTTGGGGGAATGACTGCGGGCACAGTGCCCCACACACAGGCCTGGCCTCAGCCAAAGGCTCTGGCAACTTCAGCTGCTTTGGAGCTTCTTGCCGTTCAGGCTCAGAGCACACACCACAGCCAAGCGCTGAGCCCAAGCCCAAGCTGTTTGCATGCTGTGCCCACAAGAAGAGCCCTCAAGAAGATCAGGGTTTCCCTTGGCTGAGACAGCCCCGTGTCTTCAGCCCTTTGCATTCCCTTACATCAGCTGTGGCCAGCAGATTCCCGGGATCGAGCAGAGTCTGCAACAGCTCCACGACCTGATCAGCTCCTCCTACTGCAGCAGCAGGATGGTGGAACAGCTGCTTCATGAGCACACGGATGAGGTCGGTACCCTGCAAAACCCAGACAAAGTAAGCCCCCAATAATCAGAGTGCAATGGGTTTCCTGGTTTCTATCAGTCTGGTTGGTTTCTTCCAATAAAAATGAAAAGGAACTGGAAACATGGAGATTGTGTTTGGCTGGTCTGTTTCCCGTTTGCCCTAAGCCTGGTCTATCCAGGCACCCACAAACCACTCTTACTTACGTGGTCCCTCTGCTGGGCCTCTTGCATGAGAAATTCGTGGACCAGGAATGGACAGAAGTCGACAAAACAAGACAAGATCTCTGTGGCAGCAGATGCCACTTGTAGATCATCCATTCCCTAAGACAAAAGAGTTTAATTTGGTAGGGTAAATCAGGTTTGCTGTTTCCTATCAGGTAAAGCTGCAAAGAAAAGGGAGGGAAAGGTTTTGGGAAGGTTTCATTCCCAAGTTTCTCTGAGAAACACAGTCATATGGTTCCAGAGAAACTACAATAAGCCAGCAACCTCTTTTGCCCACCCTTTGCCTCCTTTAGAAGGGACACAAGGCTCTCTGTGAATCTGCGAGTCCTCACGTAGGCAGGAACCGTTCCCATCGTGCCACTTCCTGGCTGGAACAGCTGAGACACTGATCTTCTGTACCTGTTATCCACAGCTGATTCATTTTGTACCAAAGGACCAATTGCACACATCAGTCTCTGTCTCTTTCCTCTGCTCACTTCTTCTTCTCGTTGAAATAGATTGGAAGGCAGACTAAACAGCGCCAGTCCCTGCCTTGTTGTGTGGGTCAGTTAAAGGTGGCTTGCCTCTGCGTCCTTTTTGGAGCAGTTCTCACTTTGCCCGGTCAGCTCTGGACGCAGCAGGCTGCGGGGACCAGCCTCCGGAATCCGGGAGACCAGAGGTCTGGCTCGTGGGTCCTTTCACAGGACCACGGCAATAGAGGCAGGTGGTGGAAGAAGGAGGCAGGCTCAATTGTGGATGAAATCTGGAAGGTTTATTGTGTCTCCGAACAGGGGACCTCGCCCCCCGGGGGTGTCCAGCAATGAGCAACCCTGAGCGCGCCTGCCAGGGGTTTTATGGGGGGGTGGCGACAGGGGAGGGATGACAACGGCATCAAATCAGGGAAGGAGAAGGACGGGTCTGCGGGATGAGGGACACACAAGGGAACCTATCTCGGGAAAGGAAGGGAGGGATCCTCCCCCCAAGACCAATCACTCGACGCCCCTGCCAGAACTTTCTAGAAGCTTGGGAGGGGTGCCGGAGGGATTGGCAGGGGTCTGGGAGGAGACAAATAGAGAAAGCAGGGTTATGAACACGAAACCAGGAGGGTATAAACTGGGATGGTACAGTAACACGAAACCCAAAGGGGAGACCCGGACTGAACAAAACAAGACACGCTCCCACATCTCCCCCTTTTTTGTTTTTTAAGATGGTTTAAAGTTCGGCTGGGGGTAATATCCAGAGTCCGGATAAAAGACCTCAAACTCTTGCAACTCAGGAGCCGTAGGTTCGAGCTCCAGTTCTTGCAGGGTCTCTGCATCTGGGAGTACCTCGGCTCGGTCAATATCCATAGGGGAGGGGGAGCTTGTAATTAACTTTACTAACATTCTCTTGAGGAGTCCAAACAAAATTAGGGCAACCAACAAAACAAAAAGAAAAATCAGTCCAGATCAGAAAATAGATCCTGCCCATCCGGATAGTCCCCATTTGCTGAAGATGTCGCCGAGCCAGTCACCAGTTTCTTTCCGAATTTGCATCACCATGGCCTGCATCTTGTCTGTGGATGTTCTCCGCCCTTGATGTAAACATATGTGGTCTTGGCCCATGGTTTGCGCCAGGACTGACCACACGTTTGCTGCCCGTTGGGGAACTATCCACGGCAACGCAGGCCATGGGAGCAGCTGCAGGATGATGACAAGCTGCAGGCTTCTGGCGATGGCTTGGATGGACGGTGCAGGATCCATTTCTGTAGTCTCTAAACTAGAAAGAAACTCAAAAGGAAGAATATCAAAATTGGGAATAACTACTGGGGCAGAGTTGGGGTCCAGAGGGGCATAGGGTTAACCCACCCCGGTTTTAGGAGGTGCTTGACTCCTTCCTCCAGTGGGCTGGGAAATACACGGTTTCACCCATTTTGATGGGATCCACCTGGGGCCCTTGGGGGTGGATATGCATGCATATCCCTTCCCCCATGTAACTAGTTCATGAGGGCCCTGTATTTCCCGAGTCTCCGGGTCATTAACCAACACCAGAGGCCTTTCTTTCATTTGCAGCTGCTGAGACCGCCCGAAGTGCCGCACGATCGGTGGATTCAGGTTCTCAAAGGCACAGCTGAGGAAGTTTAGCGTGAACAGTGCCCTTGAGAGCCTGACAGCTGGGGATTCTAATTTCTTTGAGGACCTTTGCCTTTGTAGCATCCTCTTGATATTTTGGTGAGCCCTCTCGACTATCGCTTGACCTGTCGGGGAATAGGGGATGCCTGTCTTGTGCTCTATTCCCCATTGCTGTAGGAAGCTCCTGAACTCCTTGGAGGTGTAGGCTGGGCCGTTATCGGTTTTAATAATCTTGGGGATGCCCAGGGTAGCAAACGCCTGCACTAGATGTTTTTGGACGTCGCTAGCCCTTTCCCCTGTGTGGGCAGAGGCAAAGACGGCTCCAGAGAAGGTATCTATTGACACATGTACATACTTCATTCTGCCGAAAGAAGTGACATGTGTCACGTCTATCTGCCCCACCTCACAACTATTAAGGCCACGGGGGTTTGCGCCGGTGCCAATGGCGGGAAGAGCTAATTGGTGACATTCAGGACACGCTGCCACGATCGCTCTGGCCTGGTCGTGCTTCAAATTGAACTGCCAAACTAGGGCAGGCGCATTCTGATGGAACAACTGATGGCTGATTTTGGCCTTCTCAAATACATTTGGAATCGGGGCCATCACAGCTGGCGCAGTGAAGGCATCTGCCTTCCTGTTGCCTTCCGCGATGAATCCGGGCAGGTCCATGTGTGACCTGACGTGCATCACGTAAAATGGTTGCTCTCGGTGGGAGACTAGGCTAACCAATTTTGAGAGCAATTCATACAAGGCTGTGTTGGAGACCTCTTGCAATATGGCATGTTCAGCTCTGGAGACTACCCCTGCTACATATGCAGAGTCAGTTATCAAATTAAAGGGTTCGGGGAATCTTTCAAAAGCCCTGACAACTGCGTCTAACTCAGCAACTTGAGGTGATCCTTCCACCTCCTTAGTATCAGCCTCCCACCGCTGAGTTTGGGGGTCTTTTCAAGTCATGACTGACTTATAGGACGCCCCAGACACGTCAGTGAAAACAGTCAAGGCCTTTAAAGGTTCCTTGCTCCGAATGCTCTTTGTATTTAATTCAATTTGATTTCCGAATTAAAAATTTTGTGGGCTGGCCTGTGTAAGGAAATTTGGCCTGTGTAGCCCTCCAGAGCGAACTGCAAAGCTTCACAATCATGAAGCAAGCTCTCCAACATTGCCTTGGTAATTTGGCCCGTTTGTGTCCTGATTGGTACGTGAATGCAGTCGAAGTCACATCTGATAACTCCCTGATCCGGACTCTGGCCTTCCGGATCAGTTCAGCCATCAGCTCTTGTGGCCGTGTCATCCTTTTGGACCTATTATGACTGAGAAAGACCCACTCTATTATCAAGAGAGGGTCCCTCTGGTCCCAGTCTTCCTTACTCTTCTTTTTGTCTTCCCATTGGAAGACAACCCCGTGCAGGTGTGGCAGATTACCCAGGATGATGAACTTAAATGGCAAGTCAGGTCTATACCTGCTTGCTTGCCTGGTGGACATCAGGTGTTGCACCCTCTCCAGGGCTGTCCGCGCCTCTGGGGTAAGTGTCCGGGGAGAACTAAGCTCCTCTCCCCCTTTTAGTAAATCAAAAAGGGGGGCTAGGTCTTCGTTGGTAGACCCAGCCATGGCCTTACCCAATTTAGTGACCCACACAGTTGGTGGACATCTGCTAAGGTCTTAATATTTGTATTGATAGCCAATTTTTGCGGCACAATGGTCCGCTTTGTAATTTCCAGGCCCAGGTACTTCCAAGGTGGCATCCTTTGAATTTTCTCTTCTTGGAGCTCGAACCCTGCAGCAACCAATGCACTGATTGTCAGGTCAAGCACATTCGCAAGCATGTCATTGTCGGGGGCACACACGAGGACATCATCCATGTAGTGGAATATGATAGCCTCTTTTGCGGCTGCGCGAACTGGGGCAAGCAAGGAAGAGACATACCATTGGCAGATGGTCAGGCTGTTCTTCATGCCCTGCGGCAGCACTTTCCAATGGTATCTCTTCCTCGGGGCTTCTCGGTTGTTAACCGGAACCGAGAAGGCGAAACGCGGGGCATCATCAGGGTGCAGAGGAATTTGGAAAAAACAATCTTTAATATCGATTACTGCCAGGTTCCAATTTTGGGGAAGCATCGTTGGGGATGGCATTCCCAGTTGGAGAGAGCCCATGTCCTCTGTCATGTCATTAATTTGACGAAGGTCCTGGAGGAGCCGCCATTTGTCTTTGTTAGGTTTTTTGATGACAAAGACTGGGGAATTCCAGGGGCTGTTGGTCTCCACGATATTCCCCTTCTTAAGCTGCTCTTCCACGAGCTTCTCGAGCGCCTCTAATTTCTCATTACAGAGCGGCCCCTGCTCTACCCACACTGGCCGGTCCGTTTTCCAATTCAGTTTTTTGGTAGGGCACTCTTCAGTGGCCGCCACGCAAAAATTTATCAGGGGGTCAGGTATGTCAATGGTGACTCCCCAGTGTTGCATGAGGTCTCTCCCCAAGAGGGGTTCCTTGTAATCCAGTACGAACGGACGTATGTTCGCCAATTGTCCGCTCGGCCCCTTAATTTGCACGACGCTTTTGGACTGTTTCACTAACTGGATGCCCCCAACACCCTGCACGTGTCCGGTCACGTTTTGCAATTCCCAATGTGCCGGCCATTCCCATGTGGGAATGATCGTCACATCTGCCCCTGTGTCCAGAAGCCCCTTAACGTGTAGGACTTCTTCCCCTCTGTTGATCTTACAGTCTACCCGCGGTTTCCCTGTTCCTATTACATGTGAGGCACACACCGTCGGGTGTGGCCCTTCTGCAGGGATAGCCTGGGTGACCATCTGCCCTCTAGGCAGAAACAGAGGTGGACGGACACAGCGCAGCCAGAGAACGGGTCCTTCGGGACTGGATGTCATGAGTCCCGGAGCGACTTCGATCTCTGGTGGTGTGCATTTAACATCTCCAACAATGACATACCTGCTAGGGCTTGGGTCCCACGTCCCCAGCTCACCACCAACACTTACTGGTGCGGCGTGCCACTCGTTGGTTTTCAGGAAGAGCGGTGTCGACAGCTGCAACCTGAAAGAACCATCAGCAGGAGAAGTGAAGTCAGGCTGAAAACTCACGTCTGGTAATTTTGTGTCATCGCTATCTGCCCTCCCCTGTCCCTCCTCCCCCTCGCATCCCGTCCCTTTTTTGTCTTCATGTGGGGCGGGCGCGCGCTCCTCATTCAGTTTTTTTTCCCGGCCCTCAAGCTCCCCCGACCCTTGTTCTCTTTTAAATTGATAAAACTGTCTCTTGAGTGGACAATCTTTGGTCCAATGCCCGGGCTGGTCTCAGAGGAAGCAGGTGTTCTTGGTCTGCTGTTGAGGCCACTTCTGGCTGTTCTTTGCCGGAGGTGGTCTGTTGCTTCGGCCCGCGGTCCTCTTCTGGTCCGCAGCAGGCTGCGGGGACCAGCCTCCGGAATCCGGGAGACCAGAGGTCTGGCTCGTGGGTCCTTCCACAGGACCACGGCAATAGAGGCAGGTGGTGGAAGAAGGAGGCAGGCTCAATTGTGGATGAAATCCGGAAGGTTTATTGTGTCTCCGAACAGGGGACCTCGCCCCCCGGGGGTGTCCAGCAATGAGCAACCCTGAGCGCGCCTGCCAGGGGTTTTATGGGGGGGTGGCGACAGGGGAGGGATGACAACGGCATCAAATCAGGGAAGGAGAAGGACGGGTCTGCGGGATGAGGGACACACAAGGGAACCTATCTCGGGAAAGGAAGGGAGGGATCCTCCCCCCAAGACCAATCACTCGACGCCCCTGCCAGAACTTTCTAGAAGCTTGGGAGGGGTGCCGGAGGGATTGGCAGGGGTCTGGGAGGAGACAAATAGAGAAAGCAGGGTTATGAACACGAAACCAGGAGGGTATAAACTGGGATGGTACAGTAACACGAAACCCAAAGGGGAGACCCGGACTGAACAAAACAAGACACACTCCCAGAGTGGCTAAGCTTAAGTTTGCTAAGGTCAAGTCTGTGAAGGGCCTTCCTTGGCCTGCATGTTGTTTTAAAACTTGGCAAGTGCCTCATTCTGCCTTCATGTTCTCAGGCTTGCGACTCAAAAGCTGATCTCGAACTTCCTGGGAATGCTGGTGTTTGTCCCACACGGGGACACGAGTGGCTCAACCAACCTTCCCCTAAAGCTGCCGAGCTGAGTGGGGCAGCACAAATGTTTTGCTGGCAGTGCTGTGCCTGGCTCAGTTCCCAGGTTGTTCCTGCAGCAGAGAAAGCCCCTGGAATCTGGTGTTTGTGAGGAACAGCAGCACTGATGCTGGATTGCAATGGTCAGGTGGCAACTGCTGCCCCAGCCAAAGGAGGGACAAAATTCTGTTTTCCCACCGCTGCTCAGGACAGAGGAATCAGCTGCCACCAGGAGGACAGGATCTTTTGGGGAGGAACCAGCCAATAGCTCCAGAGGAGCCAAAAAGACTTCTCTGGCCCTGCTCCAAGCAGAGCCACAACAGCCCCAGGAAAACAACGCCAATGCAGCTGCCCCGTGGCAGCGAGTCTCCTTCCATCTGGACCCTGCCTTGTCCCAAGGACTGCACTGAGCACAGACCTGGCCCTGGTGCAGCGCCACAAGAACCAGGACAAGCCAGGGAGGCGCTTCCCAGAGCTGGGGGAGCTTTGGGATTGTGGCCGCTCCAATCCACTTCCACTCTCAGTGAAACACAGAATTTTAAGAGAAACTTTAAAGATTTAGTTAGAAAGTTAGCTTTGCTGAATTTAGTTAAAATAGAAGTTAGTTTAGGCTTGGCTAGAATTAATTAAAGGTTAATAGTTAAGAAGAGCTGGGCCTGAAATGAGTTTTTAAGATGCGAGTACCTGATTACTGAATAATTGATTGTCTGTCACTTCTGTGTTTGCTTAGCTGTGCTTAGAATGGGAAACAGAAACATTGATAATGTTGGTTAAAGGAATAAGGACAAGTACCAATTTCCTCCCTCTGTGAGAACCGATCCAAAAGTCACCCAAGAGGAAATTTGGAGGTCACCAAAGTGATTAGGATTGTTCAAGTTCAGAAAGGCGAAAAGGTCAAAATGAGGAAGACGAGTTTTACTTTATCTGGGACCATTCCCCAAATAAAAGACCACCGACTCAATTCAGAGAACACACTACACATGCTTAATGACATTTAAGTTCATTTCCACATGAAGCGGAGAATGGGAAGTGTAAATGTTATAAATATGCATTTATATTTTAGATATTCACAATTTTTGTAGATAAATGAGCATGTGTTTGCTTGTATCCTTGCACTGTGTATTAGGGAACTGTCCCGTGCAGCTGCCCGGCGCTGGAAATAAACATACACTTTCTAACTCTAAGCTGTTAGAGAGACTTTGTCTGTCTTATTTGGATATTGATGCTAGATCCTTATCCATATTTTGGGAAATCATCAGCAGAGCCAGGGTGTGCGAGCCAAGGGACGCACAAGGGCTCAGCAGGTCCAGCAAGGGCTCCAGTGGCTCTGGCCTTTCCTGCTTTGAGGAAAAGCAGCTGGAAGTTTTCACTTACCAGTAGAATTTCAAGAGCAGGAAGAATTCCCAGCTTGGCCAAGCTTTGTAAAAATGCCTCTCTGTTCTGGTGGAACATGACAGAAAAGGCACAGAAGTCCTTCACAAAGGTCACCTGTTGCATAGGAAAAAGAATTTCAGGTGTCTTGTATTACCGCAGGCCTGGTTCCTACGGTATATCACCGTGTCCCGCAGCCATAGGGAGGAGGAGGAGGAGAAGATCCAGTAGGCAGGAATTGTGCAGCAAGATTGATCTATTTAATTATTTTACAAACTCATTTATAGACTTTTTTCTTCATAGTCTAATTGGACAAAGGACCAGCCACCCCTTGGGGGTGATTGGCCAAAATCCTAAAACATCCATGATCAAAATATTTTCTACTATACCATAAACAAGACTTTCCAAGGTTGCAGGTGGCTTGATTGTTTACATAACTCTGCTACCTCTTCTGTGAGAGAGAAAAATCTCTCACGGACTTAGAAAAATAACAAGAACTCCTCACTAACAGCATTTTTGTACCTACAATTCCCCCTTTTTGTTTTATAAGATAACAACCCTACTATTAATCCTAAAGAGAAATCCACATCAGTTAATAATTCTAAATATGTTCTTAAGGCTTTAACTATCTGACTCCATGACAAGAAATTTAAAGTTCAGTCTCTGCTTGTGGAAGGACCATCCCAGTCTCTGCTTGTAGAAGGACCATCTGCCTGATGGTTGACATCCTGGTCATCATCAGAAGAGTCATTAGGCTGATGATCTACATTCTGGTGGCCATTTGGATGGTTGGCGTTCTGGTCATCATTTGGAGGTTGCCTGTTCTGCCTCTGGTGCCGTAGGGCAGGGCGAACGCATTTTGAAGGTAGCCACCGTACTCCAGTATCTGTGGAAACGCAAGCATACCCATGACCCCAAACGATAAGCTCATGCGGGCCTTCCCACTGGTTAGTGAGTAAATTCCGTACCCAGACTTTTGCCCGGGGCAGTTGTGTCTCGCCTGCAGACTGCAATGAGAGAAAATGATTCAGAATAACAGGATTATTTGAATTTTGTGGTACTGTAAGGTGATTAATTGTATACAAAGCTTTTGCTAGTCGGCTTCAGTAACCAAATTCAAAGGTTCCTGTGAGAATCGCTGAAAAGCCATGGTAACAGCCCTTAATTCAACTAACTGAGCAGAGTCTGACTCGGATTGGTGTGTTAATGAACCACTGCAAAGGCAGTGTAGGATACTGTGCGCCCTTACGCACAGTGACCCCTGCTAAAAATTTGTCCCAATCCGTACACCCCAAGCTGCCAACACATCCCATCCCCAAAGGTTATGGGAAGTGGTAGCAACATAAGGCCTAATTGTAGCTGTGTGCCCCTCTGAGTCCTTCACCACCACAGGCCGTTCGCTTAAATAGCTCTGTGTGGTTCCTCCTAACCCTGCGATGGCCGATCCCACTGGGGCTAAAGGCCATGAGGGAGGCCACGCAGAGAAGGAGATGATAGTTACATCAGCACCCGTATCAATCAAACCTCGAAGCTGAGTCCGGGGTGGACGGGCGTTCGGCAGGGCCAGGGTACAGGTCATCTGTGGCCTTTGGTCAGAGATGTCTGCAGTCCAGAAGGCCTGCGGAAGTCCCGTAGATCCACTGCCATTATCTTCGTGAGTTTGTTCTATCCTGGGGACACAAGACTTAAAAGGCACTAATTTAGCAAGGCAGGTCTTTTCAGGAATAGTTACAGGGGGTTTTTGCGTGGAGACCATAGCGCAAATCCGACCTTTAAAGTCAGCGTCTGTAACTCCTGAGCGTACTAAGATTCCTTGATGGGCAACGTCAGGTTTTCCCACCAGCATCGCACTGGATCCCTGGGCTAAGGGTCCATATGCGTCCAAGGGAACCTTATAAATACCGCTAGAGTCTAAGACGACTGCGGCTGCAGTGTGGACGTCAAAACCGTCTGATCCGTGGGTGCTGTCTGATCCCTGGGTGCCGTCTCTAGGGTGGCTGGGTAGGCCTGTGCCTGTAGCTGTGCCCCTCTCTGGGGGAGTGACTGCATCGGAGAGCAATTCCCCCTCCTTGCACCCCGGCGGAAGTTTCCCAGCAACAGCCAACCATCGGCATGAGTCTGGGATCTACAGTAGCCCGTGCAATGCCCTGGCCTGCCACACCTCTTGCACTGGGGGATCGGTGTGTTCTCTTTTTGGCTCGGCTTAGGCCGCTTCCGTTTCTTCACCTGTTTTGGTTGCTTTGGTTCACGACCAGAAGATGCGCGAACAGGCTGCAGCCAAAGCAGACCTTCTCTGGTTCCCAGATCCCACCTTAGCGCAGGCTTTGACCATGTCTGTTACCTCAGGATCCTCTGGTAAGGCATCTGTGATTTTTCTGCACTCCTCGTTTGCGTTATCTCTCACTAACTGCCTTAACAACAACTGTCTTAACCCGTCATCTTCAACCTGCTTCTCGAGAGAAGCAGCAACTTTCTCTACAAAAGAGAGGAATGACTCTGATGTCCCTTGAACTATTTCAGTATATCGCTTTCTGGGCGCAGACAACTCTATGGTTCTCAACAGGGCAGCCATGCCGACCTGTTGTGCTTGCTGCAGGACGCTAGAGGACAAGTTACCCTGTAGACTGGGATCAGAGAAGGGACCAGTCCCCATCAAAGCATCCACTCCTGCTGTCTGTCTAGGATCAGCAGCAGGGAGCTGTATATTTCCTAATGCAGCCTTGTCAGCCAGCTTTCTCCAGGTTTTCTCAAAAACTGTAAATTGTACAGGTTGAAATAGAATTTGACCTAAGTGTCTGATACCAAACGGAGAAAGTAAATCTGTATTTATCACCCTTATTATCTGCATAACCTCAGCAGAACCTAGCCCATATTGTGCCACCTTGGATTGCAGGTCCTGGGCAACTTTCCAAGCAATTACCTCATGCTTGTCATGCTCCCTGAATCCGGGAGAGCCTTATACACTGGGAAAGCTCGGATCTCTTTCAGGGAACCACTACCATCCTGAACTTCGGGCACAGCCTGCGGATGGAGTGTAACAGCTTCCCAGTTACGCCCAGAATCCTCAAACCTATTTGGCATTCCAAGGATTTCTAATAACCTCCAGTCACCCTCCCCCAATGCTCGCATCTTAATAGACTCTAAGAAGCGATTATAATGCATCGGACGTACAGTTACCGTGCAGTCCTGAAAAGTCCAGGGGCGAGACCGGCGCAGCCTTTTCCTTCGCCGCGTGGCCACAGCCGCCTGACGACCTGGGGCCAGAACCTCATCTGCCTCACTGCCTGACGAGGAATCATCAGGCAAAGGCAACTTTGGGGTGCTGGGAGTGAACAGAAACGTATGGGGAGGAGGGGCACTTTGGCTAAGTTCGCCAGAGCCAGAACAGACAGCACAGACTGCAGCTGGCTGTGCGGCAGTTTTTACAGCAGTCTCTTTACAGGAGGCCGTCTCGGCCAGTTCCGACCGAGTCGGTACTGAAGCTGCAGCCACCGTCTCTAGGGCTATGGCTGCGCTCGGCACCGCGGCCGGCACCGCGGCCGGCGCCGCGCTCGTCTCTCGCACAGCAGCCACGTTCGGCGCAGTCACCTCTTCCACTGCTGTTTCGCGCTCCCCGGGCACGCTCGGCGCCGCCATCTCTGGCCGGCGCTCCGCGGACGCGCCTGGCGCCGCCGCCGGTCCGTTCTCTGCGGACGCGCCCAGCGCCGCCACCTCTGCCCGCCGCTCCGCAGCTGCTGCCGCTTCCGGGTTTCCCTGCAGCAGCGCTGTTTCTGGTTTCGCCGCCGGCCGCGCCATTTCTTGGCTCAGAGCCACGGCTCCCGCAGCTGGCAGGGGGGGCGCGGGCGGCGCGGGTGGCGCGGGCTTGGGCATCCTCCGCTCTAACAGGCTGAGCAGGTCCTCCATCCTTCGGGATAGATTCGGTAACTCTGTCAGAAAAGGCAGATGCTGCATTAAAAGGTCCATGGCTCGGTTCTGCGACTGCGCAGAACAGTACAGCGCCAGGGAGGGCAGCGGACCATAACCAGGCAGTCCCGGGGCAGGCACGCCCGGCGATACGCCCGCTAAGTTAGATCCAGGTACAAACGGAACCGAACTAGGAGCCTCTCTGGGCGTCCAGTTGGCTAAGCTGCTGATCTGCGGATAAGCTGCGGCCGCCGTCCAGCCGAATGGCAAGGCAGGCTGTGCACCCTGCCTCTGCCCTGACCCCCCTGCCTCTGCTGGCGAGGGGCTTCCTGCGGGCTGCGGAGTCCTGCGACTGTGCAGGGTGAGCCGGCACAGGCTCTGCCTGTGGAGCCAGGGGGGTTATTCCGAATCCACCATCATTTGCCCCGGAAGCCCAGTCAGCGGGGCCCCCCTCGGACATTCCTCCGTCACTCATCACCGAGATAGGCGATCCAGCCCTGCTATCACAGTCAAGGGCTGTCAGCAGAAAAAATAATGAACGCCAGGTTTTGTATAATTCTAACGCTGCCGGCTCCCCAGTCGGGAGCTCGTGTCGGACAAGACAGCGGAGTTCCTGCCATAAGGAAAAGTCCAGGGCAGTATCTCTGTCCATGGAAATCCCTTTTAAAGTAGCCCAGTCTAATAATTCCCGAACTGAGTTCTCAGGAATGGAGGTGTGCATTATACTGAACACACCTTTCCAGACCAGTACGACAGCGTCGGTTTGTGAGCCGCTGTTTGCCATTTCTCAGTTCTGTCGGACCTCCCGGTCCTGGGGGGGGTAAAAGGAACAGCGTACCTCTACAGGAATTTGGCTTGGCTCTCAGCAGCAGGACACGTCAGAGAGTGCAAATCACGTCGGGCAGCACCAAATATTACCGCAGGCCTGGGCCCTAGGGTATATCACCATGTCCCGCAACCATAGGGAGGAGGAGGAGAAGAAGATCCAGCAGGTAGGAATTGTGCAGCAAGATTGATTTATTTAATTATTTTACAAACTCTTTTATAGACTTTTTTCTTCATAGTCTAATTGGACAAAGGATCAGCCACCCCTTGGGGTGATTGGCCAAAATCCTAAAACATCCATGATCAAAATATTTTCTACTATACCATAAACAAGACTTTCCAAGGTTGCAGGTGGCTTGGTTGTTTACATTCCCTGCTACCTCTTCTGTGAGAGAGAAAAGTCACTCACAGACTTAGAAAAATAACAAGAAGATCCTCACTAACAGCATTTTTGTACCTACATCCCCCTTCTTTCTCCTCCCTTGGATTCTGTCCTTTAGAAAGGGAACAGCTCGGGGAAGGATCTAACCATTTCCTGCATGGGCTGTCAAGAGTTTCAAGCTCTGCTCTTTGATGCCCAAGCAACAGACTGCTTTGGAGATGGTTTGTGGGGGGGATCTGGGGAACAAGCAGCTTTTGGGATTGCCTCTCAGGGCCTGGTGCGATGCCTGTGGAACTCATTCTGGCCCTGAGATGCCAAAGAGCAGGCTCAAGGAGAACGCTGCCAACACTGCTTCCCATGGGAAGGAGTGCCGGGAAATGCAGGGACAGAGAGGGCAGAAAGCGTCCAGAGCCTTGAGAGATGATGATGATGATGATGGTGATGATGATGTTCAGGCTGGTTTTCTTGTCCCTCTGGAGGCTTGAGCAATGGGGGATCTGAAATGCTTGGCCAGAAGGGAGCTCTTGTCCTGGAGGTCCTGAAGTCTCTCTTGGGAGCAGAGGCTGTGACTGTGCCAAGCCAAGGCTGGGGCAGAAGCACAAAGCAGAGCATCTGCAAGGGGGGAGCTGCTTTGAGTGCGAGGAAGGGCAACCAGGCCGTGGCTGGAGCCAGCTGGGAACCTGTTCATCTGCTCCCCTGTGCCCCGGGGGGCCTGGAAAGATGCTTTGCAGGACTGCAGCTGCTCAGGAGGGAAAGGGATCCCTGTAGGATGTTGGCAGGGCAGGGGGAGCGGGGCAGGTGCCGCACGGGACAAGCTGTGTCTCGGCTGGCTCTTGGGAGTTGCACTTTTCGGGAGCCTCCCCTGAGCTCAGCTTCCCCTGGGGCTCTGGGCTCCTGGCCCTGCTTCTGCTGCACACAGGCACTGCTGACACAGTGCCCTGAGAAGGACGGATCCTGCGGGATCTGTGCTCTCTGGCGTTGGCCTTTCTTGGGCTGCAATGAATGGAGGGGTGGAGACTTGGGCTTGCGGCAGGGGAGGATTCTCTCAAGATGGAAGTTCTGCCTTTCCAGAGGCCCCTGTCAGTTGTGTTCCTTTTGTGTGTTCCACAGAAAGACCAGAAATTCTGGTTGGAAGTTCTGGCCCAATTAACAGCTGGAGCTACAGGTGCCCACCAGCGATGGGAACTGGTGAGTCAGTGCTCGCGGGGCTTCCTCCAAGGCTTGAAAGGAGAGGGGTGAAGGAGGAAAAGGGAAACTGTTCTCGAGGCCTTCTGTAGTCCTTGAGGTCTTTCTGGAACCCAGCAATCCTTGCCAGTGCAGCTCAGTCTTCATTTAAGTCCTCACTCCGAGAAATATTTCTGGCAATGTAAGCTCTGGTGTCTTTGATGTGAATCAGGATTTCCTTGTGGAGAAAGGACCAGCACAGAGCCGACACCCTCGACTTCAAGCACTGCTTTCTTCCCAGAAAACTCCAGCATCCCAGAGAACTTTATTTCTGTATCACCGTCTTTCTTTCTGAGGTCAAGGCCAGCTGAGGAATTTCTTCTTTCTCTGTGTTTCCGTTCCGTGGCTTTGCTTGGTTGATGTTGGCAAAGCTTGGAGGAGACACCATGAAAAGAAGACCATTCTCTGGGAAGGTCACAACAACCCTGGGCTCCTTCTCTGCTAGAAATTGCAACCCTTTCCTCCTTTCAGAGAGTTGTCTGACTCCAAGACTGCAGGTACAAAAATGCTGTTAGTGAGGACTTCTTGTTATTTTTCTAAGTCCGTGAGAGATTTTTCTCTCCCAGCTCCGAGCCGAGAAACGGCGCAGCCGGCGGCGAAACCAGGAACAGCGCTGCCGCGGGAAAACCCGGAAGTGGCGGCGGCTGCTGAGCGGCGGGCAGAAGCGGCGGCGCCGGGCGCGTCCGCAGAGCGCGGGCCAGAGACGGCGGCGCCGAGCGCGCCCGGGGAGCGCGAAACAGCGGCGGAAGCGGCAACCGCGCCGAACGTGGCTGCTGTGCGGGAGACGAGCGTGGCGCCGACCGCGGCACCGGGCGCAGCCGTAGTTCCAGAGTCGGCTGCAGCTTCAGTACCGGCTCGGTCGGAACTGGCCGAGACGGCCTCCCATAAAGAGACTGCTGTAAAAACTGCCGCGCAGCCAGCTGCAGTCTGTCCTGTCTGTTCTGGCTCTGGCGAACTTAGCCAAAGTGCCTCCCCTCCCCGTACATTTCTGTTCCCTCCCAGCACCCCAAAGTTGCCTTTGCCTGATGATTCCTCGTCAGGCAGTGAGGCAGATGAGGTTCTGGCCCCAGGTCGTCAGGCGGCTGTAGCCGCGCAGCGAAGAAAAAGGCTGCGCCGGTCTCGCCCCTGGACCTTTCCGGACTGCACGGTAACAGTGCGTCCGACGCATCATAATCGCTTCCTAGAGTCTCTTAAGATGCAAGCAGTGGGGGAGGGTGACTGGAGGTTATTAGAAATCCTTGGACTGCCAAATAGATCTGAGGATTCTGGGGGTAACCGGGGAGCTGTTACACTCCATCCGCAGGCTGTGCCCGACGTTCAGGATGGTACTGGTTCCCCAAAAGAGATCCGAGCTTTCCCAGTGTATAAGGCTCTCCCAGATTCAGGAGAGCATGACAAGCATGAGGTAATTGCTTGGAAAGTTGCCCAGGACCTGCCAATCCAAGGTGGCACAATATGGGCTAGGTTCTGCTGAGGTTATGCAAATAATAAGGGTGATAAATACTGATTTGCTTTCTCCATTTGATATCAGACACTTAGGTCAAATTCTATTTCAACCTGTACAATTTACAGTTTTTGAAGCAACCTGGAGAAAGCTGGCCAAGAAGACTGCATTAGCAAATTGCAGCCTCCCTGCTGCTGATCCTAGACAGACAGCAGGAGTGGATGCTTTGATGGGGACTGGTCCCTTCTCTGATCCCAGTCTACAGGGTAACTTGCCCTCTAGCATCCTGCAGCAAGCACAACAGGTCGGCATGGCTGCCCAGTTGAAAACCATAGAGTTGTCAGCACCCAGAAAGCGATATACTGAAATAGTTCAAGAAAATCAGAGTCATTCCTCTCTTTTGTAGAGAAAGTTGCTGCTTCTCTCGAGAAGCAGGTTGAAGATGACGGGTTAAGACAGTTGTTGTTAAGGCAGTTAGTGAGAGATAACGCAAACGAGGAGTGCAGAAAAATCATAGATGCCTTACCAGGGGATCCTGAGGTAACAGACATGGTCGAAGCCTGCGCTAAGGTGGGATCTGGGAACCAGAGAAGGTCTGCTTTGGCTGCAGCCTGTTCACGCATCTTCTGGTCATGAACCAAAGCAACCAAAACAGGTGAAGAAACGGAAGCGGCCTAAGCCGAGCCAAAAGAGAACACACCGATCCCCAGTAGCAAGAGGTGTGGCAGGCCAGGGCATTGCACGGGCTACTGTAGATCCCGGACTCATGCCAATGGTCAGCCTTTGTCGGGGAAACTTCCACCGGGGTGCAAGAAGGGGGAATTGCTCTCCGATGCAGTCACTCCCCCAGAGAGTGGCACAGCTACAGGCACAGGCCTACCAAGCCCCCTAGAGACGGCACCCAGGGATCAGACGGCACCCAGGGATCAGACGGCACCCACGGATCAGGACGGGTTGACGTCCACACCACAGCTGCAGTCGTCTTAGACTCCAGCGGTATTTACAAGGTTCCCTTGGATGCATATGGACCCTTAGCCAGGGATCCAGTGCGATGCTGGTGGAAAAACCTGATGTTGCCCATCAAGGAATCTTAGTGCACTCAGGAGTTATTGATGCTGACTTTAGAGGTCAGATTTGCGCTATGGTCTCCACGCAAAACCCCCTGTAACTATTCCTGAAAAGACCTGCCTTGCTAAATTGGTTGCCCTTTAAGTCTTGTGTCCCCAGGATAGAGCAACAAACTCTCGAAGATAACGGCAGTGGATCTACGGGACTTCCGCAGCCTTCTGGACTGCAGACATCTCTGACCAAAGGCCACAGATGACATGTACCCTGGCCCTGCCGAACGCCCGTCCACCCCGGACTCAGCTTCGAGGTTTGATTGATACGGGTGCTGATGTAACTATCATCTCCTTCTCTGCGTGGCCTCCCTCATGGCCTTTAGCCCCGGTGGGATCGGCCATCGCAGGATTAGGAGGAACCACACAGAGCTATTTAAGCGAACGGCCTGTGGTGGTGAAGGACTCAGAGGGGCACACAGCTACAATCAGGCCTTTATGTTGCTACCACTTCCCTTAACCTTTGGGGGCGGGATGTGTTGGCAGCTTGGGGTGTACGGATTGGGACAAATTTTAGCAGGGGTCACTGTGTGTAAGGGCGCACAGCATCCTACACTGCCTTTGCGGTGGTTGACTGACACACCAGTCTTTGAGCCGCAGTGGCCCCTACCAAAAGAGAAGTTAGACGCCTTCATCAGCTGGTTCAGGAACAGTTGCAACAGCGGCACCTTGAACCTTCTACTAGCCCCTGGAACACTCCTGTTTCGTAATTAAGAAGAAATCAGGGAAATGGAGGTTATTGCAGGACCTCCGGAAAGTTAATGCAGTAATGGAAGGTATGGGGGCATTGCAGCCTGGCATGCCCTCTCCCACCATGATTCTATGGGGTGGGACATCCTGATCATTGATTTAAAGGATTGATTTTTCACAATTCCTTTGCATCCTGATGACAAACCAAAATTTGCCTTTACTGTGCCTGCCATTACAATGCTGAACCTGCTAAGAGATACCAATGGAAGGTCCTCCCTCAAGGGATTGAGGAACAGCCCAATTATCTGTCAGTGGTATGTCGCCCAGCTTTAGCCGGAGTTCGCAAGCAGTTTCCCGATGCACGCTGCTACCACTACACGGGATGATATCCTGGTGGCAGCGTCCACTCGGGACGAGCTGCTGAGAATACAGCCTCAGCTGCTCGCTTGCTCTGCATGCCTATGGATTAGAGGTAGCTCCGGAGAAAGTTCAACAGCATCCTCCTTGGAAATATTTAGGAGTGAAAATTTTTGGACCAATTATCCAACGCCAAGAGGTGCAATTCCCGGATTCGATTAAAACCTTGAATGATGCTCAAAAGCTGTTGGGTGTCATCAATTGGTTACGACCTTATTTAGGTCATAACTGCAGAGCAGCTTCCCCTCTTTTTAATTTATTAAAAGGGCACCCTGGTCCTGAATTCACCTCGGAGTTGACTCGGTAAGCGCGGCAAGCGCTGCAGGAGGTCCAACGGGCTGTTTCCGCTCGTCAGGTTTATCGAGTGGATCCCTCCATTGCTATCACTGTTAACATTACTATTCCAGACCTCATCCTACAGGTATCATTGGCCAGTGGAATGCACAATGGCCTGATCCTTTGCATATCCTAGAATGGGTCTTTTTGCCTCACCAGCCAAAAAGGACGGTGACCACAGTGTTTGAATTGGTCGCTTCTCTGATAATCAAATGCCGTCAACGGTGTTTGCAACTGATGGCTGCGGATCCTGCAGTAATTGTCATTCCGATCTCAAAGGAATACTTTGAGTGGAGCCTCATCCATAGTGCTCCTTTGCAAAGCGCGCTGCAAAACTTTTCAGGCAGATCACTTACCATCTGCCCAGCCATAAATTACTGCAGCTGGCAAATCGACCGTACTTTCCTTGCGGCCGAGAAATAGCCGAGTGCCGGTGCAAGACCCACTGTCTTTACGGATGGTTCAGGGAAAACTGGGAAGCCATGTTACCTGGAAGGAGGGATCGGAATGGCAGGTGCTGAAGGAACACGAGTCAGGCTCTGCTCAGTAGTTGAATTAAGAGCTGTACCATGGCTTTTCAGCGATTCTCACAGGAACCTTTGAATTTGGTTACTGACTCTGCTTATGTAGCAGATATCACCCAACGCTAGATTGTTCACTTCTGAAGGAGGTGAACATTGCGGCTCTGTTTCCACTGTTGCAAACCTTGTGGTCTGCGATTCAGGCTCGAGTGCATCCGTATTACATTCTGCACATTCAAAGCCACACCAATTTACCAGGGTTTCTAACAGAAGGCAATGCCAGGGCTGACATGCTGGCCAACCCTGCGTGGGTAGGGCCTCAGCCTGACAAAATTGCACAAGCCAAGGCATCGCACGGTTTCTTCCATCAAAGTGCACATACCCTGCAGAAGCAGTTCCATTTAACGCCAACCGAGGCACGCGACATTGTCAGCGCTTGTGCTGACTGTCATGGACTCGCTGCGCCTTTGCCAGCGGGGGTAAACCCCAGAGGGCTAAAAGCCTTGCAGATTTGGCAAACGGATGTAACTCACATCCCAGAATTTGGTCGGCTGAAATATGTGCACGTGTCTATTGACACTTTCTCCTCGGCTATGTGGGCTACTGCTCACACTGGAGAGAAGGGCCGTGATGTCATTGCCCATTGGAAATTGGCTTTCTCAGTCCTGGGCGTGCCAGCTTCTGTGAAAACCAATAATGGTCCTGCCTACGCCTCGGAGAAGACGCGGCAGTTTTTACACCTATGGGGTGTAGACCATACCTTTGGTATCCCACATTCTCCTACTGGCCAAGCCATTGTCGAACGCGCTCATGGTACCTTGAAGCGTGTTTTGGACAAACAGAAAAGGGGAATGCATGGAGAAACCCCACAGAGCCGACTAGCAAAAGCTTTGTATACAATTAATCACCTTACAGTACCACAAAATTCAAATAATCCTGTTATTCTGAATCATTTCCTCTCATTGCAGTCTGCAGGCGACAGACAGCTGCCCCGGGCAAAAGTCTGGGTACAGAATTTACTCACTAACCAGTGGGAAGGCCCACATGAGCTTATCATTTGGGGTCGTGGGTATGATTGCGTTTCCACAGATACTGGGCTACGGTGGCTACCTTCAAAATGCGTTCGCCCTGACCTGCGGCACCAGAGGCAAAACAGGCAACCTCCAAATGATGACCAGAACGCCAACCATCCAAATGGCCACCAGAATGTAGATCATCAGCCTAATGACTCTTCTGATGATGACCAGGATGTCAACCATCAGGCAGATGGTCCTTCCACAAGCAGAGACTGAATTTTGAATTTCTTGTTATGGAGTCAGATAGTTAAAGCCTTAAGGACATTTTTAGAATTAATAACTGATGTAGATTTCTATTTAGGATTAATAGTAGGGTTGTTATCTTATAAAACAAAAAGGGGGAATTGTAGGTACAAAAATGCTGTTAGTGAGGATCTTCTTGTTATTTTCTAAGTCCGTGAGAGACTTTTCTCTCTCACAGAAGAGGTAGCAGGGAATGTAAACAACCAAGCCACCTGCAACCTTGGAAAGTCTTGTTTATGGTATAGTAGAAAATATTTTGATAATGGATGTTTTAGGATTTTGGCCAATCACCCCCAAGGGGTGGCTGGTCCTTTGTCCAATTAGACTATGAAGAAAAAAGTCTATAAAAGAGTTTGTAAAATAATTAAATAAATCAATCTTGCTGCACAATTCCTGCCTGCTGGATCTTCTTCTCCTTCTCCTCCCTATAGCTGCGGGACACGGTGATATACCGTAGGAACCAGGCCTGCGGTAATAGGGGGATCATTCCCACGCTGTGCACATGAAAGCGCCTCTGGCTAACAGCGACCCCTTGGCAACTGCAGCTGCAGGCCCCAAGCCATCGAGAGCAGGCCAGAAGCCCCTTACCTCCAACACCCGGAAGATCTCCTCCCTGCGGCTGGCTGAGGAGACAGCAGAGGTGAGCAGCTCAGCAACCTCTGCCAGTCTGTGGGCCTTGCAGGGAGGAAGGTTGTTCCCAGGGCCAGTAGCAGCCATGTCTTCCTGCTGTTCCTCTGGTGGCTGCAGAAGATGCAGGGTGGCTTCCAATGCAGCCTGCAAAAAGGGAGCAAGAGGGAAGCGACAGGGAAGCACGAGGGAAGGCCACGCTGCGCTTGCCTCCTGTCGTCTCTGCGCCTGGAGCTGCCTCAGCTTCCCCTGGCTCTGGCCTTTGTGATGTCACCTGCAGCACGAGGCTTCCATTGCTCTGCTCCTTGACGACCTGGCCTCAGGCTGCCAACGGTCCTACACTCTGCCGTGTCCCCCATTACCAACTGGTGGGACTTGAGGAGACAACTTGTACAACTGAGGGGACACATGCCAGCAGCTCCCCAGTAGCCACCAGGAGAGGACCACCTGAAGGCTGCACAGGGACTTTTCCCAGGGCCTTCAGGGATGGGACAGAACAGGGGGAATTGCCTGAAGCTGAGGGAGGGCAGGTTTCAATGAGGTCTTGGGAAGAAATTCTTGCCTTGAAGTGTGGCTGGGCACTGGGCCAGGTTGCCCAGAGAGGTGGTGGACTCACCAGGCCTGGAGGTGTGCAGTGGGCTGACCCTGGTCACACACCAGGTACCCACCAGAGCCGCTCTGTCCCTGCCCTCTGCACCTGGACAGGGCAGAGGAAATAGAACCAAGGGTCCCTGGGTTGAGATAAGGCCAGGGAGAGATCCCTCCCCCATCACCGTCATGGGCAAAACTGCCTCAAATTGAGAATATCGACTGAATTGATTACACCCACCATCAGGGCAGCATCATGAGGAGTCAGACAAATCTCACAGTCATTTTTGCCCCTTCCCATACTCTCCTCCTCCCCCGCAGAAGCGCTGGGAGACAGGAATGAGGCTTCTGGTCAGTTCATCCCACATTGTCGCTGCTGCTGCTGCTCGGGGAGAGGAGTCGGAGTCCTTGCCCTGCTCCAGCGTGGGGTCCCTGCCACGGGAGACAGTGCTCCAGGAACTTCTCCAACGGGAGTCCATCCCACGGGAAACAGCTCTCCACAACCTGCTGCCTTCAGGCCCCTCCTGCTCCAGCCTGGGTCCCCCACGGGCTCCCAAGGCCTTGCAGCAAACCTGCTCCAGCGTGCAGGGCTCCTCCTGCACGGCTCCACAGGTCCCTGCCAGGACCCTGCTCCAGCAGGGGCTTCCCAGGGGCTCACAGCCTCTCTCGGGCATCCCCCTGCTCCAGTGTGCGGGGCTCCTGCAGGGGCTGCAGGGGGATCTCTGCCCCCCGTGCCCTCCATGGGCTGCAGGGGCACAGCTGCCTCTGCATGGGCTGCACCACGGGCAGCGGGGCAAGCTGCACCTGGCACAGCTTGTCCCAAACTTCTGCACAGCCCCTTTCTCTGGGAAACTCTGTGCTAAATCCCAGCAGTCAGGGATTCACAAGGCGGGGCTTGGGGTGACCTTAGCCCTAACTAAGCCTCCTGCCCACAGGCTGGTACTGCCCGTGCACCAGCACCCCCGAGTCCTTCCCCTCAGGGAACACCACCGGCTTTGGATGAGGTCTGACCAGTATTTTTGATGCCTTGATTGGTTTTGGTCACTGCTTTGGGCACCTCTGGCCCCAGCTCACTGTCCCAGGACACTCTTTGGCTGGACCTTCTGGTGTGAGCATTCCCGCGTGCCCCCGGTGGCAGAGCCCGGCCCGTTTCAGCCGCACCGTGCGTGCAGATCTCCCTGAGTGCTTTGGGAAATGGGCCTGGAGGGGGTGGAACTGCCAGGTGGAATTGGGCCTGCCTGGGGAAGATGGAGCCGTGCAGAGCAGAGGGTGCCAGCCCTTCCCACTGCCACATCCCGCCATGGCACAACACGAGCTGGTGCTGATAGCCACGGCACTGCCCGGCCGGGACGCAGGGAATTGCACAATCCCAGAGCCCTTGTGGCTGGAAAAGCTCTCTGAGAGTGTCGAGTCCAACCATTCCTCCAGCGCTGCCACGTTCAGCACTAACCCATGTCCCTGAGTGCCAGGGCCTCACCACCCCTATTGTACAACAATTCTTGCTTATGTCTCATAAGCTCCATTTTGTCTGTGGAAAAGTTGCAGCAAGGTCTCCCTGGAGCCTCCTCTTCTCCAGGTGAACACCCCCAGCTCTCCCAGCCTGGCTCCAGAGCAGAGGGAGTCCCACACTCAGAGCAGCTCTGTGGCCTCCCCTGGACTCGCTGCAGCAGCTCCAGGTCCTTCCCGTGCTGGAACCCAGGGCTGGAGGCAGCTCTGCAGGTGGGGGCTCAGCTGAGCGGGGCACAGGGGCAGAATCCCCCCCTGCCCTGCTGCCCACGCTGGGGGCTCAGCCCAGCACACGGGGGGGTTCTGGGCTGCCAGAGCACGTGGCCGGGGCACGCTGAGCTTCTCATCCACCAGCACCCCCACGTCCTTCTCTCCAGGGCTGCTCTCAGCCCCTTCTCCGATCTGCCCCGGAGGCTCCTTCTCCCGGGGGTGAGATGGGGGTCCCGGGCAGCGTCAGGAGGTGCCGGGCGCTGTCGGGGCCGGCCCGGCGGTGCCGTCCTCCCCAGCCCTGTGACATCAGTCCCGCCGCTGAGCGCCGCCGCCCCCGACCCGCCCTGCCCCGCCAGCGACAAAAGTGCCGAGCGGCCGCCGGCCCCAGCGCGGCTCCCGACAGCGGCACCGTCCCCGGACAAATCCCCGGCCCGGCCGCAGGTCGGTGCGCAGCGTTGGTGGCTGCTGGGTCCCGCCAGGTGTAGCGGAGCCGCCTCCCCGCCCGTGCCCGACGCTGCCGCTCTCCCAGCCCGGCACTGCCAATATACTGTGCATACCATGCCCGCTCTTATATTGAACCTTTACATTGATTGGTTCCAACAGTTCATAAGTTCATCAATATTCTTATCCTAAAACAATCACCGGTCATCTCTGCTGAGGTCTACTGATTCCTGGAATCCTTAACATTCAAATCAAGACGGGAAGCGTAGTGGGTTTGCAAGCTGCACAACTGGTGAGCAGGACGGGCTGCAGTTTCTTGACCCAAACAGAAGGGTCCAGCAACCTCTGGGTGATGTTTCTACAGCTGCACATTCCAAGCACAGCACTCCTGATATTTCTACACCTCAGACATCACAACTTGCTACTTATAATCATAGCTGAGCCTTTCATACAATAGAATGGACTCTTTGATGAAAATACTGGTAACAGTGCCGGAGCAGCCGCGCACAGGGCGGGGTGTGGCAGCCAAAGCTCCTGCACCAGATCGGGGGAGCTTTGCTGACCCAGCCGCGAGCGTGCCTTGATCCACGCGTGGGCACTTCCCACCCGCATGCCGGACTTCCAGTCACTGGAACCTGCGCTCAGCATTCCTGGCCCCTTTGGAAAATGTCAGGGTTTGGTCTTGGGCTGGGCTGTGAGTGGACCCCTTGTGGGCTGTGCCCTCCCCAGACCTTGGGCTCTGCTGTCCCTTCCCTTGGCAGGCTCAGTAAAGCTCATTTCCAGGGAGCCTGAGGCAGCTCAGCTGTGGGCTCAGCTCACTTCCCGGAGGAGATTTGGGCTGCCGTGCACCAGGCTGGGCACACGCTCGAGCACAGCTCCAGGTGCTGCTTTGCAGCCCTCAGAGCCCCAGCCCGTGGCAGGGGGTTCAGGAGCACTGGGCAAAAACCGCAGCTGCTGCCAAGTCCCTGGATCAGATCTTCTGTCTCTCCCTGCGTGAGAAGGGGCCGATGCTAAAATAGTGTGAGGGGTGAGGCTGGCTTTGGGCGCTGCTCCTCCTGGCTCTAGAGCTTGGGGAAGGGTGAGAGGAGAAGGCCTCCAAGGAGCAAGTGTGGTCATTTGGTCTGTTCCTGTTGGAGCAGAGGAGCCTGAGCTCAGAGCTCCCCGGGCTCTGCAGCTTCCTCCCAAGGGGCAGCGGAGGGACAGCTTCAATCTCTGCTCTCTGTGAGCAGGGACAGGAGCCAGGGAAGGGCTGGAGCTGTGTCAGGGGAGGGTCAGGCTGGAGATCAGGAAAAGGTTCTTCCCCCAGAGGGTGCTGGGCACTGCCCAGGCTCCCCAGGGAATGAATGGGCACAGCCCCAAGGCTGCCAGAGCTCCAGGGAGCATTTGGCCAAGGCTCTCCAGGATGCACAGGGTGGGATTGTTGGGGTGTCTGTGCAGGGCCAGGGGCTGGATGTGATCCTTGTGGGTCAGTTCCAGCTCAGGATGTTGCATTATTCTGCTGGGGGTGAGGCTGGCAAGGTGCAGTGGTGTGGCTGAGCACTGGGCCCTGGGGAGGGTTCAGCCCTTCCCAAGGAACTCGGGGCCGCTGCTGCACAGACAGCTCAGGGCTGTGCTGCTCCCGTGGGTCACGGGCTCTGTGCCAGCCTCTGCTGTGCCCTGCATCAGGGCCTGTCCAGCCGGGATGGCAGTGCCTGAGCGCTGCCTCAGAGCAGCTGAGCTCGGCTCCTGCTCCTGGGAGGCTGCACCAAGTGGGGAGGACGCGACCAACTGGGGCATTTCAGGGCTTTGGAGGAGCTCGGGGGAGCTCAGGTGAGCTGGGTCAGGTGATGGATCTTGATCCCTGTGGGAGTCAGGAGCTTTCCTAAGCGTTCCTGAAAATGCTGCTGCTTTTGTTCTGGATCCAGTTGGGATCTTCATGGAGGACCCTGCTTCCGAGGAGCCTTTGTAAGCCAAGCTTGGGAGCAGTGTGTGCGCAGGCAGAGGCCCGTGGCCGTGAGAGCCGTATCTGGGTGGTGGCTTACAGAATTTGAGACTTTTGGGGTTGTTTCCCTGTCTGTAGGTCTGAGTTTCCTATTGTCCTGGGTTGCAGTGTATTCTGTTACCATCCTCATGAGCTGTTGAAATCAGGTGGGGCAGTGTTTCCTTGCCTCCTCCCCCCAGACTATCTTTCTGTTCATGGCCCATCATTGTCCTGCCGCCTGACTCAGAGATAACTCCCTCCGGACTATCTTCTGTTAATGAGCCTAATCAACACTTGGCCTCATGACTCATCACCCCCATTGTGAGATGCTCAACGCAGAGGGAGGAACCAAGCATTCCATCCTGGATATAATCTGAGATTCTGAACACCAGAAACCATCCTTCTACTGGATTTCCAGAGGACAGGAGGTACACAGCCACCACTGGACCTGAGGAAGAGCAGACCCTTTTCCTACAGGATCATCACTTCAGAGGACTGCAGCCACCATTCTACCAGACTGCTACCCCCACCCTGCCTAACGGGGTGTCAGGTTGTATCTTGACTCTGACAGTTTGAACCAGTGTTTTCTTTTAGTTTTTCCTTTTCTTTAATTTCCCCGTTAAAATGTCATTCTGACTTGGTGCCTCCCACTGGTTTGTTTTCAAACTAGTACATAATTTGGCACCCAATTTGGGGCTTGCTCTGAGAGAAAGTCAGAATTAAAATTTTGTATTAACAGAAACCTATTCACCATGGTGCTCAGCTTGTTTACATGGGTACTGTATCTTGCTCTCTATATTTTTCCTCACATGGGGAGCTACCTGCCTGTTGTATTACTCCTGTTAAAACCAGGGAATAGTATGAGAATTGCTTTATTGGTTTGTAGATACAAAAATGCTGCTAGCAAGGATTTTCTTCCTATTTTCTAAGTCTGTGAGAGACTTTTCTCTCTCACAGAAGAGGTAGCAGAGTTATGTAAACAACCAAGCCACCTGCAACCTTGAAAAGTCTTGTTTATGGTATAGTAGAAAAGTATTTTGACAATGGATGTTTTAGAATTTTAGCCAAACACCCCAAGGGGTGGCTGATCCTTTGTCCAATTAGACTATGATGAAAAAAGTCTATAGAAGAGTTTGTAAAATAATTAAATAAATCAATCTTGCTGCACAATTCCTGCCTACTGGATCTTCTCTCCTCCTCCTCCCTATGGCTGCGGGACACGGTGATATACCCTAGGGCCCAGGCCTGCGGTAATATTTGGTGCTGCCCGACATGATCTGCACTCTCTGATGTGTCCTGCTGCTGCGAGCCAAGCCGAATTGCTCTAGAGGTACGCTGTTCCCCTTCCCCCCCAGGACCGGGAAGTCCGACAGGACTGAGAAATGGCAAACAGCGGCTCACAAACCGACGCTGTCGTACTGGTCTGGAAAGGTGTGTTCAGTATAATGCACACCTCCATTCCTGAAAACTCAGTTCGGGAATTATTAGATTGGGCTACCTTAAAAGGGATTTCCATGGACAGAGATACTGCCCTGGACTTTGCCTGATGGCAGGAACTTGGCTGTGCTGTCCGACACGAGCTTCCGACTGGGGACCCAGCAGTGTTAGAATTATATCAAGCCTGGTGTTCGTTATTTATTCTGCTGACAGACCTTGACTGTGACAGCAGAGCTGGCTTGCCTATTTTGGTGATGAGTGACGGAGGAATGTCTGAGGGGGACCCCTCTGACTGGGCTTCCAGGGCAAATGATGGTGGATTCGGAAAAACCCCCCCGGCTCCACAGGCAGAGCCTGCGCCGCCTCACCCTGCAGAGTCACAGGACTCTGTGGCCCCCAGGGACCCTGCGCCAGCAGAGGCGGGGGGGTCAGGGCAGCGGGAGGGCGCACAGCCTGTTTTACCACTTGGCTTGGCGGCAGCCATGGCTTATCCAGGGCCGCAAATCAGCGGCTTAGCAAATTGGACCCCCAGAGCGGCTCCTAGCCCGGTTGCATATGCACCTGGATCTAACTTCTTAGCTGGTGTAGTGCCAGGCGAGACTGCAACGAGACTGCCTGGGTGTGGTCTGCTGCCTTCCTTGGCGCTGGACTATTCTGCGCAGTCGCAGAACCAAACCATCAGCCTTTTAATACAGCATCTGCCTTTGCTGACAGAGTTATCGAACATATCCTGAATGCTAGAGGACCTGTTCAGCTTGCTACTGCAGCGGATGCCCAAGGCACCCTGCCGTGCAGGGTGCGCCGGGCCCGCTCCACCAGTGCCGCCCGCGGGAGACGCGGCTCCAAACCAGGAAGCGGCGCGGCCGGCCGTGAACCCGGAAGTAGCGCTGTCGCGGGAAAACCCGGAAGCGGCAGTGGGTGCGGAGCGGCGGTGGCCGCGGAGCGGCAGCTGGGGAGCGCGGCGCTGAACGCGGTTGGGGAGCGGGAAACAGGAGTGGTTTCGGCGGCGGCGCCGAGCGCCAGCGTGGACCAAATGACAAGCACGGCGCCGAACGATGCTGCAGTGCAAGAGACAAGTGCGGCGCCGAGCACGGCTGTAGCCCCAGTGATGGCGGCAGCAGCTCCAGTAGTGGCTCGGTCGGGTCTGGCCGAGACAGCATCCCGTAAAGAAGCTGCTGTTCAAACTGCAGCGCAGCCAGCTGCAGTCTGTGCTGTCTGTTCTGGCTCTAGTGATCTTAGCCAAAGTGCCCCTCTCCGTCCACCTCTGTTCGCTCCCAGCGTCTCTGAGTTGCCTTTGCCTGATGACTCATTGTCGGGCAGTGAGGCAGATGAGGTTCTGGCCCCAGGTCGTCAGGTGGCTGTAGCCACGCGGCGAAGGAAAGGCTGCACCGGTCTCGCCCCTGGACCTTTCAGGACTGCATGGTAACAGTGCGTCCGACCCACTACAGTCGCTTCTTAGAGTCAGTTAAGATGCGAGCATTGGAGGAGGGTGACTGGAGGTTATTAGAAACACTTGGAATGCCAAATAGGTTTGAGGATTCTGGGCGTAACTGGGAAGCTGTTACACTCCATCCACAGGCTGTGCCAGAAGTTCAGGATGGTAGGGATTCCCCAAAAGGGGAGATCCAAGCTCTCCCAGTGTACAAGGCTCTCCCAAATTCAGGCGAGCATGGTAAGCATGAGGTAATTGCTTGGAAAGTTGCCCAGGACCTGCAATCCAAGGTGGCACAATATGGGCTAGGTTCTGCTGAGGTTATGCAGATAATAAGGGTGATAAATACAGATTTGCTTTCTCCATTTGATATCAGACACTGAGGTCAAATTCTATTTCAACCTGTACAATTTACAGTTTTTGAGAAAACCTGGAGAAAGCTGTCCGACAAGGCTGCATTAGGGAATATGCAGCTCCCTGCTGCCAATCCTAGACGGACAGCAGGAATGGATGCTTTGATGGGGACTTGTAGGTACAAAAATGCTGTTAGTGAGGATCTTCTTGTTATTTTCTAAGTCCGTGAGAGACTTTTCTCTCTCACAGAAGAGGTAGCAGGGAATGTAAACAACCAAGCCACCTGCAACCTTGGAAAGTCTTGTTTATGGTATAGTAGAAAATATTTTGATAATGGATGTTTTAGGATTTTGGCCAATCACCCCCAAGGGGTGGCGGGTCCTTTGTCCAATTAGACTATGAAGAAAAAAGTCTATAAAAGAGTTTGTAAAATAATTAAATAAATCAATCTTGCTGCACAATTCCTGCCTGCTGGATCTTCTCTCCTCCTCCTCCTCCCTATGGCTGCGGGACACGGTGATATACCCTAGGGCCCAGGCCTGCGGTAATATTTGGTGCTGCCCGACGTGATTCTGCACTCTCTGACGTGTCCTGCTGCTGCGAGCCAAGCCGAATTGCTCTAGAGGTACGCTGTTCCTTTTTCCCCCCGGGACCGGGAGGTCCGACAGAACTGAGAAATGGCAAACAGCGGCTCACAGAACGACGCTGTGGTACTGGTCTGGAAAGGTGTGTTTAGCATATTGCGCACCTCCATTCCTGAAAACTCAGTTCGGGAATTATTAGACTGGGCTACTTTAAAAGGGATTTCCATGGACAGAGATACTGCCCTGGACTTTGCCTGATGGCAGGAACTCGGCTCTGCTGTCCGACACGAGCTCCCGACTGGGGAGCCGGCAGCGTTAGAATTATACAAAACCTGGCGTTCATTATTTTTTCTGCTGACAGCCCTTGACTGTGATAGCAGGGCTGGATCGCCTATTTCGGTGATGAGTGACGGAGGAATGTCTGAGGGGGGCCCCTCTGACTGGGCTTCTGGGGCAAGTGATGGTGGATTTGGAATAACCCCCCCGGCTCCACAGGCAGAGCCTGTGCCGGCTCACCCTGCACAGTCTCAGGACTCCGCAGCCCCCAGGGACCCCGTGCCGCCAGAGGCGGGGGGGTCAGGGCAGAGGCAGGGCGCACAGCCTGCCTTGCCATTTGGCTGGATGGCGGCCACGGCTTATCCAGGGCCGCAAATCAGCGGCTTAGCCAACTGGACGCCCAGAAAGCGTCCTAGTTCGGTTCCGTATGCACCTGGATCTAACTTAGCGGGCGTTGCACCGGGCGTGCCCGTCCCGGAACTGCCTGGCTGTACTCCGCTGCCCTCCCTGGCGCTGGACTGTTCTGCGCAGTCGCAGAACCGAACCATGGACCCTTTTATGCAGCATTTGCCCTTTGTGGCAGAGCTGCAAAACCTATCCCGAAGGATGGGGGACTTGCTCACCCTGTTAGAGCGGCGAATGCCCAAGCCCGCGCCGCAAGCGGCGCCAGCGCCGGCCATGCCGCCCTCACCGACCGCGGCCCCCCCGCCAGACGCAGGAGATGCAGCTCCGAGCCGAGAAATGGCGCAGCCGGCGGCGAAACCGGGAACAGCGCTGCCGTGGGAAAACCCGGAAGCGGCGGCAGCTGCGGAGCGGCGGGCAGAGGTGGCGGCGCTGGGAGCGCCCACAGAGAACAGACCGGCAGCGGCGCCGGGCACGTCCGCAGAGTGCCAGCCAGAGATGGCGGCGCCGAGCGCGCCCGGGGAGCGCGAAACAGCGGCGGAAGCGGCAACCGCGCCGAACGTGGCTGCTGTGCGGGAGATGAGCGCGGTGTCAACCGCGGCGCCAGGCGCAGCCGTAGCCCCAGAGTCGGCTGCAGCTTCAGTACCGGCTCGGTCGGATCTGGCCGAGACGGCCTCCTGTAAAGAGACTGCTGTAAAAACTGCCGCGCAGCCAGCTGCAGTCTGTCCTGTCTGTTCTGGCTCTGGCGGACTTAGCCAAAGTGCCTCCCCTCCCCGTACATTTCTGTTCCCTCCCAGCACCCCAAAGTTGCCTTTGCCTGATGATTCCTCGTCAGGCAGTGAGGCAGATGAGGTTCTGGCCCTGGGTCATCAGGCGGCTGTAGCGTGCGGCAAAGAAAAAGGCTGCGCCGGTCTTGCCCCTGGACTTTTCCGGACTGCACGGTAACAGTGCGTCCGACGCATCATAATCGCTTCCTAGAGTCTCTTAAGATGCAAGCAGTGGGGGAGGGTGACTGGAGGTTATTAGAAATCCTTGGAATGCCAAATAGATCTGAGGATTCTGGGGGTAACCGGGGAGCTGTTACACTCCATCCGCAGGCTGTGCCCGAAGTTCAGGATGGTACTGGTTCCCCAAAAGAGATCCGAGCTTTCCCAGTGTATAAGGCTCTCCCAGATTCAGGAGAGCATGACAAGCATGAGGTAATTGCTTGGAAAGTTGCCCAGGACCTGCAATCCAAGGTGGCACAATATGGGCTAGGTTCTGCTGAGGTTATGCAGATAATAAGGGTGATAAATACAGATTTGCTTTCTCCATTTGATATCAGACACTTAAGTCAAATTCTATTTCAACCTGTACAATTTACAGTTTTTGAAACAACCTGGAGAAAGCTGGCCAACAAGACTGCATTAGCAAATTTGCAGCTCCCTGCTGCTGATCCTAGACAGACAGCAGGAGTGGATGCTTTGATGGGGACTGGTCCCTTCTCTGATCCCAGTCTACAGGGTAACTTGCCCTCTAGCATCCTGCAGCAAGCTCAACAGGTCGGCATGGCTGCCCTGTTGAAAACCATAGAGTTGTCAGCACCCAGAAAGCGATATACTGAAATAGTTCAAGGAAAATCAGAGTCATTCCTTTCTTTTGTAGAGAAAGTTGCTGCTTCTCTCGAGAAGCAGGTTGAAGATGACGGGTTAAGACAGATGTTGTTAAGGCAGTTAGTGAGAGATAACGCAAACGAGGAGTGCAGAAAAATCATAGATGCCTTACCAGGGGATCCTGAGGTAACAGACATGGTCGAAGCCTGCGCTAAGGTGGGATCTGGGAACCAGAGAAGGTCTGCTTTGGCTGCAGCCTGTTCACGCATCTTCTGGTCATGAACCAAGGCAACCAAAACAGGTGAAGAAACGGAAGCGGCCTAAGCCGAGTCAAAAAGAGAACACACCGATCCCCCAGTGCAAAAGGTGTGGCAGGCCAGGGCATTGCACGGGCTACTGTAGATCCCAGACTCATGCCAATGGTCAGCCTTTGTCGGGAAACTTCCACCGGGGTGCAAGAAGGGGGAATTGCTCTCCGATGCAGTCACTCCCCCAGAGAGTGGCACAGGTACAGGCCTACCCAGCCCCCTAGAGACGGCACCCAGGGATCAGACGGCACCCAGGGATCAGACGGCACCCACGGATCAGATGGGTTTGATGTCCACACTGCAGCCGCAGTCGTCTTAGACTCTAGTGGTATTTATAAGGTTCCCTTGGATGCATATGGACCCTTAGCCCAGGGATCCAGTGCGATGCTGGTGGGAAAACCTGATGTTGCCCATCAAGGAATCTTAGTGCACTCAGGAGTTATTGATGCTGACTTTAAAGGTCAGATCTGCGCTATGGTCTCCACGCAAAAACCCCCTGTAACTATTCCTGAAAAGACCTGCCTTGCTAAATTAGTGCCTTTTAAGTCTTGTGTCCCCAGGATAGAGCAACAAACTCACGAAGATAACGGCAGTGGATCTACGGGACTTCCGCAGGCCTTCTGGACTGCAGACATCTCTGACCAAAGGCCACAGATGACATGTACCCTGGCCCTGCCGAACGCCCGTCCACCCCGGACTCAGCTTCGAGGTTTGATTGATACGGGTGCTGATGTAACTATCATCTCCTTCTCTGCGTGGCCTCCCTCATGGCCTTTAGCCCCGGTGGGATCGGCCATCGCAGGGTTAGGAGGAACCACACAGAGCTATCCAAGCGAACGGCCTGTGGTGGTGAAGGACTCAGAGGGGCACACAGCTACAATCAGGCCTTATGTTGCTACCACTTCCCATAACCTTTGGGGGCAGGATGTGTTGGCAGCTTGGGGCGTACGGATTGGGACAAATTTTTAGCAGGGGTCACTGTGTGTAAGGGCGCACAGCATCCTACACTGCCTTTGCGGTGGTTGACTGACACACCAGTCTTTGAGCCGCAGTGGCCCCTACCAAAAGAGAAGTTAGACGCCCTTCATCAGCTGGTTCAGGAACAGTTGCAACAGGGGCACCTTGAACCTTCTACTAGCCCCTGGAACACTCCTGTTTCATAATTAAGAAGAAATCAGGGAAATGGAGGTTATTGCAGGACCTCCGGAAAGTTAATGCAGTAATGGAAGGTATGGGGGCATTGCAGCCTGGCATGCCCTCTCCCACCATGATTCCTACGGGGTGGGACATCCTGATCATTGATTTAAAGGATTGTTTTTTCACAATTCCTTTGCATCCTGATGACAAACCAAAATTTGCCTTTACTGTGCCTGCCATTAACAATGCTGAACCTGCTAAGAGATACCAATGGAAGGTCCTCCCTCAAGGGATGAGGAACAGCCCAATTATCTGTCAGTGGTATGTCGCCCAAGCTTTAGCCGGAGTTCGCAAGCAGTTTCCCGATGCACGCTGCTACCACTACATGGATGATATCCTGGTGGCAGCGTCCACACGGGACGAGCTGCTGAGAATACAGCCTCAGCTGCTCGCTGCTCTGCATGCCTATGGATTAGAAGTAGCTCCGGAGAAAGTTCAACAGCATCCTCCTTGGAAATATTTAGGAGTGAAAATTTTGGACCAAATTATCCAACGCCAAGAGGTGCAATTCCCGGATTCGATTAAAACCTTGAATGATGCTCAAAAGCTGTTGGGTGTCATCAATTGGTTACGACCTTATTTAGGTCTAACTGCAGAGCAGCTTTCCCCTCTTTTTAATTTATTAAAAGGGCACCCTGGTCTGAATTCACCTCGGGAGTTGACTCCGGAAGCGCGGCAAGCGCTGCGGGAGGTCCAACGGGCTGTTTCCGCTCGTCAGGTTTATCGAGTGGATCCCTCCATTGCTGTCACTGTTTACATTACTATTCCAGACCTCCATCCTACAGGTATCATTGGCCAGTGGAATGCACAATGGCCTGATCCTTTGCATATCCTAGAATGGGTCTTTTTGCCTCACCAGCCAAAAAGGACGGTGACCACAGTGTTTGAATTGGTCGCTTCTCTGATAATCAAATGCCGCCAACGGTGTCTGCAACTGATGGCTGCGGATCCTGCAGTAATTGTCATTCCGATCTCAAAGGAATACTTTGAGTGGAGCCTCATCCATAGTGCTCCTTTGCAAAGCGCGCTGCAAAACTTTTCAGGGCAGATCACTTACCATCTGCCCAGCCATAAATTACTGCAGCTGGCAAAATCGACCGTACTTTCCTTGCGGCCGAGAAATAGCCGAGTGCCGGTGCAAGGACCCACTGTCTTTACGGATGGTTCAGGGAAAACTGGGAAAGCCATTGTTACCTGGAAGGAGGGATCGGAATGGCAGGTGCTGAAGGAACACGAGTCAGGCTCTGCTCAGTTAGTTGAATTAAGAGCTGTTACCATGGCTTTTCAGCGATTCTCACAGGAACCTTTGAATTTGGTTACTGACTCTGCTTATGTAGCAGATATCACCCAACGCTTAGATTGTTCACTTCTGAAGGAGGTGAACAATGCGGCTCTGTTTCCACTGTTGCAAACCTTGTGGTCTGCGATTCAGGCTCGAGTGCATCCGTATTACATTCTGCACATTCAAAGCCACACCAATTTACCAGGGTTTCTAACAGAAGGCAATGCCAGGGCTGACATGCTGGCCAACCCTGCGTGGGTAGGGCCTCAGCCTGACAAAATTGCACAAGCCAAGGCATCGCACGGTTTCTTCCATCAAAGTGCACATACCCTGCAGAAGCAGTTCCATTTAACGCCAACCGAGGCACGCGACATTGTCAGCGCTTGTGCTGACTGTCATGGACTCGCTGCGCCTTTGCCAGCGGGGGTAAACCCCAGAGGGCTAAAAGCCTTGCAGATTTGGCAAACGGATGTAACTCACATCCCAGAATTTGGTCGGCTGAAATATGTGCACGTGTCTATTGACACTTTCTCCTCGGCTATGTGGGCTACTGCTCACACTGGAGAGAAGGGCCGTGATGTCATTGCCCATTGGAAATTGGCTTTCTCAGTCCTGGGCGTGCCAGCTTCTGTGAAAACCAATAATGGTCCTGCCTACGCCTCGGAGAAGACGCGGCAGTTTTTACACCTATGGGGTGTAGACCATACCTTTGGTATCCCACATTCTCCTACTGGCCAAGCCATTGTCGAACGCGCTCATGGTACCTTGAAGCGTGTTTTGGACAAACAGAAAAGGGGAATGCATGGAGAAACCCCACAGAGCCGACTAGCAAAAGCTTTGTATACAATTAATCACCTTACAGTACCACAAAATTCAAATAATCCTGTTATTCTGAATCATTTCCTCTCATTGCAGTCTGCAGGCGACAGACAGCTGCCCCGGGCAAAAGTCTGGGTACAGAATTTACTCACTAACCAGTGGGAAGGCCCACATGAGCTTATCATTTGGGGTCGTGGGTATGATTGCGTTTCCACAGATACTGGGCTACGGTGGCTACCTTCAAAATGCGTTCGCCCTGACCTGCGGCACCAGAGGCAAAACAGGCAACCTCCAAATGATGACCAGAACGCCAACCATCCAAATGGCCACCAGAATGTAGATCATCAGCCTAATGACTCTTCTGATGATGACCAGGATGTCAACCATCAGGCAGATGGTCCTTCCACAAGCAGAGACTGAATTTTGAATTTCTTGTTATGGAGTCAGATAGTTAAAGCCTTAAGGACATTTTTAGAATTAATAACTGATGTAGATTTCTATTTAGGATTAATAGTAGGGTTGTTATCTTATAAAACAAAAAGGGGGAATTGTAGGTACAAAAATGCTGTTAGTGAGGATCTTCTTGTTATTTTCTAAGTCCGTGAGAGACTTTTCTCTCTCACAGAAGAGGTAGCAGGGAATGTAAACAACCAAGCCACCTGCAACCTTGGAAAGTCTTGTTTATGGTATAGTAGAAAATATTTTGATAATGGATGTTTTAGGATTTTGGCCAATCACCCCCAAGGGGTGGCTGGTCCTTTGTCCAATTAGACTATGAAGAAAAAAGTCTATAAAAGAGTTTGTAAAATAATTAAATAAATCAATCTTGCTGCACAATTCCTGCCTGCTGGATCTTCTTCTCCTTCTCCTCCCTATAGCTGCGGGACACGGTGATATACCGTAGGAACCAGGCCTGCGGTAATAGGGGGATCATTCCCACGCTGTGCACATGAAAGCGCCTCTGGCTAACAGCGACCCCTTGGCAACTGCAGCTGCAGGCCCCAAGCCATCGAGAGCAGGCCAGAAGCCCCTTACCTCCAACACCCGGAAGATCTCCTCCCTGCGGCTGGCTGAGGAGACAGCAGAGGTGAGCAGCTCAGCAACCTCTGCCAGTCTGTGGGCCTTGCAGGGAGGAAGGTTGTTCCCAGGGCCAGTAGCAGCCATGTCTTCCTGCTGTTCCTCTGGTGGCTGCAGAAGATGCAGGGTGGCTTCCAATGCAGCCTGCAAAAAGGGAGCAAGAGGGAAGCGACAGGGAAGCACGAGGGAAGGCCACGCTGCGCTTGCCTCCTGTCGTCTCTGCGCCTGGAGCTGCCTCAGCTTCCCCTGGCTCTGGCCTTTGTGATGTCACCTGCAGCACGAGGCTTCCATTGCTCTGCTCCTTGACGACCTGGCCTCAGGCTGCCAACGGTCCTACACTCTGCCGTGTCCCCCATTACCAACTGGTGGGACTTGAGGAGACAACTTGTACAACTGAGGGGACACATGCCAGCAGCTCCCCAGTAGCCACCAGGAGAGGACCACCTGAAGGCTGCACAGGGACTTTTCCCAGGGCCTTCAGGGATGGGACAGAACAGGGGGAATTGCCTGAAGCTGAGGGAGGGCAGGTTTCAATGAGGTCTTGGGAAGAAATTCTTGCCTTGAAGTGTGGCTGGGCACTGGGCCAGGTTGCCCAGAGAGGTGGTGGACTCACCAGGCCTGGAGGTGTGCAGTGGGCTGACCCTGGTCACACACCAGGTACCCACCAGAGCCGCTCTGTCCCTGCCCTCTGCACCTGGACAGGGCAGAGGAAATAGAACCAAGGGTCCCTGGGTTGAGATAAGGCCAGGGAGAGATCCCTCCCCCATCACCGTCATGGGCAAAACTGCCTCAAATTGAGAATATCGACTGAATTGATTACACCCACCATCAGGGCAGCATCATGAGGAGTCAGACAAATCTCACAGTCATTTTTGCCCCTTCCCATACTCTCCTCCTCCCCCGCAGAAGCGCTGGGAGACAGGAATGAGGCTTCTGGTCAGTTCATCCCACATTGTCGCTGCTGCTGCTGCTCGGGGAGAGGAGTCGGAGTCCTTGCCCTGCTCCAGCGTGGGGTCCCTGCCACGGGAGACAGTGCTCCAGGAACTTCTCCAACGGGAGTCCATCCCACGGGAAACAGCTCTCCACAACCTGCTGCCTTCAGGCCCCTCCTGCTCCAGCCTGGGTCCCCCACGGGCTCCCAAGGCCTTGCAGCAAACCTGCTCCAGCGTGCAGGGCTCCTCCTGCACGGCTCCACAGGTCCCTGCCAGGACCCTGCTCCAGCAGGGGCTTCCCAGGGGCTCACAGCCTCTCTCGGGCATCCCCCTGCTCCAGTGTGCGGGGCTCCTGCAGGGGCTGCAGGGGGATCTCTGCCCCCCGTGCCCTCCATGGGCTGCAGGGGCACAGCTGCCTCTGCATGGGCTGCACCACGGGCAGCGGGGCAAGCTGCACCTGGCACAGCTTGTCCCAAACTTCTGCACAGCCCCTTTCTCTGGGAAACTCTGTGCTAAATCCCAGCAGTCAGGGATTCACAAGGCGGGGCTTGGGGTGACCTTAGCCCTAACTAAGCCTCCTGCCCACAGGCTGGTACTGCCCGTGCACCAGCACCCCCGAGTCCTTCCCCTCAGGGAACACCACCGGCTTTGGATGAGGTCTGACCAGTATTTTTGATGCCTTGATTGGTTTTGGTCACTGCTTTGGGCACCTCTGGCCCCAGCTCACTGTCCCAGGACACTCTTTGGCTGGACCTTCTGGTGTGAGCATTCCCGCGTGCCCCCGGTGGCAGAGCCCGGCCCGTTTCAGCCGCACCGTGCGTGCAGATCTCCCTGAGTGCTTTGGGAAATGGGCCTGGAGGGGGTGGAACTGCCAGGTGGAATTGGGCCTGCCTGGGGAAGATGGAGCCGTGCAGAGCAGAGGGTGCCAGCCCTTCCCACTGCCACATCCCGCCATGGCACAACACGAGCTGGTGCTGATAGCCACGGCACTGCCCGGCCGGGACGCAGGGAATTGCACAATCCCAGAGCCCTTGTGGCTGGAAAAGCTCTCTGAGAGTGTCGAGTCCAACCATTCCTCCAGCGCTGCCACGTTCAGCACTAACCCATGTCCCTGAGTGCCAGGGCCTCACCACCCCTATTGTACAACAATTCTTGCTTATGTCTCATAAGCTCCATTTTGTCTGTGGAAAAGTTGCAGCAAGGTCTCCCTGGAGCCTCCTCTTCTCCAGGTGAACACCCCCAGCTCTCCCAGCCTGGCTCCAGAGCAGAGGGAGTCCCACACTCAGAGCAGCTCTGTGGCCTCCCCTGGACTCGCTGCAGCAGCTCCAGGTCCTTCCCGTGCTGGAACCCAGGGCTGGAGGCAGCTCTGCAGGTGGGGGCTCAGCTGAGCGGGGCACAGGGGCAGAATCCCCCCCTGCCCTGCTGCCCACGCTGGGGGCTCAGCCCAGCACACGGGGGGGTTCTGGGCTGCCAGAGCACGTGGCCGGGGCACGCTGAGCTTCTCATCCACCAGCACCCCCACGTCCTTCTCTCCAGGGCTGCTCTCAGCCCCTTCTCCGATCTGCCCCGGAGGCTCCTTCTCCCGGGGGTGAGATGGGGGTCCCGGGCAGCGTCAGGAGGTGCCGGGCGCTGTCGGGGCCGGCCCGGCGGTGCCGTCCTCCCCAGCCCTGTGACATCAGTCCCGCCGCTGAGCGCCGCCGCCCCCGACCCGCCCTGCCCCGCCAGCGACAAAAGTGCCGAGCGGCCGCCGGCCCCAGCGCGGCTCCCGACAGCGGCACCGTCCCCGGACAAATCCCCGGCCCGGCCGCAGGTCGGTGCGCAGCGTTGGTGGCTGCTGGGTCCCGCCAGGTGTAGCGGAGCCGCCTCCCCGCCCGTGCCCGACGCTGCCGCTCTCCCAGCCCGGCACTGCCAATATACTGTGCATACCATGCCCGCTCTTATATTGAACCTTTACATTGATTGGTTCCAACAGTTCATAAGTTCATCAATATTCTTATCCTAAAACAATCACCGGTCATCTCTGCTGAGGTCTACTGATTCCTGGAATCCTTAACATTCAAATCAAGACGGGAAGCGTAGTGGGTTTGCAAGCTGCACAACTGGTGAGCAGGACGGGCTGCAGTTTCTTGACCCAAACAGAAGGGTCCAGCAACCTCTGGGTGATGTTTCTACAGCTGCACATTCCAAGCACAGCACTCCTGATATTTCTACACCTCAGACATCACAACTTGCTACTTATAATCATAGCTGAGCCTTTCATACAATAGAATGGACTCTTTGATGAAAATACTGGTAACAGTGCCGGAGCAGCCGCGCACAGGGCGGGGTGTGGCAGCCAAAGCTCCTGCACCAGATCGGGGGAGCTTTGCTGACCCAGCCGCGAGCGTGCCTTGATCCACGCGTGGGCACTTCCCACCCGCATGCCGGACTTCCAGTCACTGGAACCTGCGCTCAGCATTCCTGGCCCCTTTGGAAAATGTCAGGGTTTGGTCTTGGGCTGGGCTGTGAGTGGACCCCTTGTGGGCTGTGCCCTCCCCAGACCTTGGGCTCTGCTGTCCCTTCCCTTGGCAGGCTCAGTAAAGCTCATTTCCAGGGAGCCTGAGGCAGCTCAGCTGTGGGCTCAGCTCACTTCCCGGAGGAGATTTGGGCTGCCGTGCACCAGGCTGGGCACACGCTCGAGCACAGCTCCAGGTGCTGCTTTGCAGCCCTCAGAGCCCCAGCCCGTGGCAGGGGGTTCAGGAGCACTGGGCAAAAACCGCAGCTGCTGCCAAGTCCCTGGATCAGATCTTCTGTCTCTCCCTGCGTGAGAAGGGGCCGATGCTAAAATAGTGTGAGGGGTGAGGCTGGCTTTGGGCGCTGCTCCTCCTGGCTCTAGAGCTTGGGGAAGGGTGAGAGGAGAAGGCCTCCAAGGAGCAAGTGTGGTCATTTGGTCTGTTCCTGTTGGAGCAGAGGAGCCTGAGCTCAGAGCTCCCCGGGCTCTGCAGCTTCCTCCCAAGGGGCAGCGGAGGGACAGCTTCAATCTCTGCTCTCTGTGAGCAGGGACAGGAGCCAGGGAAGGGCTGGAGCTGTGTCAGGGGAGGGTCAGGCTGGAGATCAGGAAAAGGTTCTTCCCCCAGAGGGTGCTGGGCACTGCCCAGGCTCCCCAGGGAATGAATGGGCACAGCCCCAAGGCTGCCAGAGCTCCAGGGAGCATTTGGCCAAGGCTCTCCAGGATGCACAGGGTGGGATTGTTGGGGTGTCTGTGCAGGGCCAGGGGCTGGATGTGATCCTTGTGGGTCAGTTCCAGCTCAGGATGTTGCATTATTCTGCTGGGGGTGAGGCTGGCAAGGTGCAGTGGTGTGGCTGAGCACTGGGCCCTGGGGAGGGTTCAGCCCTTCCCAAGGAACTCGGGGCCGCTGCTGCACAGACAGCTCAGGGCTGTGCTGCTCCCGTGGGTCACGGGCTCTGTGCCAGCCTCTGCTGTGCCCTGCATCAGGGCCTGTCCAGCCGGGATGGCAGTGCCTGAGCGCTGCCTCAGAGCAGCTGAGCTCGGCTCCTGCTCCTGGGAGGCTGCACCAAGTGGGGAGGACGCGACCAACTGGGGCATTTCAGGGCTTTGGAGGAGCTCGGGGGAGCTCAGGTGAGCTGGGTCAGGTGATGGATCTTGATCCCTGTGGGAGTCAGGAGCTTTCCTAAGCGTTCCTGAAAATGCTGCTGCTTTTGTTCTGGATCCAGTTGGGATCTTCATGGAGGACCCTGCTTCCGAGGAGCCTTTGTAAGCCAAGCTTGGGAGCAGTGTGTGCGCAGGCAGAGGCCCGTGGCCGTGAGAGCCGTATCTGGGTGGTGGCTTACAGAATTTGAGACTTTTGGGGTTGTTTCCCTGTCTGTAGGTCTGAGTTTCCTATTGTCCTGGGTTGCAGTGTATTCTGTTACCATCCTCATGAGCTGTTGAAATCAGGTGGGGCAGTGTTTCCTTGCCTCCTCCCCCCAGACTATCTTTCTGTTCATGGCCCATCATTGTCCTGCCGCCTGACTCAGAGATAACTCCCTCCGGACTATCTTCTGTTAATGAGCCTAATCAACACTTGGCCTCATGACTCATCACCCCCATTGTGAGATGCTCAACGCAGAGGGAGGAACCAAGCATTCCATCCTGGATATAATCTGAGATTCTGAACACCAGAAACCATCCTTCTACTGGATTTCCAGAGGACAGGAGGTACACAGCCACCACTGGACCTGAGGAAGAGCAGACCCTTTTCCTACAGGATCATCACTTCAGAGGACTGCAGCCACCATTCTACCAGACTGCTACCCCCACCCTGCCTAACGGGGTGTCAGGTTGTATCTTGACTCTGACAGTTTGAACCAGTGTTTTCTTTTAGTTTTTCCTTTTCTTTAATTTCCCCGTTAAAATGTCATTCTGACTTGGTGCCTCCCACTGGTTTGTTTTCAAACTAGTACATAATTTGGCACCCAATTTGGGGCTTGCTCTGAGAGAAAGTCAGAATTAAAATTTTGTATTAACAGAAACCTATTCACCATGGTGCTCAGCTTGTTTACATGGGTACTGTATCTTGCTCTCTATATTTTTCCTCACATGGGGAGCTACCTGCCTGTTGTATTACTCCTGTTAAAACCAGGGAATAGTATGAGAATTGCTTTATTGGTTTGTAGATACAAAAATGCTGCTAGCAAGGATTTTCTTCCTATTTTCTAAGTCTGTGAGAGACTTTTCTCTCTCACAGAAGAGGTAGCAGAGTTATGTAAACAACCAAGCCACCTGCAACCTTGAAAAGTCTTGTTTATGGTATAGTAGAAAAGTATTTTGACAATGGATGTTTTAGGATTTTAGCCAAACACCCCAAGGGGTGGCTGATCCTTTGTCCAATTAGACTATGATGAAAAAAGTCTATAGAAGAGTTTGTAAAATAATTAAATAAATCAATCTTGCTGCACAATTCCTGCCTACTGGATCTTCTCTCCTCCTCCTCCCTATGGCTGCGGGACACGGTGATATACCCTAGGGCCCAGGCCTGCGGTAATATTTGGTGCTGCCCGACATGATCTGCACTCTCTGATGTGTCCTGCTGCTGCGAGCCAAGCCGAATTGCTCTAGAGGTACGCTGTTCCCCTTCCCCCCCAGGACCGGGAAGTCCGACAGGACTGAGAAATGGCAAACAGCGGCTCACAAACCGACGCTGTCGTACTGGTCTGGAAAGGTGTGTTCAGTATAATGCACACCTCCATTCCTGAAAACTCAGTTCGGGAATTATTAGATTGGGCTACCTTAAAAGGGATTTCCATGGACAGAGATACTGCCCTGGACTTTGCCTGATGGCAGGAACTTGGCTGTGCTGTCCGACACGAGCTTCCGACTGGGGACCCAGCAGTGTTAGAATTATATCAAGCCTGGTGTTCGTTATTTATTCTGCTGACAGACCTTGACTGTGACAGCAGAGCTGGCTTGCCTATTTTGGTGATGAGTGACGGAGGAATGTCTGAGGGGGACCCCTCTGACTGGGCTTCCAGGGCAAATGATGGTGGATTCGGAAAAACCCCCCCGGCTCCACAGGCAGAGCCTGCGCCGCCTCACCCTGCAGAGTCACAGGACTCTGTGGCCCCCAGGGACCCTGCGCCAGCAGAGGCGGGGGGGTCAGGGCAGCGGGAGGGCGCACAGCCTGTTTTACCACTTGGCTTGGCGGCAGCCATGGCTTATCCAGGGCCGCAAATCAGCGGCTTAGCAAATTGGACCCCCAGAGCGGCTCCTAGCCCGGTTGCATATGCACCTGGATCTAACTTCTTAGCTGGTGTAGTGCCAGGCGAGACTGCAACGAGACTGCCTGGGTGTGGTCTGCTGCCTTCCTTGGCGCTGGACTATTCTGCGCAGTCGCAGAACCAAACCATCAGCCTTTTAATACAGCATCTGCCTTTGCTGACAGAGTTATCGAACATATCCTGAATGCTAGAGGACCTGTTCAGCTTGCTACTGCAGCGGATGCCCAAGGCACCCTGCCGTGCAGGGTGCGCCGGGCCCGCTCCACCAGTGCCGCCCGCGGGAGACGCGGCTCCAAACCAGGAAGCGGCGCGGCCGGCCGTGAACCCGGAAGTAGCGCTGTCGCGGGAAAACCCGGAAGCGGCAGTGGGTGCGGAGCGGCGGTGGCCGCGGAGCGGCAGCTGGGGAGCGCGGCGCTGAACGCGGTTGGGGAGCGGGAAACAGGAGTGGTTTCGGCGGCGGCGCCGAGCGCCAGCGTGGACCAAATGACAAGCACGGCGCCGAACGATGCTGCAGTGCAAGAGACAAGTGCGGCGCCGAGCACGGCTGTAGCCCCAGTGATGGCGGCAGCAGCTCCAGTAGTGGCTCGGTCGGGTCTGGCCGAGACAGCATCCCGTAAAGAAGCTGCTGTTCAAACTGCAGCGCAGCCAGCTGCAGTCTGTGCTGTCTGTTCTGGCTCTAGTGATCTTAGCCAAAGTGCCCCTCTCCGTCCACCTCTGTTCGCTCCCAGCGTCTCTGAGTTGCCTTTGCCTGATGACTCATTGTCGGGCAGTGAGGCAGATGAGGTTCTGGCCCCAGGTCGTCAGGTGGCTGTAGCCACGCGGCGAAGGAAAGGCTGCACCGGTCTCGCCCCTGGACCTTTCAGGACTGCATGGTAACAGTGCGTCCGACCCACTACAGTCGCTTCTTAGAGTCAGTTAAGATGCGAGCATTGGAGGAGGGTGACTGGAGGTTATTAGAAACACTTGGAATGCCAAATAGGTTTGAGGATTCTGGGCGTAACTGGGAAGCTGTTACACTCCATCCACAGGCTGTGCCAGAAGTTCAGGATGGTAGGGATTCCCCAAAAGGGGAGATCCAAGCTCTCCCAGTGTACAAGGCTCTCCCAAATTCAGGCGAGCATGGTAAGCATGAGGTAATTGCTTGGAAAGTTGCCCAGGACCTGCAATCCAAGGTGGCACAATATGGGCTAGGTTCTGCTGAGGTTATGCAGATAATAAGGGTGATAAATACAGATTTGCTTTCTCCATTTGATATCAGACACTGAGGTCAAATTCTATTTCAACCTGTACAATTTACAGTTTTTGAGAAAACCTGGAGAAAGCTGTCCGACAAGGCTGCATTAGGGAATATGCAGCTCCCTGCTGCCAATCCTAGACGGACAGCAGGAATGGATGCTTTGATGGGGACTTGTAGGTACAAAAATGCTGTTAGTGAGGATCTTCTTGTTATTTTCTAAGTCCGTGAGAGACTTTTCTCTCTCACAGAAGAGGTAGCAGGGAATGTAAACAACCAAGCCACCTGCAACCTTGGAAAGTCTTGTTTATGGTATAGTAGAAAATATTTTGATAATGGATGTTTTAGGATTTTGGCCAATCACCCCCAAGGGGTGGCGGGTCCTTTGTCCAATTAGACTATGAAGAAAAAAGTCTATAAAAGAGTTTGTAAAATAATTAAATAAATCAATCTTGCTGCACAATTCCTGCCTGCTGGATCTTCTCTCCTCCTCCTCCTCCCTATGGCTGCGGGACACGGTGATATACCCTAGGGCCCAGGCCTGCGGTAATATTTGGTGCTGCCCGACGTGATTCTGCACTCTCTGACGTGTCCTGCTGCTGCGAGCCAAGCCGAATTGCTCTAGAGGTACGCTGTTCCTTTTTCCCCCCGGGACCGGGAGGTCCGACAGAACTGAGAAATGGCAAACAGCGGCTCACAGAACGACGCTGTGGTACTGGTCTGGAAAGGTGTGTTTAGCATATTGCGCACCTCCATTCCTGAAAACTCAGTTCGGGAATTATTAGACTGGGCTACTTTAAAAGGGATTTCCATGGACAGAGATACTGCCCTGGACTTTGCCTGATGGCAGGAACTCGGCTCTGCTGTCCGACACGAGCTCCCGACTGGGGAGCCGGCAGCGTTAGAATTATACAAAACCTGGCGTTCATTATTTTTTCTGCTGACAGCCCTTGACTGTGATAGCAGGGCTGGATCGCCTATTTCGGTGATGAGTGACGGAGGAATGTCTGAGGGGGGCCCCTCTGACTGGGCTTCTGGGGCAAGTGATGGTGGATTTGGAATAACCCCCCCGGCTCCACAGGCAGAGCCTGTGCCGGCTCACCCTGCACAGTCTCAGGACTCCGCAGCCCCCAGGGACCCCGTGCCGCCAGAGGCGGGGGGGTCAGGGCAGAGGCAGGGCGCACAGCCTGCCTTGCCATTTGGCTGGATGGCGGCCACGGCTTATCCAGGGCCGCAAATCAGCGGCTTAGCCAACTGGACGCCCAGAAAGCGTCCTAGTTCGGTTCCGTATGCACCTGGATCTAACTTAGCGGGCGTTGCACCGGGCGTGCCCGCCCCGGAACTGCCTGGCTGTACTCCGCTGCCCTCCCTGGCGCTGGACTGTTCTGCGCAGTCGCAGAACCGAACCATGGACCCTTTTATGCAGCATTTGCCCTTTGTGGCAGAGCTGCAAAACCTATCCCGAAGGATGGGGGACTTGCTCACCCTGTTAGAGCGGCGAATGCCCAAGCCCGCGCCGCAAGCGGCGCCAGCGCCGGCCATGCCGCCCTCACCGACCGCGGCCCCCCCCGCCAGACGCAGGAGATGCAGCTCCGAGCCGAGAAATGGCGCAGCCGGCGGCGAAACCGGGAACAGCGCTGCCGTGGGAAAACCCGGAAGCGGCGGCAGCTGCGGAGCGGCGGGCAGAGGTGGCGGCGCTGGGAGCGCCCACAGAGAACAGACCGGCAGCGGCGCCGGGCACGTCCGCAGAGTGCCAGCCAGAGATGGCGGCGCCGAGCGCGCCCGGGGAGCGCGAAACAGCGGCGGAAGCGGCAACCGCGCCGAACGTGGCTGCTGTGCGGGAGATGAGCGCGGTGTCAACCGCGGCGCCAGGCGCAGCCGTAGCCCCAGAGTCGGCTGCAGCTTCAGTACCGGCTCGGTCGGATCTGGCCGAGACGGCCTCCTGTAAAGAGACTGCTGTAAAAACTGCCGCGCAGCCAGCTGCAGTCTGTCCTGTCTGTTCTGGCTCTGGCGGACTTAGCCAAAGTGCCTCCCCTCCCCGTACATTTCTGTTCCCTCCCAGCACCCCAAAGTTGCCTTTGCCTGATGATTCCTCGTCAGGCAGTGAGGCAGATGAGGTTCTGGCCCTGGGTCATCAGGCGGCTGTAGCGTGCGGCAAAGAAAAAGGCTGCGCCGGTCTTGCCCCTGGACTTTTCCGGACTGCACGGTAACAGTGCGTCCGACGCATCATAATCGCTTCCTAGAGTCTCTTAAGATGCAAGCAGTGGGGGAGGGTGACTGGAGGTTATTAGAAATCCTTGGAATGCCAAATAGATCTGAGGATTCTGGGGGTAACCGGGGAGCTGTTACACTCCATCCGCAGGCTGTGCCCGAAGTTCAGGATGGTACTGGTTCCCCAAAAGAGATCCGAGCTTTCCCAGTGTATAAGGCTCTCCCAGATTCAGGAGAGCATGACAAGCATGAGGTAATTGCTTGGAAAGTTGCCCAGGACCTGCAATCCAAGGTGGCACAATATGGGCTAGGTTCTGCTGAGGTTATGCAGATAATAAGGGTGATAAATACAGATTTGCTTTCTCCATTTGATATCAGACACTTAAGTCAAATTCTATTTCAACCTGTACAATTTACAGTTTTTGAAACAACCTGGAGAAAGCTGGCCAACAAGACTGCATTAGCAAATTTGCAGCTCCCTGCTGCTGATCCTAGACAGACAGCAGGAGTGGATGCTTTGATGGGGACTGGTCCCTTCTCTGATCCCAGTCTACAGGGTAACTTGCCCTCTAGCATCCTGCAGCAAGCTCAACAGGTCGGCATGGCTGCCCTGTTGAAAACCATAGAGTTGTCAGCACCCAGAAAGCGATATACTGAAATAGTTCAAGGAAAATCAGAGTCATTCCTTTCTTTTGTAGAGAAAGTTGCTGCTTCTCTCGAGAAGCAGGTTGAAGATGACGGGTTAAGACAGATGTTGTTAAGGCAGTTAGTGAGAGATAACGCAAACGAGGAGTGCAGAAAAATCATAGATGCCTTACCAGGGGATCCTGAGGTAACAGACATGGTCGAAGCCTGCGCTAAGGTGGGATCTGGGAACCAGAGAAGGTCTGCTTTGGCTGCAGCCTGTTCACGCATCTTCTGGTCATGAACCAAGGCAACCAAAACAGGTGAAGAAACGGAAGCGGCCTAAGCCGAGTCAAAAAGAGAACACACCGATCCCCCAGTGCAAAAGGTGTGGCAGGCCAGGGCATTGCACGGGCTACTGTAGATCCCAGACTCATGCCAATGGTCAGCCTTTGTCGGGAAACTTCCACCGGGGTGCAAGAAGGGGGAATTGCTCTCCGATGCAGTCACTCCCCCAGAGAGTGGCACAGGTACAGGCCTACCCAGCCCCCTAGAGACGGCACCCAGGGATCAGACGGCACCCAGGGATCAGACGGCACCCACGGATCAGATGGGTTTGATGTCCACACTGCAGCCGCAGTCGTCTTAGACTCTAGTGGTATTTATAAGGTTCCCTTGGATGCATATGGACCCTTAGCCCAGGGATCCAGTGCGATGCTGGTGGGAAAACCTGATGTTGCCCATCAAGGAATCTTAGTGCACTCAGGAGTTATTGATGCTGACTTTAAAGGTCAGATCTGCGCTATGGTCTCCACGCAAAAACCCCCTGTAACTATTCCTGAAAAGACCTGCCTTGCTAAATTAGTGCCTTTTAAGTCTTGTGTCCCCAGGATAGAGCAACAAACTCACGAAGATAACGGCAGTGGATCTACGGGACTTCCGCAGGCCTTCTGGACTGCAGACATCTCTGACCAAAGGCCACAGATGACATGTACCCTGGCCCTGCCGAACGCCCGTCCACCCCGGACTCAGCTTCGAGGTTTGATTGATACGGGTGCTGATGTAACTATCATCTCCTTCTCTGCGTGGCCTCCCTCATGGCCTTTAGCCCCGGTGGGATCGGCCATCGCAGGGTTAGGAGGAACCACACAGAGCTATCCAAGCGAACGGCCTGTGGTGGTGAAGGACTCAGAGGGGCACACAGCTACAATCAGGCCTTATGTTGCTACCACTTCCCATAACCTTTGGGGGCAGGATGTGTTGGCAGCTTGGGGCGTACGGATTGGGACAAATTTTTAGCAGGGGTCACTGTGTGTAAGGGCGCACAGCATCCTACACTGCCTTTGCGGTGGTTGACTGACACACCAGTCTTTGAGCCGCAGTGGCCCCTACCAAAAGAGAAGTTAGACGCCCTTCATCAGCTGGTTCAGGAACAGTTGCAACAGGGGCACCTTGAACCTTCTACTAGCCCCTGGAACACTCCTGTTTCATAATTAAGAAGAAATCAGGGAAATGGAGGTTATTGCAGGACCTCCGGAAAGTTAATGCAGTAATGGAAGGTATGGGGGCATTGCAGCCTGGCATGCCCTCTCCCACCATGATTCCTACGGGGTGGGACATCCTGATCATTGATTTAAAGGATTGTTTTTTCACAATTCCTTTGCATCCTGATGACAAACCAAAATTTGCCTTTACTGTGCCTGCCATTAACAATGCTGAACCTGCTAAGAGATACCAATGGAAGGTCCTCCCTCAAGGGATGAGGAACAGCCCAATTATCTGTCAGTGGTATGTCGCCCAAGCTTTAGCCGGAGTTCGCAAGCAGTTTCCCGATGCACGCTGCTACCACTACATGGATGATATCCTGGTGGCAGCGTCCACACGGGACGAGCTGCTGAGAATACAGCCTCAGCTGCTCGCTGCTCTGCATGCCTATGGATTAGAAGTAGCTCCGGAGAAAGTTCAACAGCATCCTCCTTGGAAATATTTAGGAGTGAAAATTTTGGACCAAATTATCCAACGCCAAGAGGTGCAATTCCCGGATTCGATTAAAACCTTGAATGATGCTCAAAAGCTGTTGGGTGTCATCAATTGGTTACGACCTTATTTAGGTCTAACTGCAGAGCAGCTTTCCCCTCTTTTTAATTTATTAAAAGGGCACCCTGGTCTGAATTCACCTCGGGAGTTGACTCCGGAAGCGCGGCAAGCGCTGCGGGAGGTCCAACGGGCTGTTTCCGCTCGTCAGGTTTATCGAGTGGATCCCTCCATTGCTGTCACTGTTTACATTACTATTCCAGACCTCCATCCTACAGGTATCATTGGCCAGTGGAATGCACAATGGCCTGATCCTTTGCATATCCTAGAATGGGTCTTTTTGCCTCACCAGCCAAAAAGGACGGTGACCACAGTGTTTGAATTGGTCGCTTCTCTGATAATCAAATGCTGCCAACGGTGTCTGCAACTGATGGCTGCGGATCCTGCAGTAATTGTCATTCCGATCTCAAAGGAATACTTTGAGTGGAGCCTCATCCATAGTGCTCCTTTGCAAAGCGCGCTGCAAAACTTTTCAGGGCAGATCACTTACCATCTGCCCAGCCATAAATTACTGCAGCTGGCAAAATCGACCGTACTTTCCTTGCGGCCGAGAAATAGCCGAGTGCCGGTGCAAGGACCCACTGTCTTTACGGATGGTTCAGGGAAAACTGGGAAAGCCATTGTTACCTGGAAGGAGGGATCGGAATGGCAGGTGCTGAAGGAACACGAGTCAGGCTCTGCTCAGTTAGTTGAATTAAGAGCTGTTACCATGGCTTTTCAGCGATTCTCACAGGAACCTTTGAATTTGGTTACTGACTCTGCTTATGTAGCAGATATCACCCAACGCTTAGATTGTTCACTTCTGAAGGAGGTGAACAATGCGGCTCTGTTTCCACTGTTGCAAACCTTGTGGTCTGCGATTCAGGCTCGAGTGCATCCGTATTACATTCTGCACATTCAAAGCCACACCAATTTACCAGGGTTTCTAACAGAAGGCAATGCCAGGGCTGACATGCTGGCCAACCCTGCGTGGGTAGGGCCTCAGCCTGACAAAATTGCACAAGCCAAGGCATCGCACGGTTTCTTCCATCAAAGTGCACATACCCTGCAGAAGCAGTTCCATTTAACGCCAACCGAGGCACGCGACATTGTCAGCGCTTGTGCTGACTGTCATGGACTCGCTGCGCCTTTGCCAGCGGGGGTAAACCCCAGAGGGCTAAAAGCCTTGCAGATTTGGCAAACGGATGTAACTCACATCCCAGAATTTGGTCGGCTGAAATATGTGCACGTGTCTATTGACACTTTCTCCTCGGCTATGTGGGCTACTGCTCACACTGGAGAGAAGGGCCGTGATGTCATTGCCCATTGGAAATTGGCTTTCTCAGTCCTGGGCGTGCCAGCTTCTGTGAAAACCAATAATGGTCCTGCCTACGCCTCGGAGAAGACGCGGCAGTTTTTACACCTATGGGGTGTAGACCATACCTTTGGTATCCCACATTCTCCTACTGGCCAAGCCATTGTCGAACGCGCTCATGGTACCTTGAAGCGTGTTTTGGACAAACAGAAAAGGGGAATGCATGGAGAAACCCCACAGAGCCGACTAGCAAAAGCTTTGTATACAATTAATCACCTTACAGTACCACAAAATTCAAATAATCCTGTTATTCTGAATCATTTCCTCTCATTGCAGTCTGCAGGCGACAGACAGCTGCCCCGGGCAAAAGTCTGGGTACAGAATTTACTCACTAACCAGTGGGAAGGCCCACATGAGCTTATCATTTGGGGTCGTGGGTATGATTGCGTTTCCACAGATACTGGGCTACGGTGGCTACCTTCAAAATGCGTTCGCCCTGACCTGCGGCACCAGAGGCAGAACAGGCAACCTCCAAATGATGACCAGAACGCCAACCATCCAAATGGCCACCAGAATGTAGATCATCAGCCTAATGACTCTTCTGATGATGACCAGGATGTCAACCATCAGGCAGATGGTCCTTCTACAAGCAGAGACTGGGATGGTCCTTCCACAAGCAGAGACTGAATTTTGAATTTCTTGTTATGGAGTCAGATAGTTAAAGCCTTAAGGACATTTTTAGAATTAATAACTGATGTAGATTTCTATTTAGGATTAATAGTAGGGTTGTTATCTTATAAAACAAAAAGGGGGAATTGTAGGTACAAAAATGCTGTTAGTGAGGATCTTCTTGTTATTTTCTAAGTCCGTGAGAGACTTTTCTCTCTCACAGAAGAGGTAGCAGGGAATGTAAACAACCAAGCCACCTGCAACCTTGGAAAGTCTTATTTATGGTATAGTAGAAAATATTTTGATAATGGATGTTTTAGGATTTTGGCCAATCACCCCCAAGGGGTGGCGGGTCCTTTGTCCAATTAGACTATGAAGAAAAAAGTCTATAAAAGAGTTTGTAAAATAATTAAATAAATCAATCTTGCTGCACAATTCCTGCCTGCTGGATCTTCTCCTCCTCCTCCTCCCTATAGCTGCGGGACACGGTGATATACCGTAGGAACCAGGCCTGCGGTAATAGGGACTGGTCCCTTCTCTGATCCCAGTCTACAGGGTACCTTGTCCTCTGGCGTCCTGCAGCAAGCACAACAGGTCGGCATGGCTGCCCTGTTGAAAACCATAGAGTTGTCTGCATCCAGAAAGCGATATACTGAAATAGTTCAAGGAAAATCAGAGTCATTCCTCTCTTTTGTAGAGAAAGTCGCTGCTTCTCTTGAGAAGCAGGTTGAAGATGACGGGTTAAGACAGTTGTTGTTAAGGCAGTTAGTGAGAGATAACGCGAACGAGGAGTGCAGAAAAATCATAGATGCCTTACCAGGGGATCCTGAGGTAACAGACATGGTCGAAGCCTGCACTAAGGTGGGATCTGGGAACCAGAGAAGGTCTGCTTTGGCTGCAGCCCGTTCACGCATCTTCTGGTCGTGAACCAAAGCAACCCAAACAGGCGAAAAAACGGAAGCGGCCTAAGCCGAGCCAAAAAGAGAACACACCGATCCCCCAGTGCAAGAGGTGTGGCAGGCCAGGGCATTGCTCGGACTATTGTAGATCCCGGACTCATGCCGATGGTCAGCCTTTGCTGGGAAACTTCCGCCAGGGTGCAAGGAGGGGGAATTGCTCTCCGATGCAGTCACTCCCCCAGAGAGTGGCACAGGCACAGGCCTACCCAGCCACCCTAGAGACGGCACCCAGGGATCAGACAGCACCCACGGATCAGACGGTTTTGACGTCCACACCACAGCTGCAGTCGTCTTAGACTCTAGCGGTATTTATAAGGTTCCCTTGGACGCATATGGACCCTTAGCCCAGGGATCCAGTGCGATGCTGGTGGGAAAACCTGATGTTGCCCATCAAGGAATCTTAGTACGCTCAGGAGTTACAGACGCTGACTTTAGAGGTCAGATTTGCGCTATGGTCTCCACGCAAAAACCCCCTGTAACTATTCCTGAAAAGACCTGCCTTGCTAAATTAGTGCCTTTTAAGTCTTGTGTCCCCAGGATAGAACCAGAAACTCACAAAGATAACGGCAGTGGATCTACGGGACTTCCGCAGGCCTTCTGGACTGCAGACATCTCTGACCAAAGGCCACAGATGACCTGTACCCTGGCCCTGCCGAACGCCCGTCCACCCCGGACTCAGCTTCGAGGTTTGATTGATACGGGTGCTGATGTAACTATCATCTCCTTCTCTGCGTGGCCTCCCTCATGGCCTTTACCCCCGGTGGGATCGGCCATCGCAGGGTTAGGAGGATCCACACAGAGCTATTTAAGCGAACGGCCTGTGGTGATGAAGGACTCAGAGGGGCACACAGCTACAATCAGGCCTTATGTTGCTACCACTTCCCATAACCTTTGGGGATGGGATGTGTTGGCAGCTTGGGGGTACGGATTGGGACAAATTTTTAGCAGGGGTCACTGTGCGTAAGGGCGCACAGCATCCTACACTGCCTTTGCAGTGGTTCATTAACACACCAATCCGAGTCAGACTCTGCTCAGTTAGTTGAATTAAGGGCTGTTATCATGGCTTTTCTATGATTCTCACAGGAACCTTTGAATTTGGTTACTGAAGCCGACTAGCAAAAGCTTTGTATACAATTAATCACCTTACAGTACCACAAAATTCAAATAATCCTGTTATTCTGAATCATTTCCTCTCATTGCAGTCTGCAGGCGACAGACAGCTGCCCCGGGCAAAAGTCTGGGTATGGAATTTACTCACTAACCAGTGGAAAGGCCCACAAGAGCTTATCGTTTGGGGTCGTGGGTATGATTGCGTTTCCACAGATACTGGGCTACGGTGGCTACCTTCAAAATGCGTTCGCCCTGACCTGCGGCACCAGAGGCAGAACAGGCAACCTCCAAATGATGACCAGAACGCCAACCATCCAAATGGCCACCAGAATGTAGATCATCAGCCTAATGACTCTTCTGATGATGACCAGGATGTTGACCATCAGGCAGATGGTCCTTCCACAAGCAGAGACTGAACTTTAAATTTCTTGTTATGGAGTCAGATAGTTAAAGCCTTAAGAACATATTTAGAATTAATAATTGATGTAGATTTCTATTTAGGATTAATAGTAGAGTTGTTATCTTATAAAACAAAAAGGGGAACTTGTAGATACAAAAATGCTTCTAGCGAGGATTTTCTTGTTATTTTCTAAGTCTGTGAGAAACTTTTCTCTCTCACAGAAGAGGTAGCAGAGTTATGTAAACAACCAAGCCACCTGCAACCTTGAAAAGTCTTGTTTATGGTATAGTAGAAAAATATTTTGACAATGGATGTTTTAGGATTTTAGCCAAACACCCCAAGGGGTGGCTGATCCTTTGTCCAATTAGACTATGATGAAAAAAGTCTATAAAAGAGTTTGTAAAATAATTAAATAAATCAATCTTGCTGCACAATTCCTGCCTACTGGATCTTCTCTCCTCCTCCTCCCTATGGCTGCGGGACACGGTGATATACCCTAGGGCCCAGGCCTGCGGTAATAATGGTTTATTATGTCTATAGCATAATAACCTGCGAGGCGATGAATACCATTCGGAGTATATACTCAATTTTGTTTGGCTGTCCCAGTCTGGGCTCCTATGTCTGGGATCTCCTCAACAATCGCACCCAGCCCCTGGTGGGTGGAGTAGAGAGTGGTTTCTTCCAGCCTTTCAGGCCAGGCACAGCAGTTTTTGAAAATATTGAATTCCCTCTGGATGTCAAAGACGGTATAAACTTGCTGTTAGTTCTGCTTTGTCTTCTCTGTACAGCCTGCACCGTGTACACCATGCTCAGAATCAGAGCTATGGCACAGCATCCTCAGGATGAGGGAGGGAAAAAGAGCAGAGCAACAAACACCATGTCTACAGACCGTCACAGAGAAGAGAGAAACCAAACGCAAAGCAACAGTGTCCATCCCTACGCAGACTGACACAGAGGAGAAAGAAACCAAAGGCGCTGTCAGCATCTCCACACAAACCGTCAATTAATCAGAACAGCCTAAACTGATTGCAGTTGCCCCCATTCAGCAGAAGAAATCAAAAAGCAAATCAGTCCGCATAGTGACTGATGAGGATGCAGCAGGACCTTCGCACCCTGCAGAAGAGCCAGAGCCAGAGATCAACACTCGGTCGCTATCCCTGGGTGAGCTGTGAGACCTGCGGAGGGAATTCACCCGCCAGACGAATGAGTCTATCCTGACCTGGCTGCTCCGCATTTGGGACGCTGCAGCCAATGACACCATTCTGGACGGAAGTGAGGCCAGGCAACTGGGATCTCTGTCCTGGGATGTGGTTATTGACCAGGGGATCGGGAGAACCCAAGAAACTCTCAGCCTCTGGTGGCGACTGCTGACAAGTGTAAGGGACAGGTACCTTTGTAAAGAAGACCTCCAGGTGCACCAAGGAAAATGGAGCACAATGGAACAAGGTATCTGGTGCCTGAGGGAATTGGCTGTACTGGAGATCATTTTCTCAGAAGACAAGAGATTTCCTAAGAGCCCAGATGGTGTCCAGTGCACATCACAGATATGGTTGAGGTTCGCACGCCTTGGACCAGAGATGTACTCCTGTTACCTGGCAACGCTGCAATGGAGGGAAGGCGAGGACAGGGTGGGCGACTCTGTCCACAAACTGAGGATTTACGAGGACACCGTCACAGCCCTGTTTTGCACCCACGTCTCCTCCATGGAAACAAGGCTGGCTGAGCAAGTCCAGAGCTTGATTGAAGAAGGCCATCAGAAACTGAAAAAGGAACTGAAGGAAGAGATTTACCAGATCTCCCCAGAACCAACAAGAGTCTCTGCCATTAGGAGCTGGCATCCCCCAACCAGGAAGAGAGGATACACCCCACGAGGTAACCTCTGGTTTTTCCTTCAGGAACAACCTTTCCTTTCCTTCTCATGGAGAAGACATGAGTAAGTGGGATGGAAAACCCACCTCCTCCTTAGCGGCCAGGGCACGTGAACTAAAAAGAGGGACAACTACCACAAGAAGCTCATCCAGAGTCAACACTGCTCCGGTCTCTCGCACACAGAACTCCAGACAGCATAGGAATGATAATATGACCGATCCTCTTGAAGAGACCTCAGGAGCGTATTCACCGGAAGGGAGCAACATGTACCATGACCAGGAATAGAGGGGCCCTGCCTCTAGCCAGGTAGAGGAAAGGGAGAATCGGGTCTTTTGGACTGTGTGGGTCCGATGGCCTGGCACATCTGACCCACAAAGATACACGGCTTTGGTTGACACCAGCGCTTAATGTACTCTGATGCCATCAAGGTATGTGGGAGCAGAACCCATTTCTATTTCTGGGGTGACAGGAAGATCCCAGCAGCTGACTGTACTGGAAGCTGAAGTGAGTTTAACTGGGAACGAGTGGCAGAAACACCCCATTGTGACTGGCCCAGAGGCCCCATGCATCCTCGGCACAGACTATCTCAGAAATGGATATTTCAAAGACCCAAAAGGACATCGTTGGACTTTTGGGATAGCTGCTGTGGAGACGGAAGATATCAGACAACTGAGTACATTGCCTGGCCTCTCAGATGATCCCTCTGCTGTGGGACTGCTAAGAGTTGAAGAACAACAGGTGCCAATCGCCACAGCAACAGTGCACCGTCGGCAATACCGCACCGACAGAGACTCTGTGGTTCCCATCCATGAGATGATTCGCAAACTGGAGAGCCAAGGGGTGGTCAGCAAGGCCCATTCACCCTTCAACAGCCCTATATGGCCAGTGCATAAGTCCAGTGGAGAATGGAGGCTGACGGTGGACTACCGTGGCCTGAATGAGGTCACGCCACCATTGAGCGCCGCTGTGCCAGACATGTTGGAACTTCAGTATGAGCTGGAGTCCAAAGCAGCGAAGTGGTACGCCACTATTGACATTGCCAATGCCTTCTTCTCCATTCCTTTGGCAGCAGAATGCAGGCCCCAGTTTGCTTTCACCTGGAAGGGCATGCAATACACCTGGAACCGACTGCCCCAGGGGTGGAAGCACAGTCCCACCATTTGCTATGGACTGATCCAGACTGCACTGGAAAAGGGTGAGGCTCAGAACATCTGCAATACATCGACAACATCATCGTGTGGGGAAACACAGCAAAGGAAGTGTTTGAGAAAGGAGAGAAAATCATCCAGATTCTCCTGGAAGCCGTCTCTGCCATCAAAAGGAGCAAAGTCAAGGGACCTGCCCGAGAGATCCAGTTCCTGGGAGTAAAGTGGCAAGATGGACGACGTCAGATTCCCACCGAGGTCATCAATAATCTGTAATCAATAATCAATAATGATCCCAGATCACTGCGATGTCTCCACCGACCAACAAGAAGGAAACACAAGCTTTCCTAGGCGCCTTGTGCTGAGGAAGCCCCACCATATAACGAGCTACCGGAGACTGAAAGACATTATGCCCTCTTCCTGCCGAATTGTAGGCGCTAACCGGAAGTGGAAAGCTGCTGTATGGAGCCCCACACGACGAGTTGCACAAGCTACCGAGGGACAAGGTGGATCGACTCAGGTTGCAGAGCTTAAAGCTGTCCAGCTGGCTTTGGATATTGCTGAACGAGAGAAGTGGCCGAGGAGGCTCTATCTCTACACCGACTCGTGGATGGTAGCTAATGCTCTGTGGGGATGGCTGGATCGCTGGAGAAAAGCCAACTGGCAGCGCAGAGGGAAACCCATCTGGGCCGCTGAGATTTGGCAGGACATTGCCGCCCGAGTAGAGAAGCTGACCGTGAAGGTTCGGCATGTGGATGCGCACGTACCCAAGAGTCGGGCTAATGAAGAACATCGCAACAACGAGCAGGTGGACCGAGCTGCCAAGCTGAAAGTATCACAGGTGGATGTGGACTGGCAGCACAAGGGCGAATTACTCCTAGCTCGTTGGGCCCATGATGCCTCTGGTCATCAGGGGAAAGATGCAACATACCAATGGGCCCGTGACCAAGGGATGGACCTTACTGTGGACAGCATCTCACAGTTGTGAGACCTGTGCTGCAATCAAACAGGCCAAGCAGGTGAAGCTTCTGTGGTACGGTGGACAATGGTCAAAGTACAGGTATGGGGAAGCCTGGCAAGTTGACTACATCACCCTTCCCCAAACCCGCCAAGGCAAGCACTATGTGTTGACCATGGTGGAAGCAACCACTGGATGGCTGGAGACCTACACTGTGCCTCATGCTACAGCCCGGAACACCATCTTGGGCCTGGAAAAGCAAGTCCTGTGGAGACATGGCACCCCTGACAGGATCGAGTCAGACAACGGGACTCATTTTAAGAACAGCCTCATAAACACCTGGGCCAGAGAACACGGTATCGAATGGATATATCATATTCCTTATCATGCACCAGCTGCTGGAAAAGTTGAATGCTACAATGGACTACTTAAAACCACCCTAAAGGCTCTTGGTGGGGGGACCTTCAAAAATTGGGAAGTGAACTTAGCAAAGGCCACCTGGATGGTCAATACCCGAGGGTCCATCAATGGAGCTGGTCCCGCCGAGTCTGAACCCTTGCACACAGTGGATGGAGACAGAGTCCCTGTGGCACATCAGAGAGGTATTTTAGGAAAGACTGTTTGGATTAATCCCACCTCAGGCAAAGGCCAACCCATCTGTGGGATTGTCTTTGCTCAAGGACCTGGTTACACTTGGTGGGTAATGCAGAAAGATGGAGAAACCCGTTGTGTACCACAAGGAGATCTAATCTTAGGTGAGAACTGTGTGTAGGCTTTCACTGTATATATATGTGTGTGTGTAGAATTTAGGGAAGGTATTGATTTAGGATGATGTAGATGGTAATAGAATAAGGGGTGGATAATGTCCTGGGTTGCAGTGTATTCTGTTACCATCCTCATGAGCTGTTGAAATCAGGTGGGGCAGTGTTTCCTTGCCTCCTCCCCCCAGACTATCTTTCTGTTCATGGCCCATCATTGTCCTGCCACATGACTCATAGATAACTCCCTCCGGACTATCTTCTGTTAATGAGCCTAATCAACACTTGGCCTCAGGACTCATCACCCCCATTGTGAGATGCTCCAACGCAGAGGGAGGAACCAAGCATTCCATCCTGGATATAATCTGAGATTCTGAACACCAGAAACAACCCTTCTACGGGATTTCCAGAGGACAGGAGGTACACAGCCACCACTGGACCTGAGGAAGAGCAGACCCTTTTCCTACAGGATCATCACTTCAGAGGACTGCAGCCACCATTCTACCAGACTACTACCACCACCCTGCCTAACGGGGTGTCAGGTTGTATCTTGACTCTGACAGTTTGAACCAGTGTTTTCTTTTAGTATTTCCTTTTCTTTAATTTCCTCGTTAAAATATCATTCTGACTTGGTGCCTCCCACTGGTTTGTTTTCAAAATAGTACACGTATAATCTCACTTTTAAGCCAAAGGAATTGCCTTAGAAGCCAAGCTGGGGCTGTCCCCAGCAATTCACATGCAGATTCACAGACATCTTTTGGAATCCTCTCCTGGTTTGGCCTGGAGAGACTGGAAATGAGACCAGGAGAGGTCCCCCTTTGCCCATGGCATTCCATGGCTGACTGCCCTGGCCAGGAACTCCCAGGAAAAGAGGCAAACACACCCATTCCAGTTCCACAGAACATTTTATCCAAATAACATTTATCAATAATACATCTTCTACAATTACAGAGTCCAATGTCAGTTCCCGAATGTTACAGCTCAGCCTTAATCTATTAATCTTAACACCTATTTTCAAATGAGAACAATAAATTTTATTGGGAACTTGAACAGAAAGGAAACTTCTTCTTGACCTAACTCTACCAACTTGTCTATCAGTAAATCTGTTAACAAACGGAAGCTAAACCTAATACAAACTACTACTACAAAACATCTAACTGTTCCTATCCTCTAAAACGCAAAATGCACTTCCCTTCCTTAGGCCAGATGCAGCCTTTTCTTTGGGATTATCTCCTCCTCTTGATCACTGGTAGATTCTGCTGGCTGACGTCTCTGCCAAAAAGAAAAAGGAGAAAAGGAAATTCTCACCTTGAAAGAACACTCAGGTGCAATTTCTGAGTATTCACCCAAATGCCATCTCCTCTGTCCATGCCCCAGCCTGAGCAGCCAGTGGGCAGGGCAAGAGCCCAGGAGTGGCCCCAGTTGAGGGATGCAGAAGCAGTGAGATCAGACTGTGCCCCCAGGTCAGCAGCAGACACCTGGGCCAGCCCATCCTTCCTTCAGGCTACCCCCCAGCAGTCAGGGTGTCCCTGGGCAGGGCTTGGGTGAATTGAGCCCTAACTAAGCCCCGCTGCAAGCCCCCGTTGCCCTGGGTCAGGCCTAGGCAGCAGCTCAGCCCAGTTCTCCCACCTTGGGGGCCGTCAGCTGCGGGCGCGGGGTCGCCTTGTTGGAAGGGGAGCCCGTGGAGCTCGTTGGTGCTGTCTGAGCTGCGCCCCCTTGGTCTGCCCCGATGTTCAATTGGCCTTCCTGCCCTGAGGCTCTTGCACCTCTGCCTGAGAGGGATGGGACCCTGCGGAGAGACAGGACAAGTGATCCCGGCTTTGCTGCTGCTCCCGACTCAGCCAGGACCGGCAACGGCTCGCAGAGCTTTGGAGGGAGCGTGGCCCATTTGGGAAGGCAGTCCAGCTCCACGGGCACTTGTGCCCTGCCCGTAAGACTCAGCAGCCCCCGGCTGAGGCCCAGGCAGGCTGAATCCTCCCTGGCAGGGACACAGCAAGATTCTGCTCTGGGGAAGCTCAGGGCTTTCTCAGAGGAGCAAGGAATGCCCTGAGCAAGAGCAGCTCCACTGCAGGGGGCCACAAGGAAAGGCAGAGGGGGCTTTCCTCTCATGCTGCAAATTTTCCTCCAGAAGGAAAGCCAAGGCCAGTGCCAGCCACCTGCTCCTGCTGCCCTCTGGCAAAGAGAAAACCAAGGAGCAGCCCTGCCCTAGGGCAGTCCCTGCCAGGCTCCCAGCACAGAGACCGGGGCCTACCTGTGCACGCTCTGCTTTTGTCGGTGCTTGTCTCTCTCGTATTTCCTCTTCAGTCCCTGGAATGTCTGCACGTAGCTGATGGACTGCAGTGCAGGATAGAAGCTCTCGATGACATGGGCAACCAGGGACTTACAATCTTCCTGCAAAAGGAGGAACAAAACACGCTCTCAGTCTCCAGTGGTCACAGGCCAAAGTTCAGAAAGCTTCCAAGGAATGCCTTCCTTGGCCAGAGCCAAAGCCCTTTTTGTCCAGAGCAGTTGGGAAGCAATTGAGATTGATCCTGAAGCCAAGAGCTGAAATGGGGAAAGAACGATTCATCTTCCCGTGGCACGGGGCACCAGGGTCAGCAGTGTCCCCAGGCTGTTGGTGACACTTGCATGGAAGCGGGAGGCTGCACTGGGCCTGTTGAGCTGAGAGGCCACAGCCGTGTCTGAGCTGAAGCTGCTGCTGAACTCACCAGTCGGAGGAATTCAAACAGCTCCAGCACAGCCCAGTGGAGCAGGTTGGACGTAGCTCCACTCTGCAGCAGAGCCTGCACAAGGGGTGCCATGAGCTTTCCCTGGATGATGTAACAGGAATACAGCTCATCCTTCAGGCCAATGATCTTCCTCAGGAAGTGCAGAGCCCCTGGAGAAGAGAGAAATGCAAGGGTTTCAGAGCCACCGGCCAGGGCTGCAGTGCAGCAATTCATTCCCATCCCTTCCCACGAATCCCGAGTTCAAGGGTCCCCTGGAACACCTCCCACCCGGGACACATGCAGCCTGGCAGGAGGAAATGCCAAAGGCTACTCACGCAAGGCCAGAAAGGTGTGTTTGGAATTGATCAAGAGGAGGACTCGTCTTAGCAAATCCCAGTGGAAGATGTAAGCCCTCATGTGCTCCTTGTGCCGCGTCACACAAAAGGTCAGCAGCTCCAAAATCAAGGCCAGGAGTTGTGCTGTTTGATAATCATCTACAGGAAAAAGTAATGCCTTCAATGAGCAAAAAAGAAAAATAAAAAGCAAGAGATGTCCTGTGCTGCCCACCCAGCTCAGGTGCCAGTGCAGTTCCTGACATGGTTTCAGTGGACTTTGGCTTTCCTGGGTTGCTTTAGGAGGGGGAACTTTGGGGGAGAACAAAACACAGAACAAAGCACAGCCTGAAGCCATGTCAGCACTCGGAGGGGCAAGAAGGGGCTGAAAAGTGCTGCCTGCAGCACCCCTGTCCCTGGGGAGCAGCAGTTTTCCTCAAGCACGTTCCCAGCTGGCCTGGCAGGCTGATCGCTGGCAGCACCCCTGTCAGTCCCTCCCAGGCACTGCAGGCCTCCAAGGGGGGAAACAAGGAAAAATCCTCATTCCCTATTTCCCAGGTACCTTTGGCTGCGTTGGCCAGAAGCGGCGCAGTCAGAACAGGAAGGCAGCGGGTGTAGAAAGAGTTGAAAAATCCAATTATTTTGGATACCTAAGGGAGGAAATGGCTTCATTAAATCCTGGCCTCGGCAGAGACCTTCCCAATCAGAGAGCGCAGTACCAGCAGAAAGAGCCTGCAGAGAATTCCTGTGGCCCCGACAGCTCTGCCTGTATCTTTCTGGTGGGGCCTGAAGCATTCAGGTGTTCCCTGCACAAAGAGCCATTTCTTTCTTTGGGGGGAATCTGAGAGACATCCAGCCCACCTTGCTCTCCCCAAGAGAATCCCCACCAGGGATGCCAGTCTATCCTGGCAATCCATCCGTGACTCGCCAGGCTTGACAAAGTGTCCTTCGAGTCCTCTCCAATGCAGCCATTGCATCAGGACAAGCTGCCATCCTTTTCCCAGCTACTCCTGTCCATCGCAGGCTATGAAGCCGGGCACTGGGGGTGCCAGGGCCTCTCCTGGACTCTGCTGCTGCCGGATGTCTCCCCCAGGCAGCGGGAGCTCTGGCCAGGCACTGCTGTGTCCCTGAAGCGCTGCTTGGGGGAATGACTGCGGGCACAGTGCCCCACACACAGGCCTGGCCTCAGCCAAAGGCTCTGGCAACTTCAGCTGCTTTGGAGCTTCTTGCCGTTCAGGCTCAGAGCACACACCACAGCCAAGCGCTGAGCCCAAGCCCAAGCTGTTTGCATGCTGTGCCCACAAGAAGAGCCCTCAAGAAGATCAGGGTTTCCCTTGGCTGAGACAGCCCCGTGTCTTCAGCCCTTTGCATTCCCTTACATCAGCTGTAGCCAGCAGATTCCTGGGATCGAGCAGAGTCTGCAACAGCTCCACGACCTGATCAGCTCCTCCTACTGCAGCAGCAGGATGGTGGAACAGCTGCTTCATGAGCACACGGATGAGGTCGGTACCCTGCAAAACCCAGACAAAGTAAGCCCCCAATAATCAGAGTGCAATGGGTTTCCTGGTTTCTATCAGTCTGGTTGATTTCTTCCAATAAAAATGAAAAGGAACTGGAAACATGGAGATTGTGTTTGGCTGGTCTGTTTCCCGTTTGCCCTAAGCCTGGTCTATCCAGGCACCCACAAACCACTCTTACTTACGTGGTCCCTCTGCTGGGCCTCTTGCATGAGAAACTCGTGGACCAGGAATGGACAGAAGTCGACAAAACAAGACAAGATCTCTGTGGCAGCAGATGCCACTTGCAGATCATCCATTCCCTAAGACAAAAGAGTTTAATTTGGTAGGGTAAATCAGGTTTGCTGTTTCCTATCAGGTAAAGCTGCAAAGAAAAGGGAGGGAAAGGTTTTGGGAAGGTTTCATTCCCAAGTTTCTCTGAGAAACACAGTCATATGGTTCCAGAGAAACTACAATAAGCCAGCAACCTCTTTTGCCCACCCTTTGCCTCCTTTAGAAGGGACACAAGGCTCTCTGTGAATCTGCGAGTCCTCACGTAGGCAGGAACAGTTCCCATCGTGCCACTTCCTGGCTGGAACAGCTGAGACACTGATCTTCTGTACCTGTTATCCACAGCTGATTCATTTTGTACCAAAGGACCAATTGCACACATCAGTCTCTGTCTCTTTCCTCTGCTCACTTCTTCTTCTCGTTGAAATAGATTGGAAGGCAGACTAAACAGCGCCAGTCCCTGCCTTGTTGTGTGGGTCAGTTAAAGGTGGCTAAGCTTAAGTTTGCCAAGGTCAAGTCTGTGAAGGGCCTTCCTTGGCCTGCATGTTGTTTTAAAACTTGGCAAGTGCCTCATTCTGCCTTCATGTTCTCAGGCTTGCGACTCAAAGGATGATCTCAAGCTTCCTGGGAATGCTGGTGTTTGTCCCACACGGGGACACGAGTGGCTCAACCAACCTTCCCCTAAAGCTGCCGAGCCGAGTGGGGCAGCACAAATGTTTTGCTGGCAGTGCTGTGCCTGGCTCAGTTCCCAGGTTGTTCCTGCAGCAGAGAAAGCCCCTGGAATCTGGTGTTTGTGAGGAACAGCAGCACTGATGCTGGATTGCAATGGTCAGGTGGCAACTGCTGCCCCAGCCAAAGGAGGGACAAAATTCTGTTTTCCCACTGCTGCTCAGGACAGAGGAATCAGCTGCCACCAGGAGGACAGGATCTTTTGGGGAGGAACCAGCCAACAGCTCCAGAGGAGCCAAAAAGACTTCTCTGGCCCCGCTCCAAGCAGAGCCACAACAGCCCCAGGAAAACAACGCCAATGCAGCTGCCCCGTGGCAGCGAGTCTCCTTCCATCTGGACCCTGCCTTGTCCCAAGGACTGCACTGAGCACAGACTTGGCCCTGGTGCAGCGCCACAAGAACCAGGACAAGCCAGGGAGGCGCTTCCCAGAGCTGGGGGAGCTTTGGGATTGTGGCCGCTCCAATCCACTTCCACTCTCAGCAGAGCCAAGGTGTGCGAGCCAAGGGACACACAAGAGTTCAGCAGGTCCAAAAAGGGCTCCAGTGGCTCTGGCCTTTCCTGCTTTAAGGAAAAGCAGCTGGAAGTTTTCACTTACCAGTAGAATTTCAAGAGCAGGAAGAATTCCCAGCTTGGCCAAGCTTTGTAAAAATGCCTTTCTGTTCTGGTGGAACATGACAGAAAAGGCACAGAAGTCCTTCACAAAGGTCACCTGTTGCATAGGAAAAAGAATTTCAGGTGTCTTGGAGTCAGACAACTCTCTGAAAGGAGGAAAGGGTTGCAATTTCTAGCAGAGGGGGAGCCCAGGGTTGTTGTGACCTTCCTAGAGAATGGTCTTCTTCTCATGGTGTCTCCTCCAAGCTTTGCCAACATCAACCAAGTAAAGCCACGGAACGGAAACACAGAGAAAGAAGAAATTCCTCAGCTGGCCTTGACCTCAGAAAGAAAGACGGTGATACAGAAATAAAGTTCTCTGGGATGCTGGAGCTTTCTGGGAAGAAAGCAGAGCTTGAAGTCGAGGGTGTTGGCTCTGTGCTGGTCCTTTCTCCACAAGGAAATCCTGATTCACATCAAAGACACCAGAGCTTACATTGCCAGAAATATTTCTCGGAGTGAGGACTTAAATGAAGACTGAGCTGCACTGGCAAGGATTGCTGGGTTCCAGAAAGACCTCAAGGACTACAGAAGGCCTCGAGAACAGTTTCCCTTTTCCTCCTTCACCCCTCTCCTTTCAAGCCTTGGAGGAAGCCCCGCGAGCACTGACTCACCAGTTCCCATCGCTGGTGGGCACCTGTAGCTCCAGCTGTTAATTGGGCCAGAACTTCCAACCAGAATTTCTGGTCTTTCTGTGGAACACACAAAAGGAACACAACTGACAGGGGCCTCTGGAAAGGCAGAACTTCCATCTTGAGAGAATCCTCCCCTGCCGCAAGCCCAAGTCTCCACCCCTCCATTCATTGCAGCCCAAGAAAGGCCAACGCCAGAGAGCACAGATCCCGCAGGATCCGTCCTTCTCAGGGCACTGTGTCAGCAGTGCCTGTGTGCAGCAGAAGCAGGGCCAGGAGCCCAGAGCCCCAGGGGAAGCTGAGCTCAGGGGAGGCTCCCGAAAAGTGCAACTCCCAAGAGCCAGCCGAGACACAGCTTGTCCCGTGCGGCACCTGCCCCGCTCCCCCTGCCCTGCCAACATCCCACAGGGATCCCTTTCCCTCCTGAGCAGCTGAAGCCCTGCAAAGCATCTTTCCAGGCCCCCCGGGGCACGGGGGAGCAGATGAACAGGTTCCCAGCTGGCTCCAGCCACGGCCTGGTTGCCCTTCCTCGCACTCAAAGCAGCTCCCCCCTTGCAGACGCTCTGCTTTGCGCTTCTGCCCCAGCCTTGGCTTGGCACAGTCACAGCCTCTGCTCCCAAGAGAGACTTCAGGACCTCCAGGACAAGAGCTCCCTTCTGGCCAAGCATTTCAGATCCCCCATTGCTCAAGCCTCCAGAGGGACAAGAAAACCAGCCTGAACATCATCATCACCATCTAACGCAGGGTTTGGTGCTCGAGGCACCAACTCTGGCGTGCCCCAGGTCAGAGGGAGTCCAGCTGCGTTACTTCCACACATCGCTGAAGCGGCTTCGAAGTCAGGAAAAGGGCTGCTTGCTTTACAGCATTCAGGACTGGCTCTGGTGTATTTTGAGCCTGGTTCTGTGGCTTGGACAATAACCCCTCACCGGTAAGGTGATCCATAGAAACCCCGGTGTTTTTTGTATCCCGAAGTAAAATCGGGAGGACCTCTCCCAGTTGCTTTCTCCAACCTTCTTCCCATATTTGAAACTCGGATGGGGAAAGAAAGCAGGAGAAAATGCTTTTGAGGTCATATGGCACAATCACTGTACTGATGAGAGTCATCTTAAGAAGGTTCTTAAAATACTGACTCTCCCTCCCAAATTCTTTCTGGGCTTTGCAAATTCTTTCTGGGCTTTGCAAAGCTCTTTGAGCCCTGCAGCATCAAGAGGTTTCCATGTGGGATTATTGCCTGCTCTGTCACAGGTAACAGGAGCGGCGAAGGGATAGGACGGGGCTGAGGGGACTCCCAGGCCCGATTTCAAGATGGCGTCGGTTCTGGTACTTTCCCCGTGGGAACCGGAAGTTCTCCACAGGGGGCGGGGTCGGAGGACCAGGAGGAGCGGCCACGGGATGGACGGGGATTCCTGACACAGGGGGCGGTACCCAAAGGGTGGGAGGAGCCCGATGACGTCACATCTGGGGGATAGGAAAGGGTTGGGGGTGGGCGGGAAAAAGGGATTGTGGGAAGAAGAAGGGGGGGAGGGGTGAACTGTGCCATGCGGTCGGCGCCATTGTTCAGACACGTGGAGTGGGGGGGGCAATGGCAAACAGCATTTAGAACAGTTTTCTGGGCTTACAACTGGGGAAGAGGGCGCGGGATACGGGGTTTGGGAAGGGGTTGAGGCAGCCTGGCCAGGGCTATCCCGACAGGGCGGCTGAAAAGACCGAGAAGGGTCAGGGAGAAAGTAGCAACTCTGTGTCTGTGGGCGTATCACCCCATTCAGTTTTTCCAATGAAAGGGGAAGCAGGATAAGGAGCAGGAGGGGAGGAAGGAGGGTTACAGGAAGAACTGCGGGGGGGGGGGGGGGGGTGTGCTTTTCTTTTACTTTCCGGTGCATTTTATGCAAGTCCCAAAGGACTAGAACTAGAGGAAAGAATTTTTCTCCAGAGGAGTCTCCCTTTCGCTTTAAATCAGTAATCTTATCCCCCACAGCCTGCAAGAAGGCAGGAGATTTTAAATTTGTAGGAGATACTTGAGGAAGGTAAAAGAAAAGCCAGTGAACAAACTGTTTTAACAGACCCTTAGAAAATTCAAAACCACTAACTTGAAGGGATTTCACAACTTGGAGAAAAACCTCTCTTTGGGGCTGAGAGAGTTTTGATCCCATCTCTCTCTCAGCACTTCTTCCACCCGCCACCCGCAAAATAAAAAAAGAAACAAAGTGTAAGGGACTGCGGATACTCACACAACTTATAGAACAGAGGGGACACATGCCAGCAGCCCCCCAGTAGCCACCAGGAGAGGACCACCTGAAGGCTGCACAGGGACTTTTCCCAGGGCCTTCAGGGACAGGATGGGGGGAATTGCTTGAAGCTGAGGGAAGGCAGGTTTCAGTGAGGTCTTGGGAAGAAATTCTTGCCTTGAAGAAGGCTGGGCACTGGGCCAGGTTGCCCAGAGAGGTGGTGGACTCACCAGGCCTGGAGGTGTGCAGTGGGCTGACTGTACCCACCAGAGCCGCTCTGTCTCTGCCATCTGCATGTGGACGGGGCAGAGGAAATAGCACCAAGGATCCCTGGGAAATTCAGTTCTTGAGGAAATTTGGCGGGAGTCCATCTGGTGGGAAACAGCTCCCCACAACCTGCTGCCACGTGGGTTACTCCTGCTCAGGGTCAGGCCTTCAGGCCCCTCCTGCTCCAGCCTGGGTCCCCCATGGGCTCCCAAGGCCTTGCAGCAAACCTGCTCCAGCGTGCAGGGCTCCTCCTGCACGGCTCCATGGGTCTCTGCCAGGACCCTGCTCCAGCAGGGGCTTCCCAGGGGCTCACAGCCTCTCTCGGGCATCCCCTTGCTCCAGCGTGCGGGGCTCCTGCAGGGGCTGCAGGGGGATCTCTGCACCCCGTGCCCTCCATGGGCTGCAGGGGCACAGCTGCCTCTGCATGGGCTGCACCACGGGCAGCGGGGCAAGCTGCACCTGGCACAGCTTGTCCCAAACTTCTGCACAGCCCCTTTCTCTGGGAAACTCTGTGCTAAATCCCAGCAGTCAGGGATTCACAAGGCGGGGCTTGGGGTGACCTTAGCCCTAACTAAGCCCCCTGCCCACAGGCTGGTACTGCCCGTGCACCAGCACCCCCGAGTCCTTCCCCTCAGGGAACACCACCGGCTTTGGATGAGGTCTGACCAGTATTTTTGATGCCTTGATTGGTTTTGGTCACTGCTTTGGGCACCTCTGGCCCCAGCTCACTGTCCCAGGACACTCTTTGGCTGGACCTTCTGGTGTGAGCATTCCCGCGTGCCCCCGGTGGCAGAGCCCGGCCCGTTTCAGCCGCACCGTGCGTGCAGATCTCCCTGAGTGCTTTGGGAAATGGGCCTGGAGGGGGTGGAACTGCCAGGTGGAATTGGGCCTGCCTGGGGAAGCTGGAGCCGTGCAGAGCAGAGGGTGCCAGCCCTTCCCACTGCCACATCCCGCCATGGCACAACACGAGCTGGTGCTGGGAGCCACGGCACTGCCCGGCCGGGACGCAGGGAATTGCACAATCCCAGAGCCCTTGTGGCTGGAAAAGCTCTCTGAGAGTGTCAAGTCCAACCATTCCTCCAGCGCTGCCACGTTCAGCACTAACCCATGTCCCTGAGTGCCACATCCGCATCTGCCACGTGAAAAGGGATTTTCTTTACTGTTAGTGTAGGGAGATTTACTTGACCCTCAGTGTTTAATTTGTCTCTCAGTGCCCCAGCAAAGCCGAGACCCTTGTGCCCGAGCAGTCTGTCAGCGTCCCGTTAGGGGGAGCCTTCCCCGAGCCATCCTGCTGGATCGGAGGCTGGTTCCACTGACTTACTCCAGCATAAGGAAGAGCACTCGGCAACTCTTCCCACTTTTTGACTCCTCAGGGGCTCTTCCTCTTTATCCGAGTATATTCCCTGCTGCTGGCGACTCCAGGGAAGGACTCACTCTCAGAGTTTACAGAATAACTCTCTTTATTGATATAAAACTGTGACAGGTTACAGTTCGAGGATTGTCTGGGATAGGATGTGTCAGTGATAGGATCTGACTGCATAAACGTGTTCAAAGATTAAGACAAGCCTTAATCCCCAATTAAACATTCAGTGTGCACAGAGTACAGTTCTTACCCAATAGGTCCTGACAGGGAAGAAGGCAGGTTCAGCCCATCAACTGAGCCCTGCAGTTACCATGGAGTCTTCCCTCGCTTTGCCTTCATTCTCAACTTACTTTTTAAATTCGTCCTGTTTAGGTGGAACTTGAGTGACTCAAGTCATGCAGACCTTTATGTAAAAGGTGTAAAATTCTTTTGCTTTGCTTTTAAAGGTAAAGTCACAAAGATCACCCCAGTGAGAGGTGGTTATACGGGGGGGGGGGGGGGGGACCTTTGGGATGGAGGGGTGTGTTAACGATACAATTAGACTTTAATGAACCATGTTCATCAGAGGAGAGCATTTTCACCCCAGTTGCTGGCTCGGCAGCAGGACATCTCCTCCTCCCTGCCCTGGCTGGCAGGTGCTCAGCAGTTTCGAAGCTGCAATCACCATCGAGTTTTCTCCAATACCCAACCTGAACCTCCCTTGGGGCAACTTGAGGTCGCTTCCTCTTGTCCTGTCCCTTGTTCCCTGGGAGAAGAGGCTGACCGTCCCCTGGCTGTAAGTCCCTAAACGGAAAACTGCTCTCCTGCATCCCTGGGCTCTGCTGGGTGCTGCTGGGGAGATGGGAAAGCTGCAGCAGGTGAGAGGCAGAGGGACAGCCCCAGGCAGCCCCAGGTTACAGAGCCCAAGAGACACCACTCTGCCGCTGGGGAGACACTGGGAGGTGATCTGGGATGGGCTTTGGGCTCTCTGCACTGCCAAAAGGGGCAGAGAGTGTCACACAAGGCCAGAGTGCCAGTGCTGGCAGGAGCCAGGCCTGGGCCCCGCTCCCTCTGCAATGGGGTCCTTCACAAGCCTGGTCCCCTTCAGAGCAAAGACCAGAGATGGAGTTTGCAGCAGTGGAATTGGGGGATACAGGGATCCTTTCTGAAGCTGACAGGCAGCTTTTAATCCACCTGCTCTGCCTCTTCTGGAGAAAAGAAACAGGAGTAGGAGAGCCTCTGAAACCTGGCAGCCCCTGCCTTGCTCCTGTGGGATGGAGGCTGGAGGGGGCAGATCTGCCCAAGTCTGCTGCAGGTTGGCATCTGCAGCACCATCTCCTGCACCCTGGTTTAGGCACAGCCTCTGAGCCATCTGGCAGAGGTTTCCCAGCCCCCAGGGAAAGGATGCTCATCTCCAAATGCTGCGGTGACATCAGCTCTGGGATATGTCTCCAATGCTCTACAAGGCCTCAGGGAAACCTGTGGGAGATCCCTGGCCACCAGGAGCAGCTGCAGTGGGTGATGTTTTGGTTGACAGCTGTTTAACATGAGTGGCCAGTGTGCCCAAGTGGGCAAAGAGGCCAGTGGCATCCTGGCTTGCACCAGCCACGGTGTGGCCAGCAGGACCAGTGCCTGTCCCTCTGTGCTGGCACTGCTGAGGCACCTCCAGTCCTGGAGGAAGTCTGGGGGCCCTTATGGCAAGAGAGACATGAGGGGCTGGAGCGTGTCCAGAGAAGGGAACGGGGCTGGGGAAGGGTCTGGAGTCCCAGGAGCGGCTGAGGGAGCTGGGGGGGCTCAGCCTGGAGAAAAGAAGGCTCTGGGGGGAGCCTCTCCTTTTCTACAACTACCTGACAGGAGGTTGGAACAACGGGGAGGCCTGGCTCTTCTCCCAAGTAGGAGGCAACAGGACAAGAGGAAATGGCCTCAAGTTCTGCCAGGAATTTCTTAGCCCAGGCTTCACAGCAAAATTCCTGTGGAATCTGGTGCCAAAGCTTTCCAGGTCCAAAGGAAGCAGCTCCCTGCTGCGCTCCGTCTTCCTCCCTTCCTGCCAGTTTCAGCTGCACAATCCCAGCAGCTGCAGCAGCCTGGGCTCCCCAGCTCCTGCCAGCAGAGTGCTGGCCCCCGGCGAGCCGCGGTGCCTCGGGAGAGGAGTGGGAGTGGGAAGGGTCCCTGGGCCCCAGAGAGCTCCTCGTGCCAGCTGCCTGTTCCTCAGTGCCCACTTCCATTTGTCGAGGAGAAAAAGGCCAGCCCAGGCCAGAGAAATTCAATGGGAGCCTTTGCCAAGGGCACCCTGGCCTCCGTTGACAATCCTGTCCATGGCCACTGCCATCAGGAGCACTGGAGCATCCAGCTTCTCTCCAGCCTCACCTGCTGCAAGGGCTGGCAGATCCTCGTGGAGCACAGGGGCTCCCAGGGCAGCAGCTCAGGGTGGGAAGCTGTTTAGCCACCAGCAAAACTGTTCTGTTCTCCTACTTCCCCTCCAGGAGTTTCCTGTGGAGCTGCTCCTGGAAAGGACAGCCTTTTGCTGGCCTCCAGGTCCAAGCAACAGAACACTGATGGATGGAATCTTCCTGGAGTCTTCCAAGACACTAAAAATGCCTAAGAAAGGGAAGATCCTTTCCCTGTCCGGTGCCACCTGGTTCCTGTCCCTGTGTGGGGTTTGCTGGGATCAGGGAGGGTGTCCCACTCCCCTCCCTGCCCTCCTCCATAGGCAGTGCCAGAGTGCCAGAGGGGGACAGATGCCGGGCGGTGTTTCCCAAGGGGAGGAGAGCAGAAGTTTGTACCCCAGCAAGCAGCAAATCAGGCAGGGATCAGCAGACACCCAAAATCCAGGTGGGATGTGGGGTCCTGCCAGGGTGCTGAGCACGGGAGCAGTGAGCAGGGTCAGACAGAACATTCAGCGTGGGGTCAGGCTGCAGGGCCCACACGTGGACCACCCTTGGTTTCCAGGGTGTGAACAGTGTCCCCTGGAGCCCTGGAATTGTTTGTCACAAGGTCCTGGGCCTTCCTGGGCTCCTGTACTGCCCTGGCATAGAAACACACAGGAAAAAGGGAAAAGCAGCTTTGCAGCCCTGCAGCCACACTTTCTGTAGGCTGCTCTGGAAATGTTTGGGCTCAGAGGGACACATGTGAGGGTACAGAGGGTCTGTGGGACATCAGGGAGAGGCAGCAGTGTCTCTGCTCCTGCAGTGCTTTGGCCTCTTCACTTCTCAGAGCTCTCCCTTCACAGGGAGCCAGACCCCCCCTGTCCTCCAGCTGTGCTGGGAGTGCTTCCCCAACACCTCTGCAGCCGTTCCCGTGCAGTTTGGGGCTGGGCATATTTCTCCCCCCTCTGACTGCACCCAGAGCAGCGTTGCTGGGGGGGGGGGGGGGGGGGGGGTTCCCATGGGAACCATTGCCAGAGAGTCTCTCTTCACTCCCCTGCTCTGCAATTTGTCATGAGAGTCACAATCCCAGCCTGGGTTGGGTTGGAAGGCACCTGAAAGCCCATCTTGTCCCACCCCTGCCATGGGCAAGGACACCTTCCACTATCCCAGGTTACTCCGAGCCCCATCCAACCTGGCCTTGGACACTTCCAGGGCTGGGACAGCCACAGCTTCTCTGGGCAACCTGTGCCAGGGCCTCACCACCCCTATTGTACAACAATTCTTGCTTATGTCTCATAAGCTCCATTTTGTCTGTGGAAAAGCTGCAGTAAGGTCTCCCTGGAGCCTCCTCTTCTCCAGGTGAACACCCCCAGCTCTCCCAGCCTGGCTCCAGGGCAGAGGGAGTCCCACACTCAGAGCAGCTCTGTGGCCTCCCCTGGACTCGCTGCAGCAGCTCCAGGTCCTTCCCGTGCTGGAACCCAGGGCTGGAGGCAGCTCTGCAGGTGGGGGCTCAGCTGAGCGGGGCACAGGGGCAGAATCCCCCCCTGCCCTGCTGCCCACGCTGGGGGCTCAGCCCAGCACACGGGGGGGTTCTGGGCTGCCAGAGCACGTGGCCGGGGCACGCTGAGCTTCTCATCCACCAGCACCCCCACGTCCTTCTCTCCAGGGCTGCTCTCAGTTCATTCTCCGATCTGTCCCGGACGCTCCTTCTCCCGGGGGTGAGATGGGGGTCCCGGGCAGCGTCAGGAGGTGCCGGGCGCTGTCGGGGCCGGCCCGGCGGTGCCGTCCTCCCCAGCCCCGTGACATCAGTCCCGCCGCCGAGCGCCACCGCCCCCGACCCGCCCTGCCCCGCCAGCGACAAAAGCGCCGAGCGGCCGCCGGCCCCAGCGCGGCTCCCGACACCGGCACCGGGACAGGGACCAGCATCGGCACCGGCACCGACTCCGACTCCGGCACCGGAACCGGCACGGAACCCAGCACCGGCACCGACCCCGGACTGACACCGGCACCGACCCCGGCACCGTCCCCGGCCCGGCCGCAGGTGGGTGCGGAGCGGGGGCGCCGCCGGGTCCCGCCAGGCGCAGCGGAGCCGCCTCCCCGCTCGTTCCCGGCGCTGCCGCTCTCCCAGCCCGGCGCTACCTCCATCCCTCTCTCCCTCCCTCCATCCCCCCAGGCTGCCGCATCCCCGCCGCCCACAACCCGGCAGCGGGGCAGATGCGGGGCTGGAGAGGGGCACAGCCCCCCCCGTGTGCCCGTGGGGTGGGCACGGGAGCGGTGGGACCCCCTGAGGCTGCTCCCAGTGCCAGAGCACCGCGCACATGGCGGGATGCGGAAGCCGAATCTCTTTCATCCGATCGACTGCACTCAGTAAAGCTCATTTCCAGGGAGCCTGAGGCAGCTCAGCTGTGGGCTTAGCTCACTTCCCGGAGGAGATTTGGGCTGCCGTGCACCAGGCTGGGCACACGCTCGAGCACAGCTCCAGGTGCTGCTTTGCAGCCCTCAGAGCCCCAGCCCGTGGCAGGGGGTTCAGGAGCACTGGGCAAAAACCGCAGCTGCTGCCAAGTCCCTGGATCAGATCTTCTGTCTCTCCCTGCGTGAGAAGGGGCCGATGCTAAAACAGTGTGAGGGGTGAGGCTGGCTTTGGGTGCTGCTCCTCCTGGCTCCAGAGCTTGGGGAAGGGTGAGAGGAGAAGGCCTCCAAGGAGCAAGTGTGGTCATTTGGTCTGTTCCTGTTGGAGCAGAGGAGCCTGAGCTCAGAGCTCCCCGGGCTCTGCAGCTTCCTCCCAAGGGGCAGCGGAGGGACAGCTTCAATCTCTGCTCTCTGTGAGCAGGGACAGGAGCCAGGGAAGGGCTGGAGCTGTGTCAGGGGAGGGTCAGGCTGGAGATCAGGAAAAGGTTCTTCCCCCAGAGGGTGCTGGGCACTGCCCAGGCTCCCCAGGGAATGAATGGGCACAGCCCCAAGGCTGCCAGAGCTCCAGGGAGCATTTGGCCAAGGCTCTCCAGGATGCACAGGGTGGGATTGTTGGGGTGTCTGTGCAGGGCCAGGGGCTGGATGTGATCCTTGTGGGTCAGTTCCAGCTCAGGATGTTGCATTATTCTGCTGGGGGTGAGGCTGGCAAGGTGCAGTGGTGTGGCTGAGCACTGGGCCCTGGGGAGGGTTCAGCCCTTCCCAAGGAACTCGGGGCCGCTGCTGCACAGACAGCTCAGGGCTGTGCTGCTCCCGTGGGTCACGGGCTCTGTGCCAGCCTCTGCTGTGCCCTGCATCAGGGCCTGTCCAGCCGGGATGGCAGTGCCTGAGCGCTGCCTCAGAGCAGCTGAGCTCGGCTCCTGCTCCTGGGAGGCTGCACCAAGTGGGGAGGACGCGACCAACTGGGGCATTTCAGGGCTTTGGGGGAGCTCAGGTGAGCTGGGTCAGGTGATGGATCTTGATCCCTGTGGGAGTCAGGAGCTTTCCTAAGCGTCCCTGAAAATGCTGCTGCTTTTGTTCTGGATCCAGTTGGGATCTTCATGGAGGACCCTGCTTCCGAGGAGCCTTTGTAAGCCAAGCTTGGGAGCAGTGTGTGCGCAGGCAGAGGCCCATGGCTGTGAGAGCCATCAGGCTGGTGGCTCAGTGCTGTGCTGGCCTCTCTTAGGCCTCTTTTCTCCACAGCCGACCTGAGGCTGCCTTGGCAGCAGAATCATTTGTGATTGCTGATGGAGTCAAGCCTGACTGCTCTTGGAGTCATAAGAGTAGATGAGCCCCATGTGAGCATCACTCTGGAGCTCAGAGCCTCCTGACTTCCTCCCCTCCTATCCCAGCAAAGCCCTCAGAGGCATCTGATGTGATCCAGCTGCATCTCCTGGGGCAGCTCTGTGATTTCTCCCTGGTACTTCCCAGCGTTTTTCCATGACTCTGAGCTCACCAGCCTCAGGTCCCCGTTCTCTTGCTCACCAGTTCAACATCACTGGGTCACACGTGACCTTCGCTTATCCTTGTTTACACTGTTGGTGGCCCATGGACTCCTCACGTTACTGCTCCTCCCAGCTCATGACACAGCAGGGGACAAGGGGACAGTTCTCGCTTTCCACTTGTAGGGCTATTCCCACCTCTGCCCAGGTGATAGGAAAGCTGCTCTGTGACACTTCCTGTTTGCCTGGGGCAGGGTCCCCCGTGGGTCCGACTGCAGGTCCCAGTGCTGAACCCCTGGTGCCATGTCCCGGGGCTTTCCCAGGGGATGTTCCCTGGTGTGTCCCTGGGAGCTGGTTCCTCTCTGCTCTGCCCATGTCTCATCTGTTTGGGTCCCTCCTGCTTCAAATTTCTGCCCATTTTATGGTCGTGCCAGCTGCTCTGTAAACTGGAAGGCACTACTCAGTCCCCCGGGCCTGGGGCTCCTGCTGTGTCCTCCTGCCCTTTGACTCTGCCAGAGCATGAATTAATTCTGCCTGCACTGCTGTGAACATCCCTAGGAGTGAATTTTGTGCAGCACTGATGGTGCTCATCTGTCATTCACTTGTTTTAATGCTCTCATTGGGAAAAAAACCACCCCTTTTTATGGGCCAGCACGAGCCTGCTGTTCCTCAGTGATCTCCAAGCACAAAGTGATTGCTCTGCAATTAATTACTGTAGGATTTTAGTAGGGCACAGACACGGGAAGGTTTTCCAGCTCTTGCAGAAGTTTGGATGGTTGGGTTGACATCCCGGTGGCCTGCAGGGATGTTCCTCCGAGTGTGACGGGGTAGGACCTGCCCTGCCCTGAGTGCTCCCATGGCCATGGAGCTGCATCCACACAGCCACGGGTGCTGCTCCAGCTCCAGCAGTTCCCACCCAGCTGCTCTCAGAAGGGCAGGGTGGAGGGTGGCAGCTTCGGGGGCAGTCACAGGAACACACTGACCTTTCAACCCATTCAAAAACCATGATGACTGTGTTTCTGCTGCTTGATGGCTGCATCTGCTCACTGCTTCCCGTTACAGCCAGTGATGACATCCCGAAGCACCAGTACATACTGGTTCCATACTGGTTCATGCCTGGTTGTTCAGTGTAGCTTACACTGCCTCCCAGACTGGTGCAACACAGCACCTCAGGTGAGTCTGAGCCCAGATTTCACAGAACCACAGACAGTTTGGGGTTGGAAGCGACCTCAAAGATTATCCAGTGCCACCCCCTGCCACAGGCAGGGGCACCTTCCACTATCTCAGGTTGCTCCAAGCCCCGTCCAAGCTGGTCTTGTCTGGAGAGCTGGACTGCTGCAACATCAGACTCTGGAACTGGGGTTAATCTCCAGCAAAGGTCAGCTTTGGGTGGTTCTGCACAAGCCTCCCCTGTGTCTGTGCTCCTCACAGTGCAGCTGCTGCTAAAGGATGGGATCTTGGTTTCGGGGCCTCTTCCCTTATCTGTAGTGGATGATGGAGTGGCTCCAGGGCCAAGCCCTGCTTGGCACCGAGGGTGGTGTTTGTAGGGCTCTGGACATGTTTGCTGGGAGTTGTGCTCCATGGACTGTGGAGCTGCAGGGGGGAAGGAGAATAATCTTGGTTTTTTGGCAGCCCTGGGTGGCCCCGTGCCTGTGCTCAGTGAGGTCATTGGCTGCAGGACTGTCACCTCCTGTTCCTTATTTTGCATGGGGACCAGAGTGACCTGGAGAAGTGTGACTGTGGTCACCGAGTGTTGCAACTGGGCAAAATACGCAAAGTATTCTGAAAATAATGCTAAAAGGATTGCAAACACTGTGACATATCTTAAAGTGGCCATTCCTTAGGGAATTGGGAGGATGGATCTGTCTGGATGGCAGCTGTGAGGACTTTGTTGGTCAGGTCCAGGCACCCAGAGCAGGGTTTTCTATTCCTTTTTTTGCTGCTGATGCCAGCCTATAGCACAAACTGCTCGTTGGTCTCTGTGTGGCCTGCTGGGCTCTCAGCATGTGGGGGGTGTGTTGTGGACTAACAGGGAATTTTTAGCAATGTAAATCTTATCTCAGGCTTTCTCTGTGTCCAGCTGTGAGCCTTCATGTGGATCCCCAGGACAAACTGATTTCCATGGTCTCTCCCCTCAGAAAACCCATCCTGGTGGGTGCTAGGAGGTTTTGCTGGGATGTGGCTTTGCTGGGACTGTGTTTGTGCTTCATGGTGAGAGTCACCTGCTCAAATCACCTGGCATCATTTAAACTGAGTGGAGGCACCTGCAGCCTTCCCATGGTGGATTGAGGAAAATCAGCAGCAAGAGGGTTTGGACCCCTCTTGTGGCAAATGTCAGATGAACTTCACCCAGAAGCAGTTTTTCTCCTCTTTTAGGCTTCCAGGCAGCTCAGGGGAAGGTGTCCCCTCTGCTAATGTCTTGGTTTGGTCAGGGGTGCCCTGATGTTCAGGACAAACAAAGCCTTTTCCTTTGCTGCTGCTGCTGCTCTGAGGGGAACAAAATGTGCTGTGGAAGCAAAGGGGAGCAGCTGGTCCCAAACCGTGGGGGGCACTCGTGGATGGGCTGGCAAGAGGCTGCCCCCAAAACAAGGCCTGGGGAATCCAAGAGGTGGGGTCTGCCAGCTGTGGTGGTTGGAAAGGGCTGGGGGACCCAGAAAAATTGTAGCCAGAGATGTGTAATTCCTGACGCAGGGGCTGAAGGGGCTCAGGGGCTGGCAGGGGGTGCTGCTGGACGTTTCTGCCCTCCAAGGAAACTCCTGAACCAGGTCACGCCCTCCTCCTGATCCAGGGCAAAAAACCAGGCTCTGGAGAGAAACGGCGTGTGTCCTTTTAAGGCAATCCAAGGGCTGGGACTGGAAGAACCAGGCTGGGAGGGATTTGGCACAGCGGGAGGCCCAGCCTGCGGGGCCTTTGGAAAAGAGACTTCCCAGCTGCTCTGATCACACCCCAAACACTGCTCCCAGGAGCCAGCACAGCCTCTCCAGCCCCTGCTCCTGGCACCCTCCACTTCTCTGTCTGTCTGTCTGTCTGTCCTGCACTGAGACCCTCTTGGCATCTGGGAGCTGTGGCTGGGATAAAGTGGGGTCAGCAAGTCAGCTCTGACCCCTGTCCTGGTAACCAGGCTAGGATCAGTTTCCCTTTTCCTGACAAAATCCTCTCACACAGGGAAGATCTCGAGTTCCCCATGACCTGGGAGGTGTAGGGATCTTGCTGTGCCTGTGAGCCCTTCATGCTCCCCATCTCTGTCTGATGTTTGTACAACCCCCAGTCCTGCTGGGTTTAGCACCCACCTCCCCATCTGGGAGAGCCACTGGGACTGGAGGCCCAGGGATGGGGCCTCAGCTGCCTGAGGTGCCCCAGGGGATTGAATCTGCTGCAGGGGGGGGCTCCAAGGCTCCTGGTGTGCCCCGGCAGACCCAGGTCCCTTCCTCATCTCCACACAGCTGAGCTGAGGGAGGTGATGAGATCCTACACATGTGGTGGGCTGGCAAATCTTGTACTCTGAAGATGGGGTTTGGTTTTTGGGGACCTTGTCCTGCTGCTTTAGCTGTTCAGGGGTCAGGAAGCACATGGCGACTTCTGCTGCCTGTCCCCAGGTGAGAGCAGGATGGAGAATTACAGAGGTGTTGATGGAAAGAGGGCCCTGGAGACCTCTCAAGCTGCAGCTTGTGCCTATTGACCTTTCTTGTATCATTGGGCCTCTCCAAAAAGTGTTTTATTGTCTTTGTAGCAACCCCGGGTTGCTGTTTGAGCCTCCTTAGCTTCCTCTTGGCCACACTCAACGAGCCTGGCTCCCTCAGAATCTCCTTGCAGGGCTTTATTGTGTGAGTCTTGAGGTTTATGTTAACCTAGTCTTCACAAGTGTCAAGGCCCCTTGGGACTGGAGCTTTGCTCGTGTAAGCAACCCAGTATTTTGGGGTTATCTGCAAATCCAGGGACCTCTTGATGGTGTCTCATCAGACACCATCTGCCGCAGTTCAGGAAAGAGAAACAGAAGCCTTTATAGCCTGCTGAGGAGCTGGATGGTGGCTTAGGCTGGTGCCCAGGTCTTTGCCCTGCACTGTGTTCTTGATGTCAGATTCTCCAGGCTCCGTGACTCTGCCTGCAGTCCTGCAGGAGACTGAGACACCGGAGTGCAGGGGGTGCCTGGGAGGGGTTGGCCCCACAAGGCAGGAGCTGATGGTGCTGTGGGACACGGTGCCAGAGCCTGGGGTTTGGTGGGGTCAGGGGTCAGCCCTGCAGTGGCTGAGATGGAGGAGTTGGTCAGGCCGGAGAAGCTGGGGCTGTGTCCAGGGGGGTGACAGCTGTCACTCCAGCACCAAGGCTCTGTCACAGTCCCCTGGCCGTGGCATGGGGTGACAGCAGGGCTGTGACCTGAGGAGGTGCCTGGGTAACTCCGTGAGCGCCGTCTCCCAGCATTGTCCTGCTTCCTCCCTTTTCCTGGCACTGACGGGGGCTGTGAGGTCTCATGGCTCCAGGACAGGGATTTCTGCTGCTCCTGGCAGACAGGACCCGTGGTCCCTGGGAGGCAGCTGGCACTGCTGGGTGCTGGCTCCCTGAGTTCTGCTGATTCTGCTCATTGCCAGCCCTGCAGTCTGGGCACCCTGCAAACACAGCGGGTGCTCTCTGCACATGGGATGTGGGAAAGCTGCTGGAGCTCTGCTGCCTGCTCCAGCTGCCCCATCCCGGCCCCGCAGAGCTCTGCCCTTGTTCCTGACTGTGCTTTCCCCTGCAGGATGCCAAACTGGGGAGGAGGGAAGAAGTGTGGGGTGTGCCAGAAGGCCGTGTACTTCGCTGAGGAGGTGCAGTGTGAAGGGAACAGCTTCCACAAGTCCTGCTTCTTGTGCAGTGAGTATCACCCCTTCCCTGACCCCCTCTCTGCTTCCTGGGTGTGGGCTCCTCGGGATCTCTCCAGACCCCCTGGCGTGGCAGGAACACGGATCATCCCAGGACACAGGGGCTGTCCAAGCTGTCGGGGCTGACCTCAGCCAGCACCCATACAAAGACTTAGTCTGTCTCTACTCCAGGGAAAGGCCAGGCTGGGTCCTCTGGTCTGTGTCCAGATGTTTAGGGTGGGAGCATGAGGCAGGGCCTCTCCCAGCAGTGGTGGCAGGAGCTGGCACATCCCATGCGATGCTCGGAGATGGTGCTTTAGCCTTCTAAGTGGCTTTGCCACAAAAGGTGGTTGAGCCTGGGGAACTGGTGTGGAATCTCCTCATGTCTGAGGGATGATGGGAAGGAGATGTGGTCCTGTCCTGGCCCTTATGCTGATGGAAAGCCTCCTGAGAAGTGCTGAAGCATCACCTCCAGCCTATCTGCAGATGCACTCTTGCTGAGGGTGTCTCTGGCATATGTTTGGACCAAACATACACAAGTGTAAAGTGCTCCTCCAGGGAGGGGCAGCAGAACAGGATCTGGCTGGGAGTGATCCAGTGCTGAGCTCCCTTCCTCTGCCCCTCTACAGGATCCTACAAATTCTGCTGAGATCCTGCTGCAAGTCCCCAGACACCCTTCCCTGCCTTTGGAGATCCCAGGGCTGGTGGTGTTACAGTGCTGAGAGCAGCTCCTTAAACCTGGGGCATCCAGAGGGGCTGCAGGACCTTTCAGGCAAAAGATGAGCAGTGTCCTCAGCCTGTGTGGTACCAGATTACTGTCCCCTGTCCCTGGAGACTGCCACGTATCAGAACCAGTGATTCTCCTGTGCCCACAGGAGATAGGGCTTGGAGCAGCCTGGTCTAGTGTGAGGTGTCCCTGCCCATGGCAGGGGGTGGGACAAGATGAGTTTTAAGGTCCCTTCCCACCCAAACCTCTCTGGAATCCTGTGGACAGGAGCACACTTGCTGCCTGCGTCTGCTGATGGCTCCTTGAGATGTTGCCTCTGCCACAGAACAGCAGAAGTGCACCTCCAGAGTGGCCCCACTGAGGTTTAATGTTTCCTCAGCTGGTCCCAGTGCCCTGGTCCCAGTGTCACCATCCCATTGCAGCAGGGAGCGCAGCTGGGATCTTTTCCATAGGAGCAGCAAGCAGAGCTGGCATCTGGAAACAGGCACACTCTGGAACTGACCTCTTCCAGCAGCGAAACACCAGTGTCCTCATTGGATGGTCCCTGCCATGCTCCTGTGTCCCCCTGGCCTGGCTGCTGGATACTTCTTGTCCAGCCTGCCTGGGATGCAGCATATACAGCTGGATCCAGATGTGGGAGAGGGAGAGAGAGACTTCTGCTGTGCCTGTGCTCCCTGCAGTGTGGAGGGTGGCCAGCGTGGCCAGGAGCTCCCATATGTGGGAGTTTCCAGGCTGGAAACTTGCTTTGGCTGGTAGGGCTCCGCAGGGGAGTTGTAGAGAGGCTTTTCCTGGGCAGGAAGGGGGTGGCAGGCTGGGTTCTTATGGCAGCTGCTCTGCAGAAGGAAATCCTGTTTGTTCTGTGGCCTCAGATAAGGAGGGTGGGGAATATTGCCCTCGCCCCCTATGCACACAGCTGGTTTACCAGGAAAAGCTGCTGCCATGGGATGCTGGCACCCAGAGAGCAGGGCAGGCCTCCAGGAGCCACGAAATGAGGCTAAAGGCATTGCTTCCAGGTGGGAACACGTGGCCAGAGTGAGGAAGAAGGTCACCCTGTGTGTGTTCATGGAAGCAAGTGCCCAGGCAGCGCTCCTGGGCTCAGGGCTGCTGTCCCTGGCTTTTGTTATGCCACTCCACATGTACCCAGCAGCTCTGCCTGTCCTGGCTGTGGCTCCCCAGCTCAGGCTGTGGCTCATGTGCCAGCCCACCCTGCTGCCCACTGTTCCCAGTCCGTGCCACAGGCTGTGGGTGGTGCTCCTGAGCGCCTGCATTCCCAGCCTGTTCCCCAGTGCTGCATTTGGGCCCCATCAAGGAACTTGAAACCATTATCTTTAGGGGAGAATAACAAATACTTCAACCAGATCTGCCAAAAACATCATCTAAAAGGAGCCAAGCCTACCACAGTGCATTAGAGCTCAGGGAGCAACTTGGTGATTGACTCCTGGCCCTGATCCAGCTGCCTGGGTAGTGCAGGAGAATGAGCTGGAATGAGCCCCTTGGCCTTGGAAAGCAGAGGCAGCTCTTGCCTAATTGTTTTGTGGAGCAGCTCAGCTGCTCTTAGAAAAACAAAGGGTCCTTAACTCCGTGAGTGCAGTGCACTGGAATTTCTGCAATGCACAAACCCGGGGGCTGAGTAAAAAGTTTTTCTGTTGCCTCTCAAAGCTCTGTGAGTACATATGAGGGACTGTGAAAGCTTGGGCTGGAGCTCCAAATCCATCCAGATGCCACTGAGCTCATTCACTGCCACCCTGGGACAAAGCTCTCAACAAAGCCCTTTGAAAGGCCAGTGAAAGTGCCCAAATTCCCCTCCTGAGGGCCTGCCTGAGCAGGGTCACCCCAGGGCAATGCAGAGACCCCCACAGCAGCCCAGGAGCTTGGCAGCTTTGGAACCAGTTACCAGCTCTGGTCTCTCCCAGCTGGGATCCGTTCTCCATCCCCAGCTCCTGCTGTGGTGGGAGTGTGTAGCCAGGAGAGGACCCTGCCAGATCCTCCTTAGATGGCAGGAGATGCTTCCCTTTCCTCTCCTTGTCCCAGCAGAGGCACACAGGGTTCTCCCGGCCGTATTTAGTCATGGAAGGGCTGCCTCTGCCCCTGCTCAGTTTGTGCTGCTCCGAGGGGAGAGCTCTGCTCTGTTTGCATTCCTGTGATATTGGGAATGGCCAAGAAACTGCTCTGCTGGCCAAGAAGCTGCTGGAAGCCTCGACATTTAAGGTGTGCAAAGCAAGATGGGGGAAGCTGTGTGGCAGCTGCAGCCGGATCTGTTTGGGGCTGGCTGCCAGCGCTGCAGGCTCTGCCCTGGGAGCTGGGATCCTGCACAGGGCACGTGAACACTGCAGATCACCTGGAGTTCGGGTGCTGGTGGCCTCCTGCTCCTGCTGGCTGGGCAGAGTGTCCCAGGAAGGGCTAGGAAGGGATGTGGCAGCCGTGAGCAGAGCTGGGACAGGAGCTGGTACTTCCAGGACCTTAAGGGGGTTTATAAAAGAGAAATAGAGTGACTTTTTACACAGGCAGATAATGACAGGGCAAGGGGAGGTGGTTTTAAATGGAAAGAGGAGCAATCTAGATTAGATATAAGGGAGAAAGTTAGATTAGATACAAGGAAGTAATTATTTACTCAGAGGGTGGTGGGGCATTGCTTCCTAGAGAAGCTGTGGCTGCTCCATCCTTGGAAGTGTTCAAGACCAGGTTGGACAGGGCTTGGAGCAGCCTGGGACAGTGGAAGGTGTCCATGGCAGAGGGTTGGAATTGGATAATCTGAATTGAAGGTCCCTTCCAACCCAAACCAGTCTGTGATTCTATGGAAACCTAAAAATCAGGAGACAGCCTGAGGCCAGCACCAAGCTCAAGCTGTGGGTGGCCTCAGCAGGGCCCCTGAGCCTGGCTGCCATCTCCTCTTGTCCCATCTTACATCCCACATTGGACCCCCAGGACTCAGACACCCAGCTGAGTTAGTGTTCCTCACCTGAGACCCCCTCCTATGCACACCCCCAAACCAGGGCTAAGGTGTCACTTGAGCCTTCTGAGCTCTGGAGAGGTGACTGTGCCCCATGTGTGAAGCCCTTGCAGTGCCTCGGATGTGGTGATGGCCACAGGGCTGCTCTTGGTCCATCCAAACACCAGGAAAACCACATTTGCTTACATTTCTTTGCCCTGAGCGCTTCCTGCCGTGGATTTGCAGTGGACAAGGCATGGGGCCAGGACATCCATCCCCTGGCTTGGGAATCCTGCAGTAGGAAAAATTCAGTCCCACGGTTTAAGTGCAGCTGCAGGAGAGCAGCACCCAGAGGGTTAACAGAGCTTTCCTTCCCTTGGTATCACCCTCTTGGCTTTGGTGGTTGCTTCCTTTTAAAGCCAGACACTGCTCTTGTTGTGATCCTTATCTGCCCTGGTTTGCATGTGCTCCCCGAGGCTGGATCCTGGCAAGGGCTTCCCTGCTCCTTGAAAGCCGAGCTGAGCTGTCCCTGTGAGGGCTTGTTTTCCCCAGCTAATTAGTGAGCTCTGGCAGAGCAGGCTGATGCCACACCCTGCCCTCTGTTCTAGTGGTCTGTAAGAAGAATTTGGACAGCACTACTGTGGCCGTGCATGGCGAGGAGATCTACTGCAAGTCCTGCTACGGGAAGAAGTACGGCCCCAAGGGCTACGGCTACGGGCAGGGAGCAGGGACCCTGAGCACTGACAAGGGCGAGTCCCTGGGAATCAAATACGAAGAGTGAGTCTGCGTCTTGTTTTTGACACCGGGGCTGTGGGCACCTTCTCCCCACACCTGTCCTGTGGTGCTCAGCTGTGCAGCCTGTGCTGAGCTCCCAGCACTGTCCGTGGGCTGCCCAGCCCCTCTGTCCCTCCAGGGAACCCCACTGAACCCTGTTTGGTGGGTGGGATGGGATGGGACATGTCCCCATTGCCTCAGCACGGTGCCCACCCCCTCCCAGCACACAGCCCTCGGGCTGAACTTTCCATGGGGCTCAACACATTGTTCCTAAAGTTCCCTCCTAAACTGGGCTGGGATTTGGGATCACGTAGTTCTTTCCTGCTCCATCTTGCCTGTGCACCCCTGATCGTGAGCTCCCTCCCACCCACAGGGGCCAGCCCCACCGACCCCCCAACCCCAACGCAGCCAGGATGGCCCAGAAGGTGGGAGGAGCTGATGGGTGCCCCCGCTGTGGCCAGGCCGTGTACGCGGCCGAGAAGGTCATCGGAGCTGGGAAGGTAAGGGGGGATGGTGGGGACGGGGCACAGGGTGCTGCATGGCAGGGACACCTTCGGAGAGGGTCTGGACCTGCCCCTCAGGCTGGGCTGCCAGGGCTAGGCTTGGGTCCAATGGCCACGTTCACCTGGAAGCCTGGCACCAAAAGGAGATCTTGGCATGCCTGGAAGCCAGGTTGTTCAGGCTGCAGTGCTGTCACAGACGTGTAGAGGGGGGAGAAACACATTTTATATTAAATATTCACAGCAGAGGCCACAGTGGACATCCTGCTGTGGATGTGCTGGGAGGGTGAGCAGTGACATGTGCCATGGCCAGTGTCACTGTTAACTGAAAAGTGCATCCTCCTCCCCTCAGTGCCACGGGCCGGGATGCTGCAGCCGGGATTTGAGGCAGGCAATGAATTCCAGTGGTCAGCACTGCCCGCAGGCCGGGCAGGGTGTTGGAGCTGTGGGCATGGGTTTGGTGAATGTTCCTGGGGCTGTTCTGGTGGTGGCTGGGTCAGCTCAGGGTTTGGTGTGAAGGTCACTCTAACAGCCCTGGCACATCCCTTCACCAGGGTTCTTTGCACCCCGAGCTGTGACCTGCTCCCAGCCCAGCTCCTCTGCAGGGCCTGGGGACCCCTTCTGCCCTGCCAGCCCTGGGACCCCGGGTGAGGCCCCTGCTGGAGCTGCCCTCCCCGTGAGGTCAGGCACATGCAGAGCTTGTCAGGGACACCAGGCCAGGCTTCTTCACTTTGTACCATGGGGACACGGTGGCCATGGTGGGACAGCCTCACCTGACTGGTGATGAGGGGTCACTCCCTGACCTGGCTGGGCTCTGTCCTCCTGGGCCTTTGTGCTTGTCCTGCATCCCCAGAGCGAGGAGAGGAGTCAGAGGGGCCCCTCAGCATCATCACCCCCCAGCTGGCTTGTGATGGACACGATGAGGGTCAGCCCAGGGTCAGAAGCTGAATTTACCCTTAAAACCATGATCTGGGTTTCCTGGTTGGCTTCTGGCCCCAGTGTTTACAGGGAACCAAAGCTGGGGAAGCAATTACATTAAAGTAGACCCAGAGAGGATTCCAGAGCGTGTATTTCATGTGCTAATGTTTGCTGGATGACTCCATCCAATACCTCCTCCTCCAGCCCCCGAATTTCGCATTTTCTTCCAAAAAAGGTTTCATGTTTTCCCAAGTGTTTATTTAAATTCCTCTGTGAGCAGCTCTGGCTACTCAAGGTCTGCCTGAAGGCTGTGAGCTCATTTATCTCCAGGGGACTGCTGGAACCGTGGGGGGTTATTTTTAAACACCGGCTGGTTTTGGCATTGTTCCTCTCTGTTTGCTGCCTTCCTTGGAGCTGTGGTTGTGTGGGGCAGTTGTCCCATCCCTGCTGCCACCCCAGCCTAACATCCAGCAGCTGTGGGGCTCAGCTGGACAATGGGGGGGATTTACCTTGCTGGTTAAGAGAGGACAGTCCCCAAAGAGGGGGGGATTGCTCCTTACAAATTATTGTAGAAATTACTGCAAAAATGACTTCTGTGAGTGCAGCAAAAGGTCTCCAAAACCAGCACTGGAGCAGTGACCACACCTGGTGTTTCCTCTCTGTATCTTCCTTGTGGGGCTGGGAGGTCAGTGCTTTCCAGGGAAAAGCTTTTACCCCGTTCAGAGCTCTTTGCCAGCCCCTTTAGATCAGAAACAGGGCAGGGAGCCTGGCTGGTACCAGAGCGTGGCTGCCCTGTCCCTGGGGTGTGACCGGGCTCTGCTCCTGTCCCACAGTCCTGGCACAAGTCCTGCTTCCGCTGTGCCAAGTGTGGCAAAAGCCTGGAGTCCACCACCCTGGCAGACAAAGATGGAGAGATCTACTGCAAAGGTGAGCCCCACCTTCCCTGCTGGCTTGTCCTGGGCTCTGAGGGGTGGGGGTGAAGGCCCCTGTGGAGGGACCCAGGGTGGGATGGAGGCTGGGGAAGGGGTGGCCCAGCAGCTGCATTCGGGGACTGGCTGTGCCAGCCACAGAGCTGGGGAATTTCCTGCTGAGCCAGGGCCTCCCAGTTTGCCCAACGAATCTGGCAAACCTTGTCCTGTCCTGTCCAGGCAGGGTGTGCCCCTTGGGGAGGACCCGCTCCTGTGCCAGCCTCACCTGTGTCTCCCTTCCATCCTCTGCAGGTTGTTACGCCAAGAACTTCGGTCCCAAGGGCTTTGGCTTTGGGCAGGGCGCCGGGGCACTGATCCACTCGCAGTGAGCTCCGGGGCTGGGCCCTGTGCTCGCCCAGGGCTCATCCTGTGCTGCCCACCCGCCCCACGCCGCAGTGAGTGCCCACTGCCACCCCCAGCCACCGCTGCTTCGCAGCACCAGCCCCTCCCGCCCTGCCCCAGTGCTCCCCGGAGCCGGGGGGGGTCCCAGCCCTGTCCCCCTGGGGTCCTGCTGGGGCAGGTGGCACGGGGGGGTCACTCCCTCGCACTGCAGCGAGGCCCCAGTGCCCAAGTCCTGCTCCACGTTGCCCGTCCCGCTGGCCGCGTGCTCAGCCGTGACACCGAGCAAGCAATAAAACATCAGAGACATCAAAGCCCACCCAGGCCTGGCCCTGCCAGTGATTCGCTGTCTGGGGCTGAGGACAGGCCCTGGTGCCCGGAGCTGGGGAGGTGTCAGGAGGTGACAGAGGTGACGGGAGGTGTTTGCAGTCCTGTAATTACAGCACAATGCAGGAATGCGTGGTGCAGTTTGACACAGCCCAGCTGTGGCCAGCTGAGCTCTGCAGCCTGGCTGGGATGGGCTCCCCCTCTGCTCCCATCAAGAATCAGCATGGAATGGTTTGGATTGGAGGAGACCTTAAAGCTCATCTTGTTCCACCTTCCACTAGCCCAGGTTGCTCCAAGCCCTGTCCTTGAACACTTCCAGGGATGGAGATAGCTATTCCAAAAGCAGAGGTTGATGCTGGGAGGCCCAGGACAGCCCTTCTGGGGTGTGTTGGTAGCACCATACGTGTGCTCACCCTGTCAAAACCCTTATCAGTGCTTTCAGGTGGCACCTCTCCAAGCAGGCATGCCCAGCAGTGCCAAGTAATTAACAGCTTTTCACCTACTCCCTGCTTTTTTAGCAGCTTGTGGATCATTAAGCCTCCAGTTTGGCAGCTGCCCAGGTTTAATTGGTTTCCATCTAAACTCTTCACTCCCTTTCTGTGATTCTCCTGTTGGACCGGTGGGACAGACTCGGATCAGCCTCGCTGCAGCTCAGAGTTAGGGACTCCACAGGGAATTGAGTTCTGGGGTTTTTAAAGTTATAAACATTGTGGTTGAGCAAATGAGATGGGGAGTGTTCTGGGAAGCACAACAGAGGCAGAAATCCCTTTTTGGGGCAGGACTTGGGCTCCTTTATCCACTTAAGCGCTTTCTCCTGTTCATCACACCCTCGGATTTACATGGTGTTTTTGAGGCTGAGATGGGGAATAAAGTCTTTACTGTCTGCAAAAACTTCCCCCCTCTAGATTCTAGCAGGTCCCACTGCTCTGGGCTGTGCGGTGGCTGTGGTGAGGGGTCTGGTGGTGTGTGGGGCAGACAGCTCAGGCTCGGGTAGGGTTGGGAGCTGCAGCACAGGGGGCTCAGGTACCGCCCTGGTGTGGAGACCCAAACCTGCCTCCCTCACTCGGCAGAGGCCCTGCTGCTCCCCCATGGAGGTGGGGGGGTGAGGGGTCTGGAAGCTTTTGCAGAGATGGGGGGTTCAGGAAGCTGCTGCAGAGGGGTGAAGGGGGGCTGCTGCAGGGATGGAGGGGTCAGGAAGCTGCTGCCTTCTCTGTGAGCGTGCAGGGGGATGCTGTGCTGCTGCTGACACATCTCAGCTGGATGTGCCCTTGATGGGATCGTGCCCAGGCAGTGCTGGTTGGTCAATAAAGCTACAGTGAGTCTTTATTTAGTCTCTTCCTCACACAGCTGTAGAGGTTCTGTCAGAGAGGGGGCAGGAGCGGGAGCCCCTCTGCTCTGGAGCCAGGCTGGGAGAGCCAGGGGTGTCACCTGAGGAAAGCTCCAGGGAGAGCTCAGAGCCCCTTCCAGTGCCTAAAGGGGCTCCAGGAGAGCTGCAGAGGGACTTGGGACGAGGGCCTGGAGGGACAGGACACAGGGAATGGCTTCCCACTGCCAGAGGGCAGGGTTGGATGGGATACTGGGCAGGAATTGTTCCCTGTGAGCATGCCGAGGCCCTGGCACAGGGTGCCCAGAGAAGCTGTGGCTGCCCCTGGATCCCTGGCAGTGTCCAAGGCCAGGTTGGATGGGGCTTGGAGCAGCCTGGGACAGTGGAAGGTGTCCCTGCCCATGGCAGGGAGTGGAAGGAGATAGTTTGTAATCTTTCAATCCAAACCAGTCTGTGGTTCTATGAGGTACTGACATATCACATGTGGTAGACCCCAGAGAGGCCAATTCCACTGGAGGCCTGGTCAAAGCCAGGAGAAAATGCTGGATTTGGGTTTCAGAGGGCCACAGAAAGATGTAGGTTAGAAGGGACCAGCAGAAGTCTTAACTCCAACCACCTGCTTAAGGCAGGGCTCCAAAGGTCAGGTTGATCAGAGCATTTGGTGTCCACTCAGGTATGCGAGCCCTCTGAGGGTGGAGTTCCCACCACTGTGGATGATGTCGCAGCATTGTGCCACAGAACCTTGAAAGGCTTGTTTCATCACTGAAAGGGTTCTCAGACCCTGGCACAGCTGCCCAGGGCAGTGGTAGAGTCACCATCACTGGGGGTGTTCAGCAGACCTGTGGATGTGGCACCTGGGGACATGGGTTAGCAGTGACCATGGCAGTGCTGGGGGAACGGTTGGAACTGATGATCTTGTGACCTGGGAGGGCTTTTCCAACATTAATGATTCTGTGAATCCTGGATTTTCCTGATGTGCCCCTGTGCCTGGTGTCTCGTGTCCTTTTGCCAGGCAGGGCTGTGTTTCCCTTTTCCACAACCCTTCTCTAGACAGTGGAAAACTGAAGTTCAGTCTCCCCAGGTCCGCTTTTCTCCAGCCTGGTGGGTCTCTGCTGAGCTCCCAGCCCCAAAGGGCCCAGGTAAACCATGTCCTGGAACAGGGACCGTGCCCTGAGGGTGTGCCCTGGGTGCCACACACCTGCTGACCCTGCACTGGTCACTCAGAGTGGCTTAGGGAGTGACAGAGACCACCGCGGGGACACCAGGACGGGATCTCGGGGGCTGCACATCCCGACAGGCATGCGGGGGGCTGGAGGAGGTGGTGGGCCATGGCCCAGGAGAAGCAGGGTGGGACTAGAGGTGCTTTTTGGGAATCTCCTGCCCAAGCTGCAGTGGGACAGCTCCGACCATCTGCTACCCTCTGCTGGTCAGCGAGCACGGCAGGGCCCGGCCGGGCAGCCGGACGCGTGTGCCCACCTGTGCCCAGGTGTTGTCCAGCTCCCCCCCGAGGCAGCAGAGCCGCGCTGTGCCCAGCAGCTCCCACCCCTCGGGAGCTGCAGCCTGGGAAAGGGGCTGTGGCACCCGAACCTGCCCCCGAAGGGACAAACCAGAGGTTGGCCTGTGGCCAAGCACCCTGGAGCCTGGGGGTGATGGCACCACTTGAGGGGTCAGACTGGAGCCTCCGAGCCCCATGGCCAGCGGGGATGTGACAGGGGATGTCACTGTGCCACCGAGCTCTGCGGGGATGTCACCTCGGGGCAGGGCTCAGGCCGGCAGCCCCGCGACCTGCCCTGAGGGCCCTGTGTGGATGGGATGAACCCTGGGCAGCCCATGCAGCAGAGCCTTTGGCTCACCCACAGCCTGGCACAGCGAGTCCTGCTGGGTTTGCTGCAGGGCAGGAGCTGCCATGTGCCCCCCGGGCAGCCTGGCAGGATGGGACTCCTGCCTGGTGGGTCTGGGAATGGACAGCTGGGGAGACGGGACTGGAGAAGGACGTTGTCAAAGCTCCTTCGCACACAGGGCTGTGGGAGCACCACGTTCCCTTGGTGACTGGTGCCTGGAGAAGCAGTGACTGCAGTGAGCAGAGGAGCGAGGGTCTCGGGCAGGGGTTGGCAGCCCTTGGCTCTGCCCCGGGCTGTGAGGATGGAGCCGGAGCTGGATGGTGAGCCAGAACTGCCCACGGACATCCCAGCTAACCAGAACAGCAACAGTCCCAAAGCTGCTCCCCGCGAGCTCCCAGGGCTCGGCATCCCTGGAGCTGAGCGTTCCCTGTGCGTGGGAAAACAGCCTCGGTGGGGGAACCCACACTTCTGCTCCGCTCCTTCTGAAGCGCTGGGGTGCTCAGGGTGACCTCCGAGGCCGCCTGACGTCAGGAGCCCGGGTCTCCTGGGACACCCGGGATCTCTGCCAGCGTGGCGAGGTTGGCCCCAGGGAGCACGAACCAGTTCCTGGCTCCACCAGCCGCCCTGCCCTCTTAATGAGGGATAATGAGGTGCATCTCATCAACGCTGCAGACTTGCCCCCTGGCCATGGCGGCTGCTGGCAAAGCCCCCGGTGGGACCGGGAGTGATGGAGGGGCTGGGGCAGGAGGCATTCCAGCCGGGGGCTCTGCGGGGTTGGGGTCTGCGAGGGGTGCATGAGCAGGGTGGGCCGGAAGGTGGGCGCTGGGACAGCAGCTCTGTGCCAGGGAGCCAGGGGCTGATCCAGCCCCCGTGAGCGACCCCGGCACATTCCCGGGGGGATTTCTTCCCATTGCGGACCTCACCTGGGTGAAGGACCCACACCCTCAGCATTTGTAGGGGCACATCCCGTTGCCCAGCCACCTGTGGCTGTCACCCGCCCTGGCAGCCCACGGCCAGCACAAGTCCCCAGATGTGCCCCCCGGCAGCCGGGCCCGGCCCGGGGAACCCCTGGATGCCAGGCGCTGGCACAGGAACAGACGGTGCTGCGGTGGCCGGGAACGAGACGGGCTGGAAAGGAGACGGTGTTTGGCTGCAGGGGAGGGAGGGTCAGGCAGGGCCAGGCTGCGCTGCCCCGGCCCCGCGGCGGCTCGTTCCCCCTGCACAGGTCACGCGAGGCTGGGGGATGCTGCTCCTCGCTGTGGGACTGCCTGGGGGCTTCAAGTCCCCCTTCCGAGGGGCTTTGAGGGATGGGAGGTCTGTGTGCTGAGGGGTGGCCCAGCACCCTTGGGTGAGTAGCTGGGGTGTGGGTGGCTGCCAGGGGTTGTCCCCATGGCTGCTGCCTGTTCTCTGCTTTTGTCTCCCCTCCTGGGCTGCACTCAGGGGTCCCCCACAGCCCCTGTCTGGCTGGTGCTGCACCCACAGCCCCCTGTCCCAGCTGGCACTGCAACCCCCAGCCCCCCAAGCCCGGTAGCACTGCACTCTGTACCCCCTGCCAAGCTGGCATTTTATGCAGAGCCCCCTGCCCGGTCGGCCCTGTGCCCCACAGCCCGCTGTCCCCACCAGCACTGCACCCTATAGCCCTGTGCCCGTGGGGCTGCAACCCCCAAGAGCTGCTCTTGCACCTCCAACATCTGTCCCTGCACCCCGTGCAGAAGTCCCCAAGCCCTGCCCTGGCACCACTGCCACGCAGCCCCATCCCACACCCTGCCTGTTCACACGAAGACCCCGAGGCAGTGTCTGCCCTCGGGCACCCCAAAAGCTCCTCCCGGGTGAAGCGGGGCTGCGCCGGGCCTGGCCGGGCTTCGCCTGGGCGTGAAGGGAGCCTGAGCGCAGGAGGGGCCAGGCGAGGCGGCAGGAATGCGAGTGGGAGAGCGGCCGGGCAAGTAGCGACAGCTCCTGGCAGCGCGGATCCCACACGCGGCTCGGGCAGGGAGCAGAGCCCCGGCACGGGGCTGGCGGCCGGAATGGGGCACCCCATGGCTCAGCCCCTCTGAGAGCCGGAGCGGAGGGTGGCGAGTCCCCGGGGGCAGCACGGCCAGCGCGGGCTCCTGGCCGCAGGGAGCGCGGCTCCGGCTGGAATCGCCCCGGCGGGGAATGCCCGGCCGGGCCGGCACGAGGCGCTGAGTGAGGATCCCGGCGGGCCGAGGAGCCGCGATGACCCCCGAGAAGGTGCTGAGGGAGGGGGTGCTGGAGAAGCGGAGCGGGGGGCTGTTGCAGCTCTGGAAGAAGAAGCGGTGCCTGCTGACGGAGAAAGGGCTGCAGCTCTTCGAGCCCAAGGGCTCAAGGCGCAAGGAGCTGAGCTTCGCCCGCATGAAGGCCGTGGAGTGCGTGGAGTGGAAGGAGCGGCACATTTACTTCACGGTGGTGATGGACGACAGCCTCGAGATCGACTTCCGCTGCGCCCAGGAGGACCCGGGCTGGAACGCCGAGATCACCATGGGGCTCGTGCGCTTCAAGAACCAGCAGGCGATGCGGGACGTGCGCGCCCGGCACAGCTGCCGAGCAGGTACCGGAGCCCCCGCGGGCCAGGGAGCAGGACCCACCCCAGGATGAGGTCCCTGGCCGCAGGTTCCCATCCCCGAGTGGTCTGGGGAATCCCAAAGGGGGTCCCATGGACCGGGGTGGGTCTGCAGCTTGATGTTCCCGTGTCCCCCTGCACTGGCTGGGACCCCCCCCCCCCCCCCCCCCCCCCCCCCATGGGTTTCGCCTCTCTGTATCCCTGCAGAGGGACTTTCTAACATCTTCCCTCTGTCTGGGGTGGCCTGAGGGATACGGGGCCCTTTGCCATCCTGCACGTGGGGTGGGGTGGGGATGGTGGCTGGCCCCACTCCCCAGTCCCCTCAGGATGCCCCATATCCCAGCGCTGGCCGAGCGGGTGACAGGAGCCTTCTCTCCGCAGTGGTGCAGCTGGGCGCAGCTCCGGTGGGACAGTCCAGGGAATCGCAGCTTCCCAGGAGTCGGATGGAGATGGCCCTCGGCTCGGCAGGTGCTGGAGAGAACGGGATCCCTGCGGGCAAGTGAGGCCACCGCTGTGCAGCCCGGGGACGAGGACAGTGGCCCGGGGAGGCCGGTGCTGGCACTGGCTCCCCCTGTGCCGGGTGAAGGACAGAGGCACCGCAAGAGCTGGGCTGGCACAGCCACCTCCCCTTGGCACAACGGGGCAAAGGACACAGGCAGCGTCACCACCTGGGGCTTCAGACAAGGCAGGAGGGGACATCCCTGCCTGGGGCCCCACCACCCTTCATTCAGCTGACGTGTGCAGGGCCTCGGTGCCCTGGTGGGGACCCCAGGCCTCTCCTGCAGGACAGGGGATGGATGAGGCTGTGCCCGAAGGATCTGTGCGACAGGGAGCTCTGCCCGTGTGACAGTGACACTGGGACAGATGGATGTGGCTGGGTCCCAATTTTAAAAAGGGGCTGGAGAGCTGCTGCTGCAGCAGGGACCCCTCAGCAGGGCACTGAACTGATGGTGTGGTGACACAGCCGTGCTGCAGGACATTGTCTCACCCTGGGATGTCCTTGGGCTGTTGGGAAATGCTGGGGACCCCAATTCCCTGTACTAAACGTGTCCCCAAACAGGACTTTCTGCTTCTTACCCTGGTGTTGCTTTGATTTGTGGAATCCCACAGGGCACGGGAGAGCACAAATCCTGCACAGAGTTTTGCCAGCATCCCCCAGTCGGGCTCCAAAGCCCGGCACTGGCACCCCGAGACTCCCTGGTCACCAATCCCGCTGCGCCCCTGTCCCCAGGGATTCCCACGGTGTGCCTGTGACGCGGGAGCAGCGCTGTGGCTTTGCAGCAGGGGAGGGATGGCCCTGCCCCGACAGGCAGCGCAGACAGCCGCGCCTGGAGCCACCAGCGCGCTCCGCAAGCCGGAGCCTGAGCCCAGCCGGGGCCGGAGGCGCTGCTGATCCTCCCGGAGATTTCCCGGCCGCGTGGGAATCACGGAGCGCGGTGTCCTGATGCCTCGGACCGCGGCAGCTGCCCCCAGCCCGCGCCCCAGCCCGCACCCCACGGTGCCAGGGCAGCACCGGGTGGCTTTGGGGACGGTGGCATGGCCGGAGCCTGCTCACCGTGCTGGCTCTGCTGAAACAGGCACGCGGTGGGGGCCACCCAGGGAAGGCTCCTTGGGCAACCGGTCCTCAGGGCTGCATTTACTGAGACCCCCCGGCTGGGAGTGGAGAGGAGTGGGGGGGCCAGGCTGGGGGCTGCAGGTGAAGCCGGACCCAAACCCTGCACAGACGGAGCTCTGCCCCATCCCAGTGCCATGACGGGGACATGGGGGGCTCCAGGGATGGGGGGACCCTCCACAGGACATGCTTCAGGTGTGGTGCCCTGTGTGGACAAGCCCCAGACCAGGTCCCTGCACACATTTCAGGAGGCAGTGGGGTGGTCAGGAGGGTGCTGGTGCTTACACAGCATTTCCAGGGCAAGGATCACTGTGCTGGAGTCTCCCCTAAATCCCCAGCTCCCAGAGTCAGCAGATTCAGTGAGGCTCAGTCAAAGCCCTGTGAATATCCCAAGCCTGTGCCATGGTGGATGCCAGGGTGGGAGCACCCAGTGCAAGGGGGTTCCCAAAGTCACCAGTTTTATCCAGTGTGACTCCTTTTTTTCAGTTTTTCTGCTCTCTTGCTCCCTGTAAATATTTTCTGTTTTCCAACTGCCAGCAAGGAACTGGCAAAGATGATCAAGGGATGTGTAAGCACCAGCCCTGGTCGTGGCACATCCCCAGGCACTGATGATGAGGCAGCAGGGAGGCCACGGTACCCGAAAGTTGGGGGGAAATTCAGGCAGTCAGTGGAGGGAGAGGACAATAAGAGAACACAAATCCCGTGTCAGAGTTTCAGGTCCAGGCCTGGGGAAGGTCAAGCTTTTCCATCCTCATCCCAAGCCCCGCATCCAGACCAACACACATCCAGGGTCCCTGCCTGGACCCCATATCCCCCAGGGACTTTAGAGCTCCCCAAGCCTCCAGGTTTGGGATTTCCTGAGCAGACACCCACACCTGCCTGACCCACCCTCAGTGCGTGGATTCCCAGCCTGACCCTGGAGCAGGGGCTGGGGGTCAGAGCCGAGCCAGCGGCATGGGGGTGGGAGGTGTGGTGGCTTCATCTGCCCCTGGGAGGGCTGAATGTCTTGTGCAGAGGGAAAGTCACCCCAAGACTGAAAAACAGATAAACAGCCAAGAGACCTGGCCAGGGAGTGGAGTAGAGCCAGGGCCCGAGGCTGGAGCATCCCCCAGCACCAGGGACGTGGTGCCAGCACACTCCCAGGCAGCCTGGAAAGCAGGAGAGGACCCACAGGAAGCATTCCCAATGCCCCCGGAGGTGGGCAAACTGAGGCACAACAGGGGGATGGGGGTGGGTTTGTGGGTTTGTGGGGAGGGGCTGGCCAGACCCCCCTGGGGCCCCCAGGGAGAGCCCCAGAGAGGAGAGAGGTGCCCTGAGGCACCTGGAATTCAAAGGCAGGAGCCTGAAAATCTGGCTCTGCTGCTCCCAGCCCACGGTGCCCTCAGTCCATCAGCCCTCCCCACACTTCTCTGAGGGTGCCCCAGTGCTGAGGCTGCTCTGGGGGGCTGCCCTCTGCCCCCCACCCTGGGCCGGGGCTCTGCCAGCACCCACAGGGACTGGCACCCTCCCTGCAGCACCATGAGGGTGCAGTGGGTGCAGGGGACAGGAGTTTTTTCCACCTGATGACATCCCAGGTCTGGCTTTGGGATCCCTTTGGGGCTGGCTGGACACCCTGAGTGTCAGGGAGGGCGGTGGGGTCACAGTGCTGAGACAGGGAGGTGCAGCCTGATGGTGCCCATGCTTTTGTCAGGTGGGACCGTGTGTGGGGCCTCCTCCACATCCAAGTGCCCTGCAGAGAGCCTGGCAGTGCCCCGCTTCTCCTGGGATCATCCCTGAGCTTGTGAGTGGTTCCTCTTTGGATAAAAATGAAAGGAAAAAAATCCCATCTGTAACAAGGAGTATTCTGCTGTTTGGCTTTAGGGCAACTGTCCAACTTCCTCCAGATGCTCCTAAAATGATTTCATTGTTGACCATCCTTAATTACAATTCCTAAATCACTGGATTTTGGTTTGGGACCCAACACCTGCCCAGAGCTCTGCTATGTCTGTGTGTCCACGCTCCAGGGGAGCAGAGGCTGGTATGTCCCCCCCACTGCTGTGGGGAGCTTGGCCATCTCCAATGAATCCTCTTGCACTGGGGTGTAGGAAGGAATAACTGTCCTTGTACCACAGATCTCGGGATGCTGAGGGCATCAGGGCAGGGGTTACACATTAATTCCCCAACCACAGGGTCCTGCTGGAGTGTCCTGGGGGTTGAGGACTGTGGCTGAGACATTCCCCAGCAGTGGAGCTGAGGCTGTGGGAGCACACTGAAGGGCAGGGACTCACCAGGAAGAAACAAAACCAGGGCCCAGACATTGCTGGAGCTGCAGAGGGAACAACCAGCACATCCCAGCACCTGTCGGTCCCCCACCATCCCTGAGCAGGAGCCACGATGCTGCTCTGGGGGTGGGGGTGGCCCAGCCCAACCAGAAGTGGATACTGAGATGTGTCTCAGAGACAGATGGAAAAGCCTGCAAATATCCTGAAAATGTCAAAAAACTCTGACAGGGTCCCTGCCTGGGCCAGAAATTTTGGATTACTTGGAAAAGTCCTTTTTTTTGGATGATATTTTGCCTTAGGCTGGAAACCAGCCTGGACTTTGTGATACTCAAACTGACGTCGCTGCTGAGCCACGGCTGCCACTGGCACAGAACAGCCCAAATCCCCCTCCTGGTGAGAAAAGCCCACAGGATCAGCACTGGGAAGGTCTCATGTATCACTGGCAAAGCTTAAAGTCTTCAGCGAGTGGCTCAGCTCCATTTCAATTATGTCTTTCCACTGTCCCAAAGTGGGTAATTCCTCCTTATTTAACAAAGCCTTTTCCATGTGCCAGTGGCACGAGGCAGGAGCCTGTGCTGTTCCTAAAGGGTGCTGTGGCTTTTGGGGAGCCCTCCTCAGCTTTGGCACCTTCTGCAAATATTTCAAGCCTTCCCCAAGTATTCAAGCAGAGAAAATCAAACTGTCCATGATATTTCTAGAAGTGGAAGGTGTTTCTTTATTCTGGGATAATTGTCCTGCTTTGGCATCCAGCCCCAGAGCTGCCTCCACATGGATTTGCTCTCTGTAGCCAGGTGGGGAGGGTGAGTCCATGCCCATGGATGGAGGGGCTGGCGTGGGCACAGTCCTGAGCTGCACCAGGCCCATGGGGGTGTCCAGAGCTCGGGGCTCCCAGAACAGGGGGCTGTGGCTGCAGGAGCAGGGCAAGGAGCAGCACATCCTAAAGGGATGAGAAACCTCTGCCCTAGCAGGCAGTGGGAAATGGGGATGTCCTGGTGGGGCTGATGCAATGGGGTGAAGATCAGTGGGGCAGATGAGCTGGGAGAGGTCTCTCAGCCCCATGGGGCATGTCTGGAGTCTGGCCTGGGGCTGTGCTGGTTCCCAGGCCAGGCTGTGATGATTATCCAAATTCTGGCCCCCTTTCCATCTCAGGGCATCCCTCAGCTTTGGTGGGACTTGTTCACAGATGCAGCAGGGTGAGAAAATTCCCCCCAGGGCTGCAGAAGGCCTTGGCTCTTGGAGAAGCATCCCAGGAGCTTCCACTGCACTGTCACAAATCCACAGAGGAGGTGGGACAGGTTGGAGTCCTCTGGCAGCTCAGGAGGGGTGAGAGCTGCCGGATGGTCTGCAGGAGAAACACCCACATGGGACCATTCCTCAGGATGAGTCCCACGGCCCTTCATGACTTCATTGCCACCTGACCCTGCAGCCTTGCCATCACCTGGCTTAGGAGGTGACCTCGCTGTCCTCTGATCTCTGAGCTGTCCCACGGAAGGAAAACCTTCTCCCATCCCATGGTGAGTCTGTAGACATCATCTGTCCCAGTCCAGTGACAAACCCAGTGCAGCGCTGGGCTCTGAGCGTGGCAGTGGGGGGGGGATGGATGTGAGAGTGAGTCCCAAAGGACACCAGAGGCTCAGTCCCAAAGGACACCAGAGGCTCAGCTGTCATTTCTAAGTCTGTCCTGGATGCTCTGGGAGCTGTTGTCTTTGTGAATTCCATCGGGGTTGATGGAACGAGGATGATGCTTGGGAGAGGATGAGGACAGGATGGGTGGGAAGGTTGAGAGCAGGGGAAGAGATCCCTCCAGCATTGCTTCAAGTCCATTTCTTCAGGGAGATTGGCTTCATGTGGGGCAGCTGAACTGCTCACAGGGGTCAGGTACCTTGCAGTTGGAGTCCCAAGCCCTTGAGGAGCCAGGGACCATTGGGCAGCTCAGGCAGCCCCTGCCATGGGTGTGGGGCTGATGCACCAACACCCTCCAGGGACATGGAAGGTCCAGAGGGGGAAAATGCCCCCTCCATCTAAACACGTGCCAGGAGGTCCACTTGTAAAAGACTGAACACAGGTGATCTGCAGATCACAGGGACATTCAGGGACAAGCAGCTGTCCCTGGGGACCTGGTCCTGGCTGGGTCTGACCTCACCATACAGCTCTCTGGGAATTTTCTGTTGGCATCCATCCCCTTGGTGGCAGCTCATGGGGAACCCTTCCCTTCAACCAGTGACTGCCAGTAGCAGGGGGATATTTGATTTGTAGCAGCAGCAGCAACACGTGGGCAAATCACAGAACCACAGAACAGTCTGAGTTGGAAGGGACCCACAAGGATCATGGAGTCCAACCCTTAAGTGAATGGGTGCCAAACGCCAGGCACCCACAGAAGCCATTCGCTCACCCTCTCTCACTCTCAGCTGGGCAGAGGAGAGGGAAAAAAATTAGTGAAGGGCTCATGAGTTGAGATGAGGACTGGGACAAAACAGTCTAAGGGCATAACAGGTTCAAATTTAAAGGTATAAAGTAAATTAATTAACAGAGTCAGAAGAGGATAATGAGAAGTAAAATAAGCCTTTAAAACACCTTTTTCCCCCCAGCCCCTCCCTCCTTCCAACCGACAGTGCACGGAGACAGGGAGTGGGGGTTTGGTCAGTTGGTCAGTTTGAGATCTTCTTCTGTTCACTCAGGGAGAGGAGCCCTCCCTCTGCTGTGCCACAGGGTCCATCCCACGGGAGACAGTTCTCTGTGAACTTCTCCAGCGTGGCTCCACTCTCACGAGCAGCAGTCCTGCCAAACCTGCTGCAACGTGAGCCCCTCCCACTGGCACACAGTCCTCCCAAAACTGCTGCGCCGTGGGTCACTAGTCTGTGAGGTGCAGCCTTTTATGGACAGGTTGCTCTAGTTTGGAAGCCAGGGCCCTCTATCTCTGGAAGCAGGGCCCTCTCTCTCCATTTGGGTCTCCCACCGGATCCCAGCTTTCTCTGGCATCCACCCGCTCTGGTGTGAGCACTTCTCCCATGGGCTGCAGGTGGATCTCTGCATCCCCCGGGGATCCCCAGGGCTGGGGGTGGATCCCTGCATCCCCCGTGGATCCCCAGGGGCTGCAGGGGCACAGCTGCTCCACCATGGTCCTCCCCGTGGCCTGCAGAGGAATCTCAGCTCCGGAGCCTGGAGCACTTCCTGCCCCTCCTTCTCCACCGCCCTTGGTGCTGCCATGTTGTTTTCCCTCACGTGTTCTCACTTCTTCCTCTTCTCTGACTAGAAGAAAAACTGCTGCTCGTAGGTACTATTGCCAACAAGTTCCACCAATTCAAAGATTCCTGCAGGATCCTGCAGCACCGGGAGGTTGATCTCATCTAGGTTCTGTGCCAGGGGGTCTCTCTCCATGTTTCTGCTGCCGGCCAGGCTGCCTCGCTGCCACCGCGTGGGCAGTGCATTGGCACCATTTAACGCCTCTCCTCATGCGGGGCATTGGCATTGGCACCATTTACCGCCTCTCCTCATGCGGGGTGCTGAGAAGGAGAGGCCGCTGCCGCCCCTGCCCTTCTGCCCGCAGCACGGCTGGCGAGGGGCGGCCAGGCAGGCACAGCTCGCCACAGGCCACACTGAGATGGCGGCAGCGCCTCGCCACCCCTGGAAAAAACTGCCCCCACACTGTTCTGATTTTCTTCTTAAATACGTCATCCCAGAGGTGCTCCTAACCTCTCTAACTGGGCCAGCAGCATGTCCATCTTCAGAGCCATCAGAGATCAGCTCTGCCGGACATGGTGGAAGCTTCCAGCAGCTTCTCACAGAAGCCACTTCTGTGGCCTTCCCCTGCTACCAAAAAAGCAGGCTGTGCCAAACCAACAGTGGGGATCACGTCCATGACCTGGGTGTTATCAGCACCCAGCTCTGACCAACTGAGCCAATCCCAGATATATTTTTATTATTTTGCTCTGAATTTGCCCCCAGCACTGCTCTTCCCTGGAGATTTCCAGGCTGATCCTTCCCACCCCCAGCAGCTCAGAGTGGTGTCCAAGGCCCAGGTGGCACCTGATAAAACAACCCCTCACCTGGAGGCAGCTCCCTGGGGTTTGTGAGCCAGGGATGGGGATGGGGACTCTGTGTCAACTGGGGAGGAGGGATGGGAGACCTCGGTCCCCTGCCAGTCCCTCTGTGCAGCCCCCATGGCAGAGCCAGCGCTTTGAAACCCATGGGAAAACCCCAGATCGAGGGGTCCCATTGCCCCATCCCTCTCCTGCCCTTTCCTCCTCCTCACTCCCGGTCCCAGCAGAGGATGAAACCTGAGACTGGAGCAAATGGCATCCGAAGCAGCCCCCGCCCCATCCCCGGAGCTGCGGGAATGCGGCGCCTTTGTCACGGGCTAATTTTGGCTCCTCTGTGCTCCTAAAACAATCCCAAGGCATCCGGGAGGAAAGATGCTGGAGGCCTGGCCCCGCGGGGGCTTTTCCTTATAAAGGTCTAACGGGGTGGTTAAAGCCTCCTCCTCCTCGGGGGTGAGAGCAGATCCCCCGCGCTGGCGTTTGCAGCCAGGGAAGGGTCCTTGCAGGGGTCCCGGGGCTGGGCTGGATGCAGGGGGGCTTCTCCCCTGGCCACTGGGACTTGCTGGGTGCAATTCACACGAGGATGGCACTGCCACTGCCATTGCCACTGTCACCGATCTCCCACCAGCTTATGGGGATCCCCAGAGCTCGCGTTGGTTTCCAGGCAGGGGGAAGGAGCCGGGAAGGCTCTGCAGGATGGGGCTGTCTGTGCTCCCCACCATGGGAGCTGCCCCACTCCTGCAGCTGCATGTCCCTCCCGGCCATGAAAGCCCCAGGATTAACATGCCAGGCATTGTCCCTGCTGGGCCCCACGCTGGGAATTGTTTGCTCCTAAATTTGTCCCTAAAAATATCCTGGGGAACAGGTGTTGCCTGCCCTGCAGTCCTTGCCATGCAAAGGGACACCGGGCAAGGGGCTTTGTGGGAGCAGTGGGGACAAACAGCAGCTTTGTCACTGCTTTTCGGGAATTTCATGGGGAAAACCTCAGGGCCTGTGAGAGACTGGGATGTGCTTGAGCATCCCAAGCTGTGCTGCATGAGTGGGGCTGGTCCTTCTCCTTAAAGAGGGGACTGTGCCCTCCTTGGTCCCAACCCCACCTGGCATGAAGTGTGACCCCACATTTGCTGGTTTATGCCATCACCCCTCAGCACTGTGGTCTGGCCTGGTGACGTTCACTCTGGTGGCTCAGGTGGCTCTGGTGGCTCGGGTGGCTCCCAGGAGGCCCCTTGGCCAGCGCTGTGCTGTGTGCCCCATTGTGCAGGGGTCAGCACGGCAGGAGCTCCCAGGCTGTTCACACCCCCTCCCCTGCCTGTTCCAGCATCTCTGAAGCTCTGTCACACTGGACAGACGCAAGGCAGAGGTGCCAGGAGGATCCACCCCATCCCCACGGCATCACCAGCACTGGTCAGCCTGAGCCTGTGTGTCCCCAACACCCCACGTGTGAGCAGGTGCTGTCCGAGCTGGGGGAACTCCAGTGCTCAAAGGGGCTCCAAGAGAGCTGGAGAGGGACTATGGACAAGGGATGGAGCGCCAGGACAAGGGGAATGGCTTCCCACTGCCAGAGGGCAGGGATAGAGGGATAGTGGGGAGAAATTCTTCCCTGTGAGGGTGGGGAGGCCCTGGCACAGGCTGCCCAGAGAAGCTGTGGCTGCCCCATCCCTGAAAGTGTCCACGGCCAGGTTGGACAGGGCTTGGAGCAGCCTGGGACAGTGGAAGGTGTCCCTGCCCAGGGCAGGGGTGGGACTGGATGGGCTTTAAGGCCCCTTCCCACCCAAACCATTCTGGGATGATTCCCGTGTAAACAGCCCTGGAATTCTCCGAACCAAAGCGGGGTTGTGAGTGCCCTGGGACAGGAGTGCAGTGACACACGGGTGACCTGTGTGTGTCCCTGTGTTCCAGGCGGTGCCCCAGGTGTGAGCAGCAGTCCCAGCACTCATGGGGCTTGCAGCAGATGCCTGCAGAGGAGGGGATTTGTGCTATTTTTACCGACCACTTGCAGGCAGGGCTGGGATTCAATATCCCCCCTCAGCCACAGCCCCAGCAGAGCGCGGCTGTCCTGAGGCCAGGCGTCACCTCCCTCCTGCACAGCCAGGTAAGACAGACACTGCCACTGCCCCGTGTCCCCCTCCGCGTGTGCTGGTGGTGACATGGGCACAAGACCCCTGGCACTCGCACGTGACAGGGAGGAACCCCCAGCACGTGAATTTGCCTGAATTTCTCCCCCTCTCTGAGGTGGATCAGACATTTCTTCTGCTCTTGGAGAGGGGATTGGTGAGGCTGCAATGGGGACAAAGACTTTGGAGCTGATATTTGACTGGTTTTTTTCCAAAAAGTGGCAAACAGGACCGTTTGGAGGGCCCTTGTCCGAGTGTTCCAGTCTGGCTTGCTGGTGTGAGGTTCAGGGTGGGAGCAGAGTGTGGAGTAGCTGGGAGAGTGCCTGTGGTCTGTCTCCAGCCTCCCAGGATGGGGGAGGATGTCAGGATTGGTTGTGTTTGGGTTTATGGGATTATTTCTTTTAAGGATTTCCATGATCCAGTGGTTCAATAAACTTTACAAGCTCTTCACAGCTGGGGCAGTGCAAATAGTGCAGAAAGAGCTTGTCCAGATCCTCTCATCCCCATCAGGGAGCGAAGTCTCTCGTGGATGTTCCAGATCCAGCTGGAGTCCAAAAGTCCTGGCACTGGGGATTGCTGGGGATGTCTCACTGGCACAGCCGAGTCCCTGCTGTTGTTTGGGAAGCCAATTTAGGACTATTTGGCCCTAAAACTTGACTGACCTTGGTAGAGGTCGTGAGCTCGAGGTGTGGCGTGGATCCCACCCCAAGGAATGCCGGGCTCTGTTCCAGCAGGGGACAATGGAAACGCTGAGGGGCTGCACCCAACCCTCGCCAGCTCCAGGGAGAGAAAGGCTCCTCTGCCACCCCCGAAATAAACTGGGGGGCAGCAGCTGGGACCCAGCCTGCTCAAGGCACCAGTGCTGCCTCGTGTCCTCTGGGATGTTTGTCACAGCACCAAAAACCTCCACAAAGGCAGGAAACAGGATCTGTCTGATGTGGTTTGAGGACAAAGAAATTCCTGTTCTTGGGATTTTTCCTTGTAAATCCAGGGATCTGGATTGGGAGGCTCCGGGGGAGATGATTCCTGCTGGGATTTTATGACATTTTCCCCCCACCAAACTCCACTGATTCAGGACATGTCTCTGGCTGAGCTGTGGGGGCATGGAGAGAACAGGGACAAGGGGACAGAGCCAGGAGGTGCCCTGAGATTTGCCTGGCACAGGCTCCATGCAAGCCTGGGAGTAGCTGTTTGAGACCAGCTTTTCATTTCCCCCAGCAGAAATCTTTGGGGTCTAAAGCAGTTTCCAAATTTCAGGGAATAAAAAAGGATCAAGGCAAAAAATCCCAGCTTGTCCATTTCACTCCTAAGGAAAAGGACTAAACCCACACCTGGGAAATGCTGTTTGAGGGAAAAAAATTTAAAAGGATTGGTATGTCCCCCACATTTTTCAGCTGCTTGGGCTCGCAGGTTGCCCCCGCTGCTCAGCACAGGAGAGGTCAGAACAGGGAGCAGCGTGGGATGGAGCAGCTGCCAGGGCTTGGGATCACCAGGCAAATGTAAAATAGGAAACCCTGAGTGTTTCACCTGGAATGTGGCTGCTGAAGGAACCTGCTCAGCTGTGGGCTCTGACTTAGAGAATCCCAGAATGGTTTGGGTTAGAAGGGACCGTAAAGATCCTCCAGTTCCACCCCCTGCCATGGGCAGGGACACCTTCCACTGTCCCAGGGTGCTCCAAGCCCCGTCCAGCCTGGCCTTGGACGCTGCCAGGGATCCAGGGGCAGCCACAGCTTCCCTGGGCACCCTGTGCCAGGGCCTCCCCACCCTCACAGGGAGGAATTTCTTCCCAGTATCCCATCTAACCCTGCCCTCTGGCAGTGGGAAGCCATTCCCTGTGTCCTGTCCCTCCATCCCTTGTCCCAGAGTTTCTCTCCCACTCTCTTGGAGCCCCTTTGAGCAGTGGAAGGGGCTCTGAGGTCTCCCTGGCTCCTTCTCTTCTCCAGACTGGACACCCCCAGCCCTCTCAGCCTGGCTCCAGAGCAGAGGTGTTGCCCCTTGCTCCGGCACTCCCCGGGTGGATTTTGGCTCTCCCATCCCTGCCGTTGCCCACGGGAGCTGCGGGACAGGACTCCCTGAGCCGACACAGTGGGGGGACCCCCGAGGCACCCCATTTCTCCTGAGATTTCCAGCCTCCATCCTTTGCCCCGAGCTGGGGCGGGCGACGCAGCCGGCGGGGGAACAGCTCGGAGCTTGGGAAAAGCCCCGAGGAGCAGGAGCCCGAGCCCTGCGGGGCCGGCTGGCGGCACGCTGGAGCTTGCCCGAAATGCAGTCAGGTTTTCCCGGAGCCGGCGGCTCGTCCCGTGTTTCCCAGCGGGACAGAGGCTCGGAGCTGCTTCCCTCCGCCGACAGCACGGGGCAGCACCGCACCTCGGCATCGCTCCTCGCTGCCTTCCGCCTTTGTGTGCACTTGGGATTCGCACCTTTGTTTCAGCTCCTTTCCCTTTCTTCGGCAGGGCACAGCACACGCCGCGATGCCAGAGCCGTGAGTAGCTGAAGTCCCCTCGCACCCCATGAACCCTCGCCCGGCTGCGCTTGTCCCTTTGGGGAGGATCGGCTGGGAGACCCTGCCCTGCCCCACACCTCTGTGCCATTGCCCTTGCAAAAGCTGTCTCTAAATGCAAATTGTTCGCCCTTTCAATGTCCCAGTTCAAACCTTGGGGCTTTCCTAGATCCCAAAATGTGGATCTGAGGGTGGGCAGCCCTCTGGATTTGCCGTGAGGCTCTCTGTAGCACATTGTACAAATACACCACGTTCACTGGCGAGCAGAGAAGGGAGAAACTCCTGCAGAGCTTTTCTGGAGCAGTGCCATGGGGATGTCCCAGCCCTGCAACTCGAGCAGGATCCGAGGATCCTGCCCCAGCTGTAGTGGGAGTGGGGGAATGAGGGTGACCGAACTGCAGGGACTGAGCTGGGGTTGGCACGATGGGCACAGTGCCAGCTCACCTGTCACACCTGAGTGACATTTGGGCTTTCTTAGCTGTGGCCCTGAGCTCCCACTGCATTCCCAGAGGGCACCTTCACCTCAGACCCGGCTCACGTGCTGGTGGCAGCTGTGAGATACAGAAATAAGGAACCAACTGCAACCACACGAAATGCTTTCCTTGCCTGTCCCTTCTTTTTCACTGTCATTCCTGATGCCTTGTTCCTCTCTTGTTTTTTCTGTTCCTCCTGGGCTGCTCACCTGCCTGCAGGGAGGTAAGTGCCTTTCCCTTTGGGAGAGATCTCAGTGCTGCTCTGCGTTTGCTGTGCATTTATTTTCAAAGGGTGTTCTCTTTCCCTCCCCTTTCCCCTAGAGAAAATCCAAGATCACAGCCTCACGCAAACTCTTGTTGAAGGTGAGTCCCGAGGGCTGGAAACTCCCTGGGGTTTGTCTTGCTGGGGGAAAGGAGCCGGGTTGGAGCGCGTGGTCGGCGGGACGGGCATGAGGAACAGCACAAGGATGGGCTGTGGGGAGCAGCTCCCACCCCACCTCTCTCTTCTCACTCATGTGGGATCTGTGGTCCAAACAAACCTCCCCTTCACAGAGCTGGGGAGAGACCCCCACACCTTCAGCTCTGAAGCCTCAGCCCATTTGAGCTCTCTGGGCTCTGGCTTGGGATAAACATTCCCTGCCCCAGCAGAGCCAACGTCAGCACCCAGCGGGACCACAGTCCCACAGCCCCCAGTGCCACGGCCCCGCCTGCCCTCAGCACCCCACACCAAAGCTGTGGGGAGGCTTTGATGTGTGTTTGGGGACAGCAGGGAGGGGGCTGGCACACAAGGCTGTCCCATCCTACAGACGCTGTGTGAGTGGCTTGGGGGGAACCAGGAGCCTGTTCAGTTCACACTTCTGCCATTTCCTTGTGCTCACAGAGTTTGATGCTGGCCAAGGCCAAGGAGGAGTGGGATCAGGAGATTGTGGACAAGCAGGCAGAGAAGGAGAGGTACCTGTCTGAGCGGGTCACCCCACTGCACACCAGTGGGCTCTCCCTGAGCCAGCTCCAGGTATTCCTCAGGCCCAAGGGTGGAGGGAGCTCCTTGGGAGCATGGAGGGGCCTTGCTCACCGCTCTCCTGTGCCCTCGGCCCCCAGGACCTGTGCAGGGAGCTGCACGAGAAGGTGGAAATTGTGGATGAGGAGAGATACGACATTGAAGCGAAATGCAACCATAACACCCGGGAGGTAGGAAGGAGGACGGGCTGGTTCCTTCTGGAAATTCCCTCCCAATGGCAGCTCTGGCCTCTGTGGGGATGTGTCATGGACCAGGCTGAGCTGGGATGTGGGACAGGCACCAGGGATATCTCAGGGCTGGTGTTTGCTCTGCAAGGCACCACTCAGAGCAAGGTTCATCCCTGCCCAAAGGGAACTCAAACTGTCCTCAGGATCCACAGAGAGGTTCCTCACCCTCCTGGTCACCCCTGTGGGTCTGAGAGCTTCTCACAGTACAGCTGCCACCTGAGCAGGCTTGGGCCCAGCCCATGGCCCAGCTCTGAGCCTGGGTGGGCAGAGCCTTGGTGGGGGTGGTCCTGCAGGAGAGGGGCAGACCCCTCCGGGGCTTGGTGCTGGCAGAGCCTCCTGCTTCCCACAGGGGCTCTTTGTACAAGGCAGCCCAGCAGTGACCTCCCACTCCTCCTTCTCCCATCCCCCTGCAGATTAAAGATCTGAAAATCAAAGTTCTTGATCTCCGAGGGAAGTTCAAGCGCCCTCCCCTGCGCCGGGTCCGCGTCTCAGCCGATGCCATGCTCAGGGCTCTGCTGGGCTCCAAGCACAAGGTGTCCATGGATCTCAGGGCCAACCTGAAGTCTGTCAAGAAGGAGGACACAGAGAAGGTGGGTGACTCCTCTGGAGGCAGGAGATGGACACACTTCCTAGGGGTGCCCTTGCCCTTCTCCGGGGTGAAAGAGCCTTGTGAGGCCATTCCCATTGTGGGATATTGTGGGACCACGTAGGACCAGTTAGACTGGGCCAGGCAACTGGTGGATGCTAACATGAGATCTTGGGTGGTGTCCGTGGTGCTCTTCCCTCCCAGAGCATGTGGGGGTCTCTCACCTGGGCCCCCCTGGCACCACTGCTGAGCTGCACATGCAGAATCTGATCTCTGATCTTGTAGGGAACCAGGAGAGCTCCTGTTGGGCACAATCACACCCAGAAAACTCCCAGGGAACTCCCAAACCCAGATTAGATAAGACAGAGAAGCCCAGCACTTGGCCTGAGATAAATGGCCCAGTTCCCACCAGCTTGGCAGAGATGTGAGAGGGGAAAGTGTCAATGCCAGCGATGCCCAAACCTGCCCGGGGTGTGCAGGTGCCCCAGCACCAGGAGCTGTGCCTCATCCCCAGGGCCTTTCCGCAGAGCGGTTTCACCAGCTGGTTCCAGCTCAGCAGATTGGATGAGAATCTCAATTTTCAGCTGTTTTTCCTTTGTCCCCCCATCATGGTATAGCACTTTTCCACCCCTTTGGACAGAAAACTGTGCTGACAGCCCTGGGCACCAGGTGGAGAATGGACCTGGGTTTGTTTTAGATGTTGTGAGATGGTGTTGGGGCACAGCTTGTAATCTACAAATGCTGGGGGTTGGCAGAGCAGACACCTGGGCATGCTCCCAGAGCTGCTGTCACCTGCCCAGAGCTGGTGTCACCTCCCCTGTCTGCTCTGGAAGTGTCTGTCAGGCTCCCACTGTCACACCAACAATCCCAGTCCCCACCAAAGGCTCAGAGAAAGTGGGGGTGGGGTTTATGTGGGCTGGGAGGGCAATGCAGGAAGTGTTTTTACCGACATTTGCCCAACTGTGCTGGTGTAAACCCAAAGTCCCACCTGGTTTCTTTCTCCTAAAGACATTTTTCTGGGATTATTGAGCCTTCTGGTGCATGAATGCAGCTGGGCCAGGCTTTGAGGAGGGGAGTATCCACATGGATCCAGATCTCCCTGTGGAGACCAGGCTGCTGTTTGCCACCTCCCAGCCGGCTCCTCGTGCAAGGACACGCGGCAGAGGGACAGGGACTTGGCGAGGGGCAGCTGTGTCCCCAGCTGAGGGCTCTGCGCAGGGAGAGGGATGGGGCAGGGCTGCCAGACCCTCATCCCCGGCCCCGGCTCTCCCGCAGGAACGCCCTGTGGAAGTGGGTGACTGGCGCAAGAACGTGGAAGCCATGTCGGGCATGGAGGGGAGGAAGAAGATGTTCGACGCTGCCAAGTCCCCCACGGGGCAGTGAGAGGTAGGGCCGGGTCCTGATCCCACTGTGCTCCCTCAGACTCCTGGGCTGTGCTTGAGGAGGTGCAGAAATGCCCCCACTCCCTACAGAAAAAGGCAACCCATGCCCATGTCCCACCCCACACTTGGCTGGGGGTCTGTCCCACACCTCCCTGCTGTGGGGTCCCTGCCAGGCCCTCTCCTCCTCTCCTGGGCGCTCCCCTCCGGGTGTGCTGCCCAAGCCACCTCATCCCGTGGCCATAGCTGGCACCACCGCCAGGCTGCTGGCAGCAGCCAAAGCCGCCCCCGCTGCCCCTCTGCTGTTTCTTTCCCACAGAAGCACTGGGAAGAAGACCGTCCCACCCCTGCTGCCAGCCTTCCCTCGCTGCTCCTCCGTCCCTTCATGCCCTTCCCTGAATTCCCACTGAGCTGAAACGCAAGGACAACAGTGTGGGAAGGAGACCTGAGCTTCTTCCTTCCAGCAGAGCCCTCAGCCCTGCTCCTGCATGGCATCCCCGCCGCATCAGCCGCACAGGCCATGCCGTCCCCAAGGGCCACTGGCCACCCCTCTCCTCCCAGCCCTGCAGACGCCCCAGAGGCAGCTGCTGCTCCCCCCATGCCCCATGCCCGGCGGCTCAGCCTGAGCTGTGTCACGCTGAGATGTCCCTGTGCAGCCACACGGGTATTAAAGGACGTGTCCTGGGCCGAGGTCGTGTGGGGTCATCACTGGGGGAACTCTGCCCAGGGCCAGGGCCAGGTCACCCTGCAGTGTCCCCATGCTGGCACTCAGACACCACACCCTGGGGTCACACAGGCTTTGGGCTCATCCCTTGCAGCCCAGGCTGCTCCTCATGTCCCACCAGCTCTGCTGAGCCCCCTGGCCCCATTCAGGGCCACCCTTGCTGGGCCTCAGGGGTGCAGCAGCTTCCCAACCACCAGGCTTGGTGAATGGAGCTGCCTGTTCTCCAAGCCCTGCTTCTCCTCTGCTTTTGGAAAAGCCTTCAGAGCTCCAGACACCAACTCCCTCACCAGCTGCCCCACCACAGGCACTGGAGCTGTGGCAACTGGGACAGCTCCATTTCAAGGCTTGATTCCAGAGATGAATCCCTATTTCAGGCCAAACATCCTGTGCTCCCCTCCAGCCCAACCATTTCCTGTGTCACAGCCCCCCAGACTGCAGCTGGTCAGTGAAAGCAGCTGGGAATGTGTCAGCTCATTCCGGAGCAGGGCTGGAGGGGTGAATTAGTGAGAATTCAAACCACGTGGGGTCTCCTGGCTGGGGGCACTGCAGGAGATGCTCAGCCCACACCCACAGAGCGTTGCTCTTGGTAGGTGCAGCAGTGCCTTGTCTGTGTTCCCAGGGTATCCAGGGGAATTGCAGCATCCACAGACTCAACCCCACACCACATCAGGGTGTGTTGCAGCACCTCCATCCCTTTGGAGCAAGCCTGTAAAGTGCAGAAAATGCAATAAACGGGGAGCAAAGGACAGGGCTGGAAGGAAACGGCATCAAAAAGTGCTGGCTCCAAGAGAGATCAACCTTCCCAGGAAAACACTGCCTTCCCTAAAGAAAGGGATGGGAAAGGGTGGCCCCATGCAGATGGCTCCTGCAGGACCTCCCACAGCAGACTCATGGCTGGCAGTGGGAGTGAGGGAGAGGCTTTGGGAGGTGGGTTTGGGTTTGGCTCCAAGACAGCTGAATTCTTCCAGCATCACATCCCTTCCTTTGGCCAATTCAGGGATGCTGAGCTGAGCCGTTCACTGTCCTAGGGCACTGATGATGAGGGAGGAGACTACTGGGGACACTTCTCTAGCCCAGCCACCAGCACTCGAGCTGCCACAGCACCCTGCAGCTCCTTCATGGGGGATTCAAAACTCATATGCAAACTCTTCCCCAAATCAGGGATGGATCAGAGGAGGCTGCCACCGGAAAATGCACATTTGCTCCGTTGGCTCAGTCCTTGTCCTTCCACCGGATCCTCCATCCCCTCAGCATCCTCCTGCAGGACTGGAGCAGCTGCATGGCACACAGAGCCTTTCCTGCCCATTTTTTATCTTTTCAAGCTTAATTTGGCCAAGCAGCTGCAGCCTAGCAGGGTGCCAGGGCTCCTCTGTCCTCATTGCAAGCACCCCAGGACAGGCTCCAGGCAGGCCCAGCCATGGGAAGTGTCTCTGTCTTGGCCAGCACCGGTGGCTCAGCTCCCAGAGGTGACCAGAGATGGTGCCTGGTGACATCCCAGGATCTGCCGTGGCCCAGCCTGCCCCAGCTGGAGGCAGAAGGTTTTGAGTAGCAGCTCACCCCTCCAAGCTCAGGGCCCAGGCAGGAGTGGTGCCAATCCTGGGATCTCTCCATGCATCCCCAGAGGGAACTCACACAGGTCCTGGCAGAGGAAGAAAGATGTGCAGGGAGAGTTAATAACCATGACCTGACCGACTGGTAGAGCTGGAAAATGCAAGAGAGGTTTCATGGAAACAAAGCCTTCTTCAGGCCTGGAACAGAAGCAGAAAATTGCTCAGCAGGGGCTGAGAACAGTTCTCTGAGTTTAGTACAATTATGCTAATCTGGTAATTAAAAAAGGGGTGGAGTTTGTGGGGTGGGGAAGGATGGAAGGGAGATGAAAGGCAATAGGGGTGCTGGGTGCTGTGCACCAGGTCCTGGTCAATGCTGGGCACTCAGGCTGTCCCTGTCCCCATCCATCTCCTTGTGCCCAGCCTGCCCTCAGATCCTGCTCACCCAAAACTGCTGCAGAGCCAAACCTAGGGGCTCCCCAGGGTGATTGTGCAGCCCCAGCAAGGGCAGCCAGGTGTGCTCAGCAAGGTCCCAGGGCCCACATGCCCTTGTCATGGGCTACAGGTGGCTTTGTGGGGCCACCTTGTGTTTTAGATTGAGTGGGGAGAGAAAAACCCACCCCCAAAACTTTTCCCGCTGCAGGGTTCCCTGTGTTTTCAAGGTATAGTGCTCTCCAGTCACTGGGGCCCATTTTCATCCTTCTCTGGTGGAATACACTGACTGCCATGGGAAAACAAAGTTTTACGGATTTCAGTTTTATTAGGAACACAGAAAAAGTGTGGGGGAAAAATGCTCTTTTAGTGGGACTGAATCTCCAGGGGAAGATGCAACAGCGAGCTCTGAGCTCTCCTGGTTGGATCAGGGACTGGGATCCAAGTCTTCCTCTCCATCTCTGCTCTGGAGCTGCTCCTGTGGCCCTGGGCCAGCTAGGATCCCAGCTCTCCCCTTGGCAAAGGGAAAGGCTGAGCCCTTCATCCCGGGATGTTCCTGGCTTCCCTCACCCCACAGCTCTGCAGTCCCAGGGTTGTTTCCCTCCCAGGTGACAACAATCTCAGTTTCTGCTCACTGAATTAGAAAGGAACCCTCCAACACATTTTTACTGGAAATTCAGCCCAAATGGGGGACTCACAAGGCTCTTCTCAGGGAGAGAGACTGATGCTGGAGGAGTCAGTCGTGTCTCTTTCTAGAGGAGCTGGAAGTCAGCCCTGTCTCCTTGAGCTGAGCAGAGTCCAGTCCCCACTGTCCTGCAGTTTGCTCCACTGCAGCCTAGACCCCTGAAAGAAAGCAAAGCACTAGAATCTTAAAATTACACAGATTTCAAATTAAATTGGACAGTAGGGGAAAAATATATCATCAAGACAGGATAGACTTCGGAAAAAACATCCCTCCTTGTTGGTTGTAACGTGGTCCCTTCCAAGTTACAGGGGCTGAGGGACCCCCTTGCTGACCAGTCATGCTCAGGGACACCTGAACTGTGCCCAAATATTTCCCTGAATATTTGCAGCTCAGCTGGAGGCTGGAACTGCAAAGGGAGGATGGGAGAAAGGTCAGTGGTGATGGGCAACCTTGGGGTGGAAGGGGGTGAAGTGTATTCCATGGCATCTGCAGGTGGCTGCAGCATCTTGCCCTGCACGGGGCTGGCACAGGCTGCAGTCCCCGAGGTGAAGGTGAAACATCACCCCTGGGACCCCTCTGGGCTCTGGGTGCAGGATCAGACCCCATGGCAGGGCCATGGCACAAGCCCCTGTCACCCCCAACTTGTCACTGCTGGTTCTGTGTGTCCCCTGTGGTAAAAACCGGGAAGGAATTTTCCCCTCCTGCAACTGCCCAGGCTCAGGTGCTGCAGCCCCGGGGAGGAGCGGGGCTCGGGGTGAGCAGGGCATATCCCCCTTGTCCAGCTTCCCTTGCTGGGCCTGAGCCCTGTCCCTCATTGCTCACAGATTCCTCAGGCATCACAACCAATTCAGGGGTGCCCAGGGACAGGACAAGGAGCAATGGCCACAAACTCAACCAAGAAGTTCAACCTCAACATGAGGAAGAGCTTCTCTCCTTGGAGGGTGCAGAGCCCTGGAACAGCTGCCCGGGGAGGGGCTGGAGTCTCCCTCTCTGGAGACATCCCAGCCCCACCTGGACGTGTCCCTGTGTCCCCTGCTCCAGGTGACCCTGCCTGGGCAGGGGGTTGGACTGGCTGATCCCCAGAGCTCCCTTCCAGCCCCAACAACCCTGGGATTCTGTCACTCCCTGTGCTGTGAGGGTGCAGTTGTCACAGAGCTGCTGGCAGTGAGCCAGGCCTGTTCTGTCCATCACCTGAGAAGTTTGCACGGATGTCCCTTTTGGGGAATGTGCCTCGTTTGCCATCGTTAGACCCAGAGTATCCCAGGGATGGCATCTGGAGGCCAGTCTGCAGGGAATGGAATGGGAACCTGAAGGACAATGAGGCACCATGGTGGAATTTCCGAAGCAAGATTTGTCTTTATTTTTGAATAAAAAGCTAAACTCTAAAGGAAAAGAAGCCCTCTGGCAGCTGGTGCCAGGCAGTTCAGACAATGGATATTCCTTCCCGACAGAAAAGGCCGTGATCAGGCTTGGTTCAGTTTCTGAGCAAGCACCAATTCCAGAGCCTTCCTGGCTTTCTCTCACAGCAGAGCTCTCTCTGTACCATCACACAGATCTCCTCAAAGGCTGAATGCATTTTAGGGGGAAGGAGAGCCCTGGGCCATTCCAGGGCCTGCAGAGCACCATCCCAGGGATGCAGGGAGACCTCCAGCTCCTCCCAGAGCTTTTCAATGCTGGTGGGACCTCTGGGAGCTGTGGCACCACTGCAGTGCTGGGATGGAGCCGAGCAAGAGTGAAAACCCCTTTTCCTGGCCAGGGAGCCTCATGTCCCAGCCCAGGGGGAAGCCTGGGAAGAAAGTGTTGCTCCCCCATGGCAGAGCAGCAGGGATGAGCCTCGGGAGACAGGGAGGAGCTGAGCCATGGCTGAGGGACCAGCACAGCACGAGGGCTGGAGGTGGAGGGTTCACGGCTGGGCCCTGGGAGAAGCTGAGGAATGCCGTAATTACAGCACAGTTGTGGAAACTGGGAGCTCTCCACCACCCTGCAGCCAAAGAAACAGGCTCTGCACCATGATGAGACACAGGACACTGTTCCCAAGGGAAAAACGAGCCCTGCTGAAACTGGTCCAGCTCCTTAGAGGGTATTAATGAGTTCTGCTGATCACACCAGGGGAAGCTCTGGGCTCTTCCTTGGGCAGGTGCAGCTCCCCTGGGCAGAGCAGGGAAGAAAGGTTTGGCCCTGGAGTTTCCCTGCTTAGGGTACATCCTGTGGCTCTGCTCCCTCAGCCACGAGCACAGAGCCTTTCCCTTGGGGCTGTGGGTCTGGAACAGTAGATGGGACAGTCTGAAGTGGGTCTGGAACAGTAGATGGGACAGTCTGAAGTGGGTCTGGAACAGCAGATGGGACAGTCTGGAGCAGGGAGCGGGTCTGGATAAACATCGGACTGGTTTTCTGGGCATCCCTTCCCCCACAGACTCATCTCTCTGCCTGATTTCATCACCCTCAGCTCTGGGGACCTGCAGCTTGGGTTGGGCTTTAGGGATGAGCTCAGGGTGGCCTAAATAACTTTGTTAAGGGAAATCCGGTCTGACAGTGACTGTTGTTTGCTGAAGGCATCAATGAGCCTGTGGATAAGGGTGACCTGGGAGACAAGCATTTTCCTGGGGTTCCAGAAGCAAAGACCTTTAGGTCAAGCACAGTTAAGAGGGAAAGTCCAAGCAGAGCTAAATAATCAACCAGCAAAGTGGAAACAGTAGTGAGATAACAAACTGCTGATAATTCCTCTGATTTCATCATAGCAGAGGGGAAGACTGATGATGCAGACATTCAGAAGCAGCAGCACTTGGAGTTTGGGGATAAAGTGGCAAAGGAGGTTTGGAGGGGTATAAAGTAACTCACAGGGGAAAAATCCAGCATGACTTCATCTATGAGATGAGGGGCTCTGGGCTGGCTTTGCCTCCTTGGGAGCGAAATTTTGGGATTATGGTGGACACGGAAAGACGTGAGGAACATCAGGGAAAACAGGAGCTCCATGGCAGCAAAGATCTCCAGCCATGAGAGATCAATGCTTTGTGCTGCCAAACAGCCCAGCAGGACCCATCCAGGTTAAAGGAGGAGATTTCCAGCAGTGGGGAATAGGCCTTGGGGACTTCTTGCTGAAGGATATTTGCTCTACTGACCATTTTCCTGGGTTTGAGGGAAACGGGGCAAACTCTGAGGGATCTTGAATAAAGAGGAAACTCTGTTCAGCTCCAAAGGTTTCTGAGCTGCAAATAAAGCCCCGGGAAGGGGCGAGTGTCAGCACGGGGGCGAGTGTCAGCCAAGCTCATCCTCTGCCTAATCCCCAGGCACTAAATGCCCGTCTAGAGTTTCTTCAACTTAATAACAAGAGGAATCGCAGACTGGGAGGTTTTATATTCCTTTGCCGTGTAGATCCTAGCTGGGGGTGTTCTTTCACTGCCATGTTCAGTGTAATCCTTTGGAAAACCCTGCTAAGTCCTGTGCTCCAGTGCTATCCCTTGGCGATGAGTTTTGCAAGCGCCGTGCTTGCTGCGCATTAATCACAGAGCTTTTATTGCTCTAGAGGAGCTGCTGATGCTGGACTGCTATATATAGTTTGTCAGCAATTAGCAGGATGCTTGCAAGGTTATTTAAGTAATTTTTTTCCCTTATGCCACAACTGGCTGAATTCTCTCTATATATGAAAACACATGAAAGATGAGCGATTACTGCAAGAAGACAGAAAAGCAGAGAGCAAGCCCTGCTTGGAGCGGGCAGCTCGTTTGACAGGGCTATCTCCTAGAAATGGGATTTTAATCAGGAACCTTTGATTAAAATCGTTGCTCAGGTCATGGCACACCCCTGTGGGCTGGAGGCATGCAGGGCCAGCCCAGCCTCACAACCAGTTCCTCGGGCTGGTGCAGGGATGGCGCTCCCTGGGAGCAGGGGCTCTACTCAAGGGGTCCTGGATGACATTTCCTGCAGGGAATAGTGCCTGGCTGCCCGAGCAGTGGGAGCACTGGGGTCCTGGCCATGCTGTGGGAAAATCCAGGCTGGGACCTGGCTCTGCTGTGCCTGGCCCCCCATCCCCACTAAGACAACCCCCATTTCCCCACTGAAGGCAGTGCCCCCAGGGCTTCACACCTGCCCTTGGCAGGAGGGGCTGCCCTGTGGAAGGGTGGGGGTCTCGGGGCACATCCAGAGGCCGGGATGGGTTTGATGGGCTGGGTCCAGGCGTGGGATGAGCCTGGGCACACAGCTCCTCTCTGGCATAGGGCTTCAGCACACAAAAATTGGATCCCCCCATGCTCCAGCCCCCTCCCCTGAGACTCAGTGAGTGCTCACTGCTGCAGCAAAGCTCATAAGAATGGGGAGACCTTGACAGCTCCATCCAAGACATCTAGAAAGGGCTGGAAGGAGCAGGGGACCTTCCCAAGCTCTTTGGGAAGGGCTGGACTGCGCCCAGCCGGAGGTGTTTTAATGACTGTTTTGGATCCCCGGGAGCCAACCTCCTCCCACTCAGCCCGGGGTAATTCACCTCCTCCGCCAGGCTGCAGGAGTTGTTGACTGGTGGATTGTGGCTGGTAGAACAGGTTCTCAGCAGGGAGTTGTCTCCGAAACCTTGGGAGACGTGGATGGCTCGAGCCGCGGGTCCCGGCTCGGAGCCTGGCAGCGAGGAGGGCTCTGGTTTTGCGTGGCACTGCTGGGCAGGGCAGCTCTCGCCCCGCGCCGCTGGCTCACAAATCACAGCCCTGCCTGGGTCAGGTAGATAAGGAACCATGTGATGCAGCTGGTGGGGAGCGGGTGGTAGGCAGGGTAAAGGTGCACAGGGAAATAACCTTGCAGGGAGTTCCTCCCTCCCTTCTCGGGCAGCGCTGATCCCCGCGGCTCCCACGGCACCTTGGCCTGGATGCCTCCTCGGGTTCTGGGGGCTCTCTGAAACTCCCGGGAAGCAGGAATGTCCTTTAGCAGAAGGAACTGGTCCGATCTCTCCAGGTAAGTGCTGTGGATTAATGCTTAACCCTTTCCAGCGGCGCAGGGAGGGGTGAGGGTGGGCTGCTGGTGGCCGAAGGGGCTTTTGGGGAGCATGGGAAGAGGGGGCAGCTGCGCTGGGGGTGTTGTTTGTTGTTTGCAGAGGTGAATGACAGCCCCACGGAGAGCTCGGCGCTGCTGGAGTTTCTTGTGGCTGGGTAGGATTAGAGGCGTTTTTGTTTCTGCTGCCTGGGGAAGCTGAGCCCTGCACAGGAGAATTACCTGGATAAGCATTCTCGCCCCATGCTGGATACATTTTGGGTCTGTTTTGCCTTTTCTTTGGGGTACAGAGTGTCTGGGCTGTGCCTCCAGACTTGCTCTGGAGCTGGCTGGGGGCGTTTCCACTCCCCCCATGCCCATGCAGCCCCTGGGTTCGTGTCCTGCTCTGCCCTGCGGAGACCGCAGCCCATCCTGTGCTGAGCAAGCCCTGATTCAGCGGCAGTGACTGAGCAATCCCCGCAGCACCGCCAGCTCCGCTCCCTCGGCCTTCCCAAAGAGTGATTCAGAGCAGGGGAGGCTCCTGGGCATCCTGGGGTGGGTTAGGGGCTCGCACGAAGCTGGAGCAAAGAGGGATCAGCCCTGACCCACTGCAGACCCCAGGGCAGCCCCGGCTGTGCAGGAGCAGTGATGGAAACTCAAACACAGCCACGCTGTCCCATAAATCAGAGCAGGAATCCTGGTCCAAGTGGATGTGATGGCTCCGAGATTTAATTGCAAACCTCGGTACTGGGTGTAAAAAAGGGGAGTTCACAGAATCCCAGAATGGTTTGGGTGGGAAGAACCTTAAAGTTCATCTTGTTCCACCCCCTGCCATAGCAGGGACACCTTCCACTAGCGCAGGGTGCTCCAAGCCCCGTCCAGCCTGGCCTTGGACACTGCCAGGGCTGGGGCAGCCACAGCTGCTCTGGGCACCCTGTGCCAGGGCCTTCCTCCCCTCATTGTGAAAAACTTCCTTATTTTAATTGAGACCCCAGTGCTCTGAGGCCACCAGCTCTCAGCTGCCTCTGCCATGGATGGGACAGATCCAGAGGCCATTTCAGCCCTGTCCAGATCCATCTGCTCTGAGCCGTGGACTTACCCCAACACCAGCCCAGCTGGGTCCTGCACCCCCTGTGCTTCACAACCCCGGAAGGCATTTCCTGAGCTCTCCTGAGATGAGGCGGCACTGAAACAGCAGAAATGTCAGAAATCTCTGCACTAATCATTGACAGGGCAGGAAAGGACAAGGCAGGGGCACTTGCCAAACTTTTTTTACTCATCTCTTTGAGTTAAAAAAGGTAAGACAGCAAAAAATAAATCCCTCTTTGAAAAGAAGGGGGAAAGATTGGCAGAGCAAATCCATAGCCTGATGGGTGGATCACTTAATTACAAATAACGAGGAGCTGCCTGTGGGTAGTGCCAGGCTTTGTGCTGCCTCAGAAGAAGCCACGGTAATTCAAGGCAGGAAAATCCCATTTTCACTTCGAAGGAGCCTGTGATTGTATACACAAAGTGGTACCTGGTCGTCATGAGGATTTAGCCCAGCATTAGTGCTCTGTGCTGTCACTGCCTGAGGGACAGGAGTGCAGAGGCACCGGCATGTGTGTGTGTGTCCCCCCGGACAGCCGGGAAGCGGCCGGCTGGGACTGTGCTCGCAGGGATCGCTGCCCCGGTGCTGTGCGAGCACGGCCCTGCTGCCTCCCCACCCGGGGGTGCTCCCTGGGCACATCCCAGCCTTCGCCAGCCCCGTCTCTCCCGGTACCAGGCGTGCCATCGGAGACCGCCCGGAGCCCCCCAGCAGCGGGTCCGATTGCTGTTGGGGCTGTTGGGCTGCGGGGTCAGCGGGGGAGAAGCGGGACACTGCCCTGTCCTGTCCCCGGCCCTGAGCTCTCCGCCGGGCCCTGGCCTCCCTTCGCTCCCGTCGCGCTCCGCTGGCCCCGCCGTGCTCCCGCCTGCCCCGAGCAGGAAGAACAGAAGCCGCAAACACTCGCGGGGGGTAAAGCGGTTTAATTTATGACCGGCTGGGATTACTCAGTAACTCGCACCAGCCGCGAGTCCTCGCCGCCGCGCTCGCCGTAACGCGGCCCTACCCCCCTGACTTTCGCCAAAAGTCAAATTCATGGCAGAGCCTGAGCCTGGGTGCCGCTGGACGGAGCTGGGATGAGGTGCTGGGATGGACCCTGCGCAGGGAGGCTCTGCTGGGGTGCCGGGCGCTCCATGGCGTTCCCTGCAGTGTTTGTGACTGATTGAGGGCGTGTTGGGGGAGAGGAACCCGGCTCTGAAAAGCTCCATCCAGCCAATAAAATTGTTTTCCAAGACAGTTCATGCACCGGCACAGAGGGTGGGCAGGTTTGGCACAGTGGAGAAAGGGTGGCAGAGCTGGTGTTTTCCAGAGAACTTTTTATTCCTAGTGGCATATTAAAACAAAACAAAACCCAAACCCACTACATTTGGCTTGTGCAAAATAAAATGCTCAAAGATGATTCCAAACCTTGTCTTTTTGGCTCAGTCTGTGGTTATAAACAGTTCCCAGTCCAGGCACATGCAGGGAGGAAGAGGAGCCCTGCCAGCCCCATCCCCTGGCAGAGCCTCTCAGCAGTTGCCTCCAGCCTCTGATACTTCTGCATCCGAGGCTTTTTGCTCTATAAAAATTAAATTGCCATCATCACAGCTTATTTTTGGGCTAAAATCTTGTGCCATAGTGGTTACCCTTCTAGTTTGTGTGATAGCTCAAGGCTCCTGGTCTGGCTTAGTTACAGGTTCAATATCCTTCCCCAGGAAGGTTTGCTTAATATAGGGATTCCTTTGAAATGAGTGCTCCCTCCAGCAGGAGAAAATAGGAGTTGGGAAGTCAAGTGCTTGCTTTGGGAAGGGCCTGCATCAGCTGGGTGGAGTGAGAGCACTTTGGGACGCTTGGCTCATGCTGGCATTGCTCTCCTCCAGCAAGGTGACTTCTGTCAGCCCCTTGGCCTTGCCCAGGGTGTTGCAGTTCCTTTCTTGTCTGCCACAGGGGCTTCAGGGTCCCCGTGCAGGACACAGCCTCCCCATGTCCTGGTGTTTCCTCCCAAACAGCCTGGCCAGGCAGAGGACCCTGGAGGATGAGGAAGAGCAGCAAAGAGAGCGCCGGCGAAGGCACCGGAACCTGCTGTCCTCCACATCCACGGATGAGGAACCTGCCAGCCCTGTCAAAGACACCAGCCCGGCTTCCAGCAGGTCTGTGGGGTCTGGCTGGCATTGGCCTCGCTCCTGACCCTGAGCCCTTGCAGCTGCTGCTGTGGAGGGTGGGAATCGCTCCTGACGGTGGGAAGAGCTGAGCTCCAATGACCTTTGGGAGGAGGGATGGGCTCCCCAGGAGGAGCACGGGGGGATGGCTCGGGGGGCTGTCCATGGCACAGGAGCAGGAGTGCTGGGGGAGGGCTGGTGCCAGGGCAGAGCTCAGGTGGGTGCTGGCCACGCCCAGGTGGGATCTGCAGCAGGTAAGGGGTGCCCAGCTCTGCAGGGCAGGAGAGCAGAGCAGGCAGAGCCTGGCTGGCTGTGCTGCCCCTCTGAACCTCACAGTGACGCTGTGGGACCTTGGCTGAAGTGGGGATGTGACTCAAGGGCTTTCCAGTGGTGCTTCCAAAGTTCCTGGCTGCAGGGAGCTGGGATTTGGAGGTGCTCTGGGACCGGCTGCCCTTACACAACCTGACCCACTCTCTAAATTGATCCTGGAAGTGTCCAGTATTTAAATGGTTTGTGTCCACAGTAAGACTCCCACTCCAGATGTGTTTCTGTGTTTCAGACAGGATGGAGTTAGGATGCTTGGGTTGGATATGGGGGCTGGACATGACTAAAATGAACCAGGTGGGAAGGACAAGTCCGTGTTCCCTGGTGCTGACACAGGCTGGCCATGTGGTGATTGCAATTCAGGGGGAGGGCAAACGTTATCCCACCTCCTTCCCAATCCTGGGAGTGTGCAGACACAGCCTGCCCCTTCCCAGACCTTGTGCCTGTTTGCCTGGGGGAAGGAGCGGAAACAGCTTTTCACGGGTCATGTTGGGACTGTGGGTGGAGCTGCCAGAGCGGATTGACTTCCAACTGACACTTCCCATTTAAAGATGGTGGGAAGAGTCACAGCCACACTTCTTATCCAGCAGCAGACCCAGCACGCTGCCCTGAGCCTGGATCTCCTTGGCACAGCACTTGGTGGGTGCTGGTGTCCTGGGACAAGGATGCGGAAATGCTTCATCTCTACGACAAAAAGGAAAAAAAAGACTTTTAATCCAAACTTTTTCTCAGACAGCTGAGCTGGGGTCATGGGGATGAGTGTGGCTGCAAGCCCTGGTCTGCAGGGAGGACTCCAGGATGTTGGTGGGATTTTTATGTCCCTCCCCAGAGCCTTTTGCCTCACTTGCAGCATGAAATCCGCCCCTCTAGCCCCAGATGCTGAGGTTGTCATCCCATGTTGTCCCTGTTCCTAGACCTCCATCCCTGGTGAAGCCGCAGTCTCCGGAGGATGGGGAGGAGAGAAAGCTCCCGGAGGTGCTGAAGACACAAGAAGGGAGAAGGACAAGGTGCCTCCCGCCCACGTCCGAAAAGCTGAGGCAGGAGAAGGAGCAGAAGGAGCCAGGGGGGGCAGAAAACTGCCTGGAGGCAGGGCCACAGCCCCGTGGGAGGCAGGAGAGCAGCCGGGCTGCAGAGCGGGGTCAGGAGGCGGCCAAGGGCAGAGGGGACCCGCCAGGGGACAAGAACCTGGAGCCAGCCTCCGAGAGGAAGGTGGTGGTGAGGGCACAGCTCCAGGACAAAGACCAAGGAGTGTGGACTCCTCAGGGGGAGCAGAGGAAGGAGGCGAAGGAGCCGCCAGAGGTGGGGAGCTGCCGGCTCCGGGAGGTGAAGATCCTCACCAGGGTGGGAAACCGCAGCACAGAGGAGAAAACCTCGGCAGTGAGCTCATCTCCGGAGCAGCAGGTGAGCAGGAATGGATGGGGCACCAGGCCTTGGGGGGAGAGGTCCTGGGTGCCGGGAGGACCAGAGAGAGGGACAGCCCAAAAGTACTAGGAGGGAAATGGGACCTGAAGGATTTTGGGGAAGGTTTTTCTGAGAGCTGCAAACCTCAGAGAGGGTCCCACAACCTCCTTCCCCTCCCTGGCCTGTGCTGTCCTGATCACCTCTCCAGCAAGCCCCTCTGATTGCCATCATGGTGACACTGAAGAGCTGTTTGGGACTCTGTATGTCCAACTGAGACAGGAAAGGTTCGGAGGATTTTGATCTCAAACTCCCGCCTCAAACCCAGTTCCCGCCCTGACTGCTCAGCTCCTGCACCTCAGTCTTCTCTGCAGGCTCTGCGGGGATGCATCTGATACCTCCTTTTTCCTCAGCAGCCATCCAGGAACCCCTCAAAGCAGGTAATCCAGCTGTCCCTGCCCCGAGATGAACCTGCAGAAAAGCCAGACCCTTCTCCAACTCACGTCACCTTCAGCAGCTCCATCCGACGGACCAGCCCAAGAACCGTCTCCTTTCGGGTAAGAGCTAAAGCAGGTGGGGAAAGAATTCCAGTGGAGGATGGGGGGAAGGAACAATTGCTTTGGCCTCTGGATTATGTGGGCAGAGCCTGTTCCCAGAAGTGTGTTCAAAATTTACCCTTGGTCTGGGCACTGCAGTTCTGCTTCCCTCTTCCCCCTGTTTTCCGTCTCTGTGTCTGACCGAAGGTGTGTGAGGATGAACACGTTCAGTTCATACACCTTGTGCTGGCCAAGAGAAAACTCATGGGAAATGATGAGAGAACAGGGAGCTCATTGTCCTCAGAATTTCCAGAGCCACAGGAATTACCATCCACCTTCCAGCCTTTCCAGTCTTATCTGAAAGCACAGGATAAAAATAACATCCATCCTCCCTCTCATCCCATGTTACAGTCTGAGAATATATTCCATTTCAAAACAGATCTCTGGAATAAAGTGATTGGAGAGGCTGGGAAAACCAAGAACTGTCGAGATCCTCCCTGCTGTGAATCAGGGCTGACTGGTTATGCTTGATTGACTTCCATGAGGCTTTATTGGGAATAAAACTGTTATCACCGTAAAGTGTCTTTAGTCTGGGGAGCTTTGAGATATGAGATAAGCTCTGGTGTGGGTGCAAATGGAGCTTTCCTGGGGGAGATCAGTGAGATAGTGTCTCCCATGCTTATCTTGGATAACCACAGTTCACTGCAGGATCTCCTCTCCTTGTGTTTCCAGATCATCTCCAGGAAGCAGAAAGAAGAGAGCCAAAGCCCTCTCACCAGGAGGTCAGCACCTCTCATCATGTTGCTTTGGTCCTGCTGGGCAGGAATAGCCTTCCTTTGTTTTCCAAGGGAGGAGGAGGTGATGGGGCCTGACAGGCCTGGCACAGATCTGCACAGATCTGCTGGACATTGGTCCCTGGGGTGCTGGGCTGGTCGGGCAGCGATGCTTGGCAGAGGACAGGACAATGTCCAACATGCAGCTTGCATCCAAATGAGATCCTGGAATCACAGAACAGTTTGGGTTCCAAGGGACCCTAAAGATTTCATTCCAACCCCTGCCACAGGCAGGAACATCCTCCACTCTCCCAGGTTGCTCCAATATCCCCCAGCAAGCCCCCACTGTCTCCTGAGTCATGTAGTTCCATGTTGGTGCTTGTGTCTGCACAGGTGCAGCACCATGACGGGGTTCATCCATGGGGACATCAAAACGGGTCCATGAGCAACCTGACCTGGCTTTGGTGACCAGACCAAGGGATCCTCCATACCCCCATGGGCAGGTGCATGCTGTAGGCAGGGCCATGCTGACATTGGGGGCGATGCAGTTCAGAGCTGGCAGAGCTGAACCCAGGGCAGGCCAAGATATTTCAGTGTTCAGTATGGCCCTGGAAAGGTGGTGACACCCAGAGATCTCAGTCCCCAGCAGGGAATGAACTGCTTGGTTCACCAGGCACATAGATGCAGGAGTGCCTGGGTGGGACGGGGCCTTCTCCTGCCAAGTGCAGCCCCCCAGGACCATGGGCTGAGTCCCAGGAGATCCTGAGGGGGCTGGTTTCAACTCTTCCTTCTCCTTCACCAGTGCGAGTCTGAGGATCCCAGGCAGCAACAGCACCATTGGGGAGAAGCTGGAAAAGTACAACTCGGCTGTGCAGGTACCAAAGGCCCTTAGCAGAGCCAGGCTGGGGTGGGAGGGACATGTAGGGAGATGGGGAGGGGAGGAACTGAGCTGCACCAAATACCAGAGCTGGTGGGGATGGAGGAGATGGTGCCAGGCAGGAAAAGGGATTGGCCTCAGGGTTTTAGGAGCAGGGACCCTTGGAGGGAGTCTGGGGATGCTGCGTGGTGCACTGGGGGAAGCAGTGCTGCTGATGGGCGGGGGGAGCATACCCCAAGGGGCTCAGGGTGTGACCCAGAAGCTGGACTTTGCTTTTCACTCCTCGGGGTGCAGCACAGCCCTGCTGATTCCCCTCTCTCTCCCAGCGCTCGGAGGGGGTGAAATCCTCCGTGCCAGTCCAGAAGAGTCGCCTGCTCTCCTCGGAGGGGGTGGCGAGCAAACGCAACTTCTTCGAGGGAAGCGCTCCCAGCAAGGTGGAGCCCGCGGCTCCCAGGAAGGTGAGGCAGGAGCTGCGCTGGGCCAGGGCCTCCCAGCAGGTCCTGGGCTGGGGCAGGCACTGGCTTCGGGGAAAACCTTCCCCTCTGCGGATACCAGGCTCAGAGCTGGGTGCCAGGGCTGGGTTTGGACACAGGAACTGCCCCGGCGCTGTGTGGGCTCCTGCCGAGAGCTGGAATTTGAGGAGCTGGGATGGAGCCAACGTGTGGGCTGGGCTCTGCGTGTTGCAGCTCCGCTCAGTCTCTCCGTGCCCTGGGGACTGGGCTGGGTTACATTCGTGCAGGGGGAGAGCTACTGCTGTAACCCTGGTGTCCCTGTCTGTGCCACAGGACAACCTGAAGATCCCGGGATCGGTGACATCCCGCATTAATCTGTGGATCAGCCGAGCTCAGGAGCCTGTCAAGGAGGAAAACAGCAAGGTACCAGCTTGTGTCAACCTCAAGTGAGAGCCCTGAGACCAGGCAGTCTCACAGGACATGGTGCTGCACCTGGGGGTGGGGTTGAAGGGTGGATGAACCCTTGGCTGAGCCTATTGAAGGGTTTGAGAGCAGTTTAGCCGGGTTTGGAGGTCTCAGAGCTGCAGGGCCACCATGATGAGATATCAAGGCTCTACTTGTTGCTGTGTCCTGACTGTGAGCCCAAAATTCCTAAGACACATGATTTATGCCTTGGTGGGGTGAGGAGGGAGCAGGAGCAAGCTGGGTGCATATCCCAGGACATGCGGGGGTGCCTGAGCCTGCCACCCCAGCCTGATCCCATCTCTGCCATCCCACCACCTCTGTCTGGATGAGCAGCTCTGCCTGGAGACCAATGGGAGAGGAGCTGTGTGCTCGGTCCTTCGGGTCTGAGGGGCTTGGAGACCTGTGTGTGCTTGGAGAGGTCCTGGTGCATGAGGGGTCTGGTGTCATCTGCACCTCAAAAATAGGGGGTCTTGTGGCTGTGGGTGCAAAGTGCCCAGCTAAGGGGACTCAGAGGTCATGACTTGGCCATGGTGGCTACTTGCTGGACGTGCAGGAGAGGGACAGGAGAGCCTTTGGCCCCAGGGTGGTTTGGTGTTGTTGGAAAGGAGGGGCTCAGCAGGTCCTGCGCGGGTCTCACTGCTCACAGCAGGGAGGGCTTTGGCCACTGCTCCTGGCAGAGCCTCCTGCAGCCACCTGGGCCAGGAGGTGCAGCTCCAGCCCAGCCCTGCAGCCAGGGAAGGTGGGTCCAGGCTGGGCTGGGAGATCAGCACTGCCCAGATGTGTCTGTGCCAGGCAGCTGTGCCAGCAAAGGGTTTGCTCCTGGGGTCCCTCCTGGGGAAAGCCTGCAGCTCCTTGATCAGTTTCCCTTTAGCAGCACCTGATCCACTGCTGTGCCTGGAGCTGCACTTGGCCTTGAGGGCCTCCCAGGTGCAGGATCCCTAAGCTGGCTGGTTTTACCAGGACAATGTGTGCTTCAAGGTGTGGATAAAGTCAGGCCAAGGCAACACTGCACACAATGCATGGGGAAAACCTTCTCCTGTCACTTGTGACTCTCCTGCTTGCAGGAAATCCGGAGAATCAACAGCGTGGCAAAGCGAGATGTCTGGATAAAGCAGCCTGGAGACACCTCTGGAGACACCAAGGTAGCTATGGAGCTGCTCTGAAACCTGGTGCATCCTCTGAGGCACGGGCAGAGCCAGGACATGGGGGGAGAGGGGATGTGGGGGTCATCAGGACCCCGTGACTTGGGGGAGTCAGCAGGAGGGGACAACTGAAGGCATCTGTAAGGGAGAGAAGGACTCTGCTCTGGGAGGAGAAGGGAAGTGGCCTGTGATGGGATTTAGGGGATGCCTGCCTGCCCCATGCCCTGCTGGGGACAGCCACAGTCCTGGTTAAAGCAGCTGCCTCTGGGGGGGTTGCAGCCTCAGGCACAGCCTCAGTGGTTCCCACTTTCTTTTCCAGTTGCAATAATACCAGCTGTGCTGTCAGACCATGTGGGAAAAACTGGTTTGCTCCGAAGATCAAAGCCAGCCCTACCCAACCGTCCAGCAGCCACTGCCACGAGTCCCCTGTGCCACACGTGACCTGGGTGCAGCCCAGGTCATGGGGTCCTCTGCTTGTGGGATGGGAAGGAAGAAGCCTGGAAGAGTCTCCCTGTGCCCCCAATCCCCACTCACTGCCTGTCTGGGGGTGTCCAGGCCTGCAGGCTCCCTGCAGATGCTGAAGGCAAACTCCTGCCTTGTTTGCCCACCACATTTTGCTGTTCTGTTCCTGTTTGCTGTCCTCTGCCTGTGCTCCGGAACTGCCCTGGCAAAGGGGATCCCCCACACGGCTCCCTGGCAGCTGGAAGATGTCAGTGGGGCAAGAACCTGCCTGGCCAAGGGAGTTCCAGCTGCACATCCATGGACCACGTCCGTCCCTGCTGCCTGGGGCAGGTGGGGCAGGCGGGTGTCACCCCCCTGCCAGGCTGTCACTGCCAGAGTGACCTGACCAAAGGCCAATGTTTGTGAAGTCACACAAGTGCTCGGAGATGTCTCATGGGAGAAGGCGGGACTTGGCCCTGGTGTTCCCTCCACACGCAGCTGAACCAGAGACTTGTCCTTGTCCCTGCCATCCCCTGCCCCTACAAGCAGTGACCCTTCACTCAGTCATCCAGGGAGGGTGGGCTGGCCATGGCCATGGCCCTGTTCTGGGGCTTTCATGGAGCTGAGTGCCCAGTGCTGGGCCCCATTTCCCTCTTGCCTTTCCTCCTGAGCCCTTTGCTGTGCAGCCCCTGATCCTGCATTCCCGGGGCTGCTGAGCCCACCCAGCAGGGATGGGGGATGCTCTCTTGAGGCCTTCAGGGTGGCTCTAGTGTGCCATGGGCAAAGGGCTCAAGTCCTCCTATTGGGGCCATTCTTTGGTTTGGGTTGTGCCTTGACCAACCACTGCAGTGACAAATCTGGTGTGGGAATCTGCTGCTGCCCCTGGAGCTGATCCTTCTTCTTGGGCTTGGGAAAGGACTTGGGTTTCTCTGTGCTTTTTTTTCTAGTAAAAGTTGCTCTTTCTAAGACACTCCTGGTCACCCTACTGCTGGGCTGGGACTGGAAACTGTTCCCTTCCCTTCTCCCGACAAGGGGAAAATAGGGAAAAACCCGAACCAAATGTGTCCTGGGGGGTTAAAAACAGACTCTTCCCTCCTCGCTGCAGCATCCCGAGCTCAGAGCAGCGGCTGAGGGAGCCGGGTGGGAGCTGCCGGGCAGGGTCTGCTCCTGCACTGCTGACAGCGCTGCCTTATCAGCGTCCCGGCCCGGTGACAGCTGGGCTGGCTTGTGTCAGCCCCTCGGGCACTCACGTATCTCGGTCCGGAGGGTTTAAAATAGCAAATCTCTGAGGCCGCACAATAGCTTGGGCTTATATGGGCTCTTGGGGGGGAAGGGGGAGCGGCGGAGGGGGCCAGGGCCGCGGCTGCCGAAATAGCAGCTCACAAGTGTTGCATTCCTCGCTGGGCGCCGGGCACATTCCTGCGGCGCTGCCCGCCCCGGGGTGGGCGCTGGAGCCCCCTTAAAGCCTCCTGCCCCAAAGAGCCTTTCCCAGACCCCGCCGGCTCCCCCGCGCTCCCCGGCATCACCGCGCACAGGTACGGCTGGGCCGCGCCCGCCCCTCCGGGGTGGGATGCGCTGGGTCCAGACCCGGCAGGGCTCAGGGCTCAGGGGCTTCCCCGGCCGCGCTCGCTGAGTGTTTTATGCCATGGAGGCATTGCCACGCATAAAGCATCAGCACCCTCTCCAGCGGGCTGTATTTGCAATTTGTCTTTCGAACCACCTCGATGAGTGCCCAGGTGGCTCAGATGGATTTTGGCTGCCCTGGTTTGGGGGAATCTCCCAGGTCCCCGTGCCCTGTGTCTCTGCAGGGGACAGCAGGGATGTGATGCCCACGGCCAGCCTGGCCCTGGCTCTCTGGCAGCCCAGGGGGTGGGTTAGGGATGGGATGCTCCTGTGCCTGGTCTGACCCTGCCAAGCAGGACTGGAGCAGGGACATGACCCGTTCCTGGAGCAAACGGTGGGAAAGGAGAGCTCCATGTCTGCCTGGAGGAGAGCAGAGACTGAGAACTGTGGAGGATTAACTCAGCCCCAGAGCTGTGAGCAGCCAGCCCTGAGCTAAAGGAGAGGGGGATTTCAAGGAGTGTGAGGAATATCTGGACTGTTTAATACACAGCAAATTCTGGGAGATTTTCTGTTGTCAGTGCAATGTTTTCTCTTTAGCTCTATTACATCTGTTGGGTTCTCCTAATTCTACCAAATCAAGATTTCCGAGCTTTAATGGAAAGGTTTATGTGTTTCTGTGCAGAGGATGCATAAATACTTCCTCGAGCCACTTTTTCTCTTGTGTACCCTCTTAACAGTCTCAGATTTGTTGCTGTTCCCTCAGCTCTGTGGGATCCAGCAGTGTCTGAGGGAGGAGGGCGATGGGGAAGGAAGAGGCTTTCATGCTGTCGGGAGCGGGGACCCTCCTCTCCCGTGTCATGAGTTGATGATGTGGAGCCTTGGGTGCTCAGAGGCCACACAAATGATTTGGCCAAACTCGAGGCATCAGGACCATGCTGAGCCTGGGGGAAGAGTGAGAACTGATTTTTGTGAGGAAGCAGAGATCCCAGGGATGGTGCTGGAGGGGGTGCTTGGAGCCATTACAGGAAAGGGAACAGTGATGGCAGGAGCAGGCAGTGACCCTGAGGCAGAGGGGGCCGAGTTCTGACTTTATTTGTCTCCAAAAAACACCGTGTGAGTCAGAGTGAGATTAGAACCCTCTCGAGGCGTTGTTATGCTGAGGTTCTCCTCCTGGAATGCCCCTTTCCCATGCCTGAGCATTCCAACCCTGGATCCAGCATCTTGAATAAGCACTCCTGAGGCCTGTCCTACCCATCCTGGGTAATAAATGCTCAACAGATGTAGCCAGGAGCAGTTGTTCCCAGACTCTGGGCAGCAGGAGCAGGGAAGCCTTGCTGCTCTAGGAACAGGTGGTTCAGCACATGGAAGTTATTTCCAGAGCTGCCTTGCGTCGTCCTGTGGCATCTCAGCCCTGCTGAGGGCTGGCACGAGCAGGGGACAGGGCTGGGCTGGGCTTGGGGCTGGGGCTCTGGGCTGCTCCAGGATGCCTGGGGATGGGGCTGGTGGGTGCAGATCTCACACTGCAGTGCTGGGTGAAGGTCAGATGCGGGGAGATGATGAGCGAAGTCCTCCTGAGCACAGCTGGGAGGGAGACAGATGTGCTGGGAAGATGAAAGGCTGTTTCTGGAGAGGTTTTAGCCCTAAAACCAGGGCTAAATTACTAAACCAGGTTGTAATTGTTCCTTTCAGCTAATAGGGGAGAAATGCTTCTGCTGAGCCCAGGCTGTCCCTTTCCCAGCAGTTCTGCACTTGGAGGGCTGGGCTGGCAGGCTTTGCTGAGCTCTTGTGCTGTGCTTGGTGCAGGGCTGTAAATCTGAGAGAAGGGGTCGTCCCTGAGCTAAGAATAGTCAGGAAGCAAAACAAGCTGCAATGGGGTGATTTTCCTGCCCCTGAGCAAACACAGCCCTCAGAGGGCTGGGCCAGGGAGGCTGAGTGCCGTGGACATGGCTCCTGACAGAGTTATCAGTGGGACAGGAGTCTGTGTCCGATCTCCTGCCTCCTGTTTGGGGCAAGCTGTGATCCTGGGACGGGAGGGGGGCGGGAGCCTTATCTCTGCTGAGATAACGCTGTCACGGCCTGGCTGGGGACAGCTGGAAGCTCCAAGTGCTTTGGAGAGAGGCAGCATCTCTGTGCCCCTGTCCTGGTGCTGAGGGACAGGCTGTGCTGGCCCTTATCTCGCTTCTAACCCTCACTTTTTCCAATCTGCCTCCAACTCTGCCAGAGAACCAGGGATGTCAGACACGGAGGAGGTCACCGAGGAGTACGAGCAGTAAGTGGGGTGGTTTTAACCCTTTCCTCTCCCCCTATTCCCACTTTCCCACTGCAGCATTGCTTGGAAGTGCTCTCGTTGTTAGCCCAGCACCCACCATGGACCCCCCCCCGCCTGTGCCCCTCTGCCTTGGCAGTGCCCGACCCCCGCAGTGGGAATTTGTGTTGGGAGCTGTGTCCCCACCCATGGGCGGGACAAGGATGGTTCCTGTGTTAAAAATGCTGCAGTCTTAATCCGTGAGACAGAGATGGGAAAACCTGAGGCCACCAGTGTGTTGCTGATGGGGTCCTGCTGCCACATCCAGAGCATCACTCTCCAAGGCCCAGATTTGAGAGCAGCTTCTGCTGATGGAGGCTGCTGGGCCAGGAGGCACATCCTGGAGAGATGGGGTTGGGGTTATAGGGGTGAGTCTGAACACAGCTCCCACTTCTCCTCCCCCAGCAGAGAAAGGGGACCTGAGTCCTCTGGTGTTTCAGTGCCACGCCAGACACATGTGTGTCACCAGTCTGTCCCCTGGGCACACCTGGGACAGGCTGTGCATCTCCCCCATGGTCAGGGAAGGACTTGGGGGCAAAGGTGGCATGTGAGATGCCCATTTCTGGGATTACAGGCCAAGGTCACTCATCTTCTCATGCTGCAAACTGGTGGGGTGCCCTGACCGCTGTCAAAGTGTCAGTCCAGACCTTCGGCCCCTGCTCTCCACAGCCTGCAGGGTGACCTGGGCCTTGTCCCTGTCCCCACTGCCACCTGGCAGACACCCACCCAGCAGCTGCCCAGCAGTCCTGGCCCTGTGCTGTGAGAAAGGGGAGCCAGCCTTGAGGAAATCCCAAATTCTCCTTGGCATCACTGATGGACACGTGGGCCCCGTTCCAGCAACTCGGTGTGACTCTGTAAATTCCTGTTGTGCTTTGCAGGGAGCAGGAAGGTAAGAGGACATGGAGCACCTGCAGCTGCCCTGAGGCCAAAAACTGATCAGAGCAACTCCAATAACCTGAGGCTTCTTTCCCTTCTCTCTGTCCATGCCCTGTGTGCTCTGTGAAGAGGAGTGCGTGGAGGAAGGTAGGAGTTGCACCTGCAAGGACCAAGAGCCAAGTGTTGGGGCTTCAGTGTTCTTCTGGGGGATTTGGGGGTTGGCTCCTGGGCTGCAATGGGCAAATCATGTCCAGGAAAGGCAGATGTGACCATGTTTGAGATGTCTGCACCTGAAACATCAGTAGGACCAAAACCAGTCTGAATTTTCTCAGGATCTCTTTTGTCAGTGATCCCTTGACTCAAACCAGGGCTGGCAATGCTGGACATGGGTGTTGGCAGAGGTGTGATCCCAATATCCCAACGGGAGCTGGAGCCTCTGCTGAACGTGTGACAGTCTGCCCAAACTCAGACTACCTGCCTCAGCCCCATGGAGACACAACCCTGGCACGGGCTGGGCTGGGCTGGACTGGGGAGCTGGGTTGGGCTGGGCTGAGCCTCTGGCTGCTCCCGGGCACTGCCAGGCAAAACACCCTGAGTGTAAAAGCGAAGGGAGGTGCAGGGGGCAGCCCCTGCAGTGCTCGAGTGCTCACCTCACGCATGCCAAAACTCTGTGGCACCCAACTAATCCCTGTGCTTATTCCTTCCGTCCTCCCTGGCTCAGAAGAGGAAGAATGGATAGAGGAAGATGACGGTAGTTATTGCACCTTTCATTATTTCCTCTCTCTGCTCTTGGGAAAAGCTGTGGGTCGATGTGTTCTGCCTCTCCCTGGTTGGGGAATGGTTTTCTTTCATTCTTCCACTTCTCTCTCTTCTTCCTGCACTCCACCCATGCCCTGCTGTGCTGTGTGTCCATCCTCTGTCTGTGCCTTGTCTCTTATATCTGCCAGCCATGGTTTGCTGTCTTTGCTGTCTTTTTTTTCTTCCTTTCTGTCTGGCTGTGGCACCTGCAGTGTCCCCAGGGCCCGCGGGCACAGCATCACCCTGGCTCCAGTGGAGGAATCCTGTGGGGACACTGCTCCCTCCAGTGGAAAAAGGCTCCAGCAGTGTCACAGACGCGATCGGGAAGGTGCCGAAGGCGCGTCCTCAGCCACTCGTGGAGCTCACTGCTAGAGCAGAGCAATAGAAATCCCTCCTCCCTTCCTGGGGTGTGAGGGAATGGCAGCGTGAGAGGGGGTGAGGGACAAGCCAGGAGGTAGCGATAAACCCTTTAATTTCACTAATTTGAGGGGGCTTTTCCCTGACGAGCACAGAGCAGCCCTTGGGTGAGGTTAGAGAGGAGCCCTTTGCTTCCCGAGCCGCTGTTTCTTTCCCGTGGCTGCGGCTCCCCGGGTCTCTCTTGGCTCCGTGCCGCAGTTATCCCAAAGCAGGAGCCGCAGGGAGCCGGGGAACGGCGCTGCCGGACTCACCCTGCGCCTTATCCCGCAGGCCAGGAAGAGCAGGTAGAGGAGGCGGAGGAGGAGAGTGAAGAAACCAAGGCAGAAGGTGAGTGGAGGCTGAGCCAGGGAGCTCCCGTGGCTTGGCAGGGCCATGCTCTGCTCCAGGTGGGGGCTGGCACGTCCGGCGTGGCTGTGACAGGGGCACATCAGCACAGAGGGGCAGCTGTCCCCCAGACCTGCTGTCCAGTAAGGGGCTGTCGAACTGAGATGCCCTTCCCTGCTCTGCCTGGGCCCTACAAGCGTGAGGATGCAGTGTTTGCTGCTGGTGGCTGCGTCCAGCCCTCTGAAATAATGCCAGAAAGGGGCCAAGGCTGTTTCACCAAGGGGATTTCCAGAGGTGGGATTGAGCTCTGATGTGTCTGATCATCCAAAGAGCACTGGATTTCATGAGGTGGCTTTGGGGCATAGGGGTGGCCTGGTGTGTGACTGTGCTGTCACTGCTGCTGGAGCAGGCTCAGATCCCAGCTGTGACCCCCGGTCAGGGTGCTGGGACCCCTCTGTGCTGGGGGATGTGGCTGCCCTCACCCAGGGGTGCTCATGATCTCCCATTGCTTTTAAACAGAACAAGAAGATGAAACGAATGCAGCAGGAGAAGGTAAAGCGGGAGCGGAGGAGAGATGGGTTTGGCCATTCCAGTCCCGATCCCAGTCCCTGAGGCACTGGGCCCTTGGAATGGGGTTTTGGTGCTGAATTCATTTGCTGCCGAAGGGATGATCTGTGGAAAATGGGGCAGAGCTGCCCTGGCCACATCCCCCAACAGGACAAGAGTGGTGGATTTGTGCTGCCTCGGGCAGAAATTCACCCAAAATACAGCAGGAGAGGGCAGCACTGCTGCTTCTCCAGCCTGAGCTCCTGCAAAACTTGTCTGGATTCCTCCTGGAGAGGACGTGGAGCTGTCTGGGCCCCCCTGTGAGTGAGGGATGTCCCTCAGGGGCCTGCTCTCCCCGTCCATCCTGCAGGGATGCAGCTGGGGTTTGCAGTGGCGACAAGCATGGGGCAGAGGGGGACAGCTACCCCACAGTGTCCCTGGGCAGGACTGGCCACGGGGACACAAAGCTTCCTGTTTTGCACAGGTGGAGAGGGAGACCGAGAGCAGGAGCCTGGGGAAGGTGAAGTATCACCATTGCTCCTTCTGCCTGATTGTGGGTACCAGGGGCTGCTCTGCCCAGCCAGCAGCACCAGCTGTGCCTCAGGCACAGCGTGTCCTCTGGCACAGGGCTGGCACCTCACTGCTGGGGAATGATTCCCGTGAAGCCCCTGCTGCTGGGAGAGAGGGAGGGCTCGGCTCAGGGCGGGGGTTGGGTCAAGGTGTGACAGGAAACCCCTCGGTGACACTGACCTTGTCTTTCTGTCCTGCTCCTGGGACCTGCAGGTGAATCGAAGCCAAAGCCCAAGTAAGTGTGGCAGGGTTTTCCCTGGGGCAAGGTCTGAGCTGTGCCGGGGCAGAGGCTCCGTGTGACAGAGCCTGGCCCGTAAAGGGCAGGGCACAGGGAGCCTCCAGAGCATGGAAACAGGGTGGGACTGGGACATGGAGAGAAAAAGGGAGAGAAACAGACAGGGAAACATGGAGTGTGAAGGGAATGAGGTCTTTAGGCACTTCTGAAGCATTTTGTATGCTCCTTGGGAGAAGCTCAGCTGCCCTGTGACCCTGCAGGTGACAGAAATGTGTGAGTGTGTGCGAGTGTGTGTGTGCATCCCAGCCTGGGGTACAGAGTCCTGGCTGTGGCTGGCATGAGGCACACGTTTCCAGGAGTCCCAGCATTCCAGGGACAGAGCCTGAGGGAGCAGGACTGGGAACCATTGCCAGAAGCCTGGGGGGTCCTCCTGGGCCCCTGGGATGCTGCAGTGTGGGAGGCAGATCTGCCCTCAGCCATCATCCCTGCATCCCTTTGTGTCCCTGCTGAGCTTCTCCTGCCCTCCCTCGAGCCCTGGAGGATGAGAGGGTCCAGCTCCCTGTGCCAGGTCACACACGGCTCCTTGGTGCCCTTTGTGGGGAGCAGTGGGGCAGCTGCCAGCTCAGGGGGCCTGGCAAAGGGCCCTGGCCACATTGTCTGCAGCTTGCAGAGTTATTCCAGCCATGTGGGCACCTTGGAGTGTTTCCCAGGAATGCCACAGGTCTTCCTCTGTGGCTGCCCAGCTGGCACCTCCAGCAGGATGCACTGCACTCCCTATCCTCCAGCTGTGCCCACTCTGCATCCCTGGGGACTGCAGGGCTCAGACGGGAGGCTGGGATGGGTGAGAGGCACATTCTGTCCCAGGTCTGCTGCAGCCCCATCGTGCTCCAGCTCCCCTTCCATTGCAGGGTCTTCATGCCCAACCTGGTGCCTCCCAAAATCCCAGATGGCGAGAGACTGGATTTTGACGTGAGTTGTGCCCCAGTTCCCACCCCTGAGGGTGATGCCCTCCTGCCGCTCCCCCTCAGTGTCTGGCAGCTCCTGGAGGCTCGGGCTCTTTGTGTCTGGTGCAGGACATTCACCGCAAGCGCATGGAGAAGGACCTGAACGAGCTGCAGGCCCTTATTGAAGCCCACTTTGAGAGCAGGAAGAAGGAGGAAGAGGAGCTCCTGTCCCTCAAGGACAGGATTGTACGTGTTCAGCCTTCCCCTCTCTGGCCATTGCCACCCTGTCCCTGTGGGCACACAGCCACTGTCCCTTCCCCACTGTCCTGGCAGACCTGGGACATCCCTGTCCCTACAGGACAGAGCCTGAGGGTTGAGCCAGATTTTGTACCCCAGTGCCTGGGAACCATAGAATTCCCTGAGCTCGGAGGGACCCACAGGATCATCCAGTCCAACCCCTGGCCCTGCACAGACACCCCAACAATCCCACCCTGGGCATCCCTGGCAGCAGTGTCCAAACGCTCCTGGAGCTCTGGCAGCTTCGGGGCTGTCCCCATTCCCTGGGGAGCCTGGGCAGTGCCCCAGCACCCTCTGGGGGAAGAACCTTTCCCTGAGATCCAGCCAAATCTCCCCTGGCACAGCTCCACCCATTCCCTCTCTGTCCCCGGTCACTGGGATGCCCCTGGTGTGGCTGCTGTGGTGCTGCGGTGCCTGATGCGGATGCACCTCTCTCTGGGATCACTGTCCCCAGGCTCCCTTGGGGCTCTCAGGGCTCTTGGGGTCAGGGATCTGTCCCTTGGAACAGAGAGGATGCAGATTCCCTGCGGTGTCCAAGCCAAGATCCCCTCCCTGTGCAGGAGCAGCGGCGAGCGGAGCGGGCAGAGCAGCAGCGGATCCGCAGCGAGCGGGAGAAGGAGCGCCAGGCCCGCATGGCCGTGAGTGTCCTCTGGAATGGGGCTTGGAATGGGCTTGGGGAGTCTGGGGACGCGAGCTGTGTGTCCATCTGTCCACTGCTGACCGGCTTCTGACCCTGGCAGGAAGAAAGAGCTCGCAAGGAGGAAGAGGAGGCGCGAAAGAGGGCAGAGGAGGAGGCGCGGAAGAAGAAGGCATTCTCCAACATGCTGCACTTCGGGGGTTACATGCAGAAGGTGGGACCCCTCCCAAGGGGGCTGTGATGGAGCCACTGCTGCTCCTGGGAAGGGTTCATCCATGTGACACTGTGGGGTTTCCAGGCAGGAGAGGGCAGGGAACTGCTCTTGGGTCAGGGGTTACAGGGCCAAAGGGAGCTCAGAGCTGCCCTGAGCTCAGCTCTGCACATGTGCAGTTCCAGTCTTGCCTCAGGGACAGGGACGGGGATGGAGACAAGGACAAGGTGTCTTGTCCACTATTGCCAAAATGTCCTCAAGGACCTCACGTGCTTCTTGAGTTCCAAAAGCTGAGGGTGTTGGGTGCAGAACTGGGGATGGAGGAGAGCAAAGGCTGGGCAGACTTCCTTCTCTCCAGTGGACTGATGGTTTCCTCAGTCAGAGAAAAAGGGGGGGAAGAAGCAAACGGAGCGGGAAAAGAAGAAGAAGATCCTCGGTGAGCGACGGAAGCCCCTGAACATCGACCACCTCAGCGAGGACAAGCTGAGGTGAGCATGGGCTGCAGGAGGGATGGCCAGGGCAGACGCTCTGTGCTGGGTCCCAGCTCCTGGGCAGGATCCCGGGTGGGGGACGGCTCCCTGGGGCTTCCAGCCGAGGGGGATGGCACAGCTGGAGATGGGCTGTGACACCCCACGGGGGACGCGGGCGCCGAGGCTGTGCAGGGCCACCGCGGCCGGGCTGCGGCTGATGGCACCAGCCATGAGAGGGAGCCAGGGTCACACGGGTGGGACAGGTGTGTCCTGAGGGAGCCACGCTCACACATGGGACAGGTGTGTCCCGAGGGTCACACGGGTAGGACGTGTGTCCCCATCTGTACTGACCTCCCCCGTGGCTCTGGTCCCCAGATTCACTGCCTGGGTAACACATCCCTGCTTGGGAGCCTCCAGAGCCCCATCGCAGGGGGCAGGTGAGGGGTTGGCATCAGTGCCCCATCCCTGCACTGAGCTCCCTGGGAGCCACGGCCCTTCCCTGCCCCGTCCCCAGCTGGCTCTTCCTGCAGGGACAAGGCCAGGGAGCTGTGGCAGAACGTCCATGACCTGGAGGCTGAGAAATTTGACCTGCAGGAGAAGTTCAAGCGGCAGAAATATGAGGTGAGCCCCGGGGCCTCTGTGATTTGTCCACCCTCTGTGTTCCTGGCTGCTCCTTCAGCTCCCCAGCCAGGAGATGAGCTGGGGTGTCCAAGCGATCTCCCAGCTCGTGGGTACGTGTACCTGGCACCACCACAGGGAGCACACATCACAGGCCAGGCGGGGATGGGGCCCTGAGCAACCTGGACAGTGGAAGGTGTCCCTGCCCATGGCGGGGGGTGGAATGAGATGGGCTTGAAGGTCCCTTCCAACCCCAACCATCCTGAGATTCTGGGATTCTAAACCCCACAGAAAAACTGCTGGGGAAAAGAGAGCAGTGATGCATCTTCACCCAGCCCTTGTCCCCAGCCTGGGGCACCTTGCCAGACTTCACCACCCACCATTTTTTCTTGCAGATCAACGTCCTTCGAAACCGCATCAGTGACCACCAGAAAGTGTAAGTGGCTGCACATCCCTCCTCGACATCTTCTGTCCTTCCAGCTCCTGCTCCCCAGTTCCCTCCCTATGGATCTCCCTTGCTAAGCCACCTCCTCTCCTTCCCCCTCCTGCCTCTGGTCTTGCTGGTGCCTCGCGTTCCTGGACCTGCAGGTCTGTCCCAGGAACCTCAGTCCCTGCCCTTCTGCTCCTCCATGGCCTCCCCCTCCCCAGAGACCCCAGCTGGGGATGGACCCTGGGGAGACCCCACCTCTGCTCTGTGTCCTGTGGGGTCCTTCCAGTCTCCAGCCACCCCATCCCTGCAGGGGCTTTGCCCAGCATCTCAGGAAGGTGCTGGAGATCCCAGCTTGTCTAGCAGGGGAAATCCCATGGGCTGTGGGATTTGTGCAGGCCCACAAGGCCAGGGGAGCCTGTCCCCGTGCCCATGTTCCCTGCATGTGGCTGGGGAACCCTTCATAAGAGGGTGGAGGAGGGTGTTTAACCCCTCCTCCCAGGAGCACCCTGGTGCTTTCACATCCCCATCCCACCCCCCCTCATATGGGAGGTGCTCAGCCCACCCCATGTGTCAGGGGCAACATCTCCCACCCGCTCACACCAAGTTTCTCTTCTCTCCTGCCCCACCACGGCCTGATCCTGCAGCAAAGGGTGAGTACAGGCATTTCTGAGGCCTGTGTGTGTCCCCCTGCATGTGTGCTGCAGGGACACTGGGACCCCAGGGCAGCAGCAGGGCTCAGGGACGAGGCAATCCCAAGGACTGGCACCCAGAAATGCCCTTCACTGCCCACCCAAACCTTCTCCTCCTTCTCCTCTGTGCTGCCCTGTGCCCAAGCAGTGCCTGCTCCCCCTGGGCTGGTTCAAGGGAGTGATGTGGTGGGTCCCAAAGGATCCTGCAGCTGCTTTTATCCCTCTGCAGCCACAGATGCAACTTGTCAATTCTTCTCTGAACGATTTTTGGGGGGGGATAAACATGGGAAGGAAATGGTGGGTCCTTAGAATCGCCTGGCAACTGCATGAGCTTGTTTCCAGAGAGTCCCAAGACACTTTGACTCAGGTCCCAAGGTTTTACCTGGGGCCAGTGAAGACCCTCGGCCCCCAGGGCAGTGCACATCCAACAGGAAAAGGCTGCAGGACCACTGACAGCACCCACCTCATCCTCCGTGTGGTCACTGATGCCTTTTGGCACGTGCTTTTCCTCTTCCCTTGCAGGTCCAAGGGCGCCCGTGGGAAGACCATGGTGGGCAGCCGATGGAAGTAGAAGCTCAGGGGGAGAGGAGGCCGCACCCCAGGAGCTGCAGCGGCTGCACAGAGCCCTGGCTGCGGGAACGGAGGCTCTGGGGGGCAGCTCAGGCTTCCTGAGCTTCCCATCTCCACCCCCCAGTGGTGTTGTGTCTGTAAATAAAGAGGTGGTGAGGGGGTGCAGGTGTGGTGTCCATGCTGAGGCTCTGATCCCAGAGGGCACAGCACAGGCTCAGCACAGCTCACCGAGTTGCCCACCTGCTCCCCGGGCTCTGAGAGGTCACAGCAACCACGCAGGACCCCCTGAGTAACTGTCCCTGTGCCTCCCAGCATCATCTCAGCTGCAGTCCTTGGCTGGTTTGGTGATAGACCTCAGTGGTCTGAGTTGCTTTTCCTGCTGCACTTTGGGGCAATCCTCATCATGGCCACTTCAGTTCTGATTTTGCTGTACCAGAGCTCCCCTTGCTCCTCTCTGGTCAGAGCTGGCCCTGGGGGACACCATGGACAGGGGCACTGCTTCCAGGCCTCTTGGCCCACGGAGTAGTCACTAACTCACCTTCCAGGCCATTTCCATTCCTGTTTCCATTCTGAGCAGCCGTGTTTGCCTCCTCTGCATGTTACTGAAGGCATGCAATGAAGCCTGGAGATAAAGCCACGTGGAGAGGCCACTTCTCTGTGCTTTAGGGGCAGATCTCTTCCATCGGGCTGGGGATCTGCAGCACGTCACATGTGTGCTGTCCCTGGGGACAATCAGCTGCAGACCCCCCAGTGTTCCTGGTGGATCTGGACCTGGATCTGGACTGGCAGCCAGCCCAAGGCACCAGAGGTCCTGGAGGGCTGTTATACTGCCCTGGATAAACAGCATCTGTGAAGCCTTTCCCAGAGCACTGGGGAAAGGAGGATGCACAGGGTGGTGGATCTTGTTCCTTGGCGAGATGTTTTGTGTCCCCCCTTGCTGGGGCTGCCTGTCCTCCCCTCCCTGCCTGGTGATGTGGGGGTGTCCTGCAGGTTTCTGCCTTGTGCTCCTGTTGGATGAGGATTTGTTTTCCCTACTTCAACACACACCACCAGGTTTTGGGGAATAAGGCTCTGGGAAGCTCAGAATCAGTGAGGCACAAGTGGAGGACAACCAGCTCCCCACCACCTACCTCCTCAAAACCGAGGTGTGGAGGGCAAAGGGTAGAGCTGGGTAGGGTGGCAGAGCTGGGACATGAAATATCCAGAGGGTGGCTGAGCGATGGTCCAGCAAGTGACATTCCCACCCTGCCTGATTGATGCATGGCAACAGGAGACAGGAGCGCTCGGGGCACTCAGCTGTGTCTGCCTTGGAAAAAAATAACCCCTTTTGCAGGTTCTGAGGGTCCACTGTCCCAGCTTTTCCGGCAGGCGGAGGCAGGGCCGTGCCGGTGCCCGGTGCCGCAGAGCAACCCCGCAGCCGCTCTGCCCGTCCCTGGGGCTGGCAGCGCCCAGGGCGGGGGTACCCGGGCACTCCCTGCTTCCCACAGCGCTGCCTGTCCCGGCAGCTCCCGGCCCCGCTCCCGGCCCCGCTCCAGCCCGAATCCCTGCGCCGGGCCCGAAACCGCCCGGCACCTCCCTCCGTGTGCCCGCTGCGCGCTGGCACCGCCGGGCTCCGCAGCTGAGTCAGCGCCCGGCCCGGCCCGGCCCGGCCCTGGCCCCCGCCCATCGCAGCCCGGGCATTCCCACTCCCTGCGCGCTGCTGCCGTGCTCGGGAACGGCAGAGTGGCAGCAGGATGCTGCAATCCTCTGGGACACGGCAGAGCAGCCTGGGGTGCTCACTGGGGTGTCCCTGGGTGCTGGGAACATCCCGGGTGTTGCACGGGCTGTGGGGTGGTTGCAGTGGTTCAGGAGATTGTGTCGAGGTTGGCTGGAGCATGGCACGAGTTCTGTGCTGGTGCTGGGGAGCAGCTCTGCCCCGGACCCCTCTCCAGGGGCTGCAGCTCCTCCCGAGGGGCAGCTCCAATCTCTGCTCTCTGTGAGCAGGGACAGGACCCATGGAAGGGGCTGGAGCTGTGCCAGGGGAGGGTCAGGCTGGAGATCAGGGAAAGGTTCTTCCCCCAGAGGGTGCTGGGCACTGCCCAGGCTCCCCAGGGAATGAATGGGCACAGCCCCGAGGCTGCCAGAGCTCCAGGAGCGTTTGGCCAAGGCTCTCCGGGTGCACAGGGTGGGATTGTTGGGGTGTCTGTGCAGGGCCAGGGGTTGGACTGGATGATCCTTGTGGGCCCCTTCCAGCTCAGGACATTCCAAGATTCTGTGGTGTGCAGCTGTCCCCGCCTGCCAATGGAGCACGAGGTGCAGATGGGTGAGTCTGGGATAGCCCAACGGAGCAGGGAATGTCCCCACTGCTGAGCCCAGAGTGAGGGACCCCAGGAGCAGCTTGGGGAGGGTCGTGCAGGGTGTTCACAGCCTTGAAGTGCTTTATTGTGGAGATCTGAGCAACCTGGTCTGTGGAAGGTGTCCCTGCCGAGGCAGGGGGTGGAACGGGATGAGTTCTAAGATCCCTTGCAAACCCAACCCATTCCGTGGTTCAGTGATTCCATGTCTGCAGTGCTCTGGTGTCCTCCAGCTCTGCTGTGTGGTCTCACTGTCCCCATGGGCAGCAGCACCTCTGGCTGCCAGATCAAGGCACTGCCTCTGGTGTAAGGAGTAGGGAGCTCTGCCCTTCCCTAGCAGGGCACAGTCCCAGGAGCTGTGAGGTGAAACTTTCCCTGACAGGCTGCAGAGGAGTGGCATCTCTGCCATGGGACACGGACATAGGGATTCATGGAATTCCCTGCATTGGAGGGGACCCACAAGGATCGTTGAGTCCGGCTCCAGCTCCATCCTGTGGTCCTTTGAGGAGCAGCCCCTTGTGCAGCGCCTCTCTGGAGCACAGCTCACAGGAACAGTGCATGCTCAAGGAGTTCTGGAGTCTCAGCCCGAGCACCGGGGTCAGGCTGTGTCCCACAGGGTCTGAGCAGTGCAGGCTGCCGGGAGCTCTGGGCTCCTCAGTGCAGACACTGGCAGGAGCTGCGGTATGCTGCGTGCTGGTGGCTGCATGCAAGGCTTGTGTGGCACAGGAGGGCTGTGCCCTCCCCAGGGTGGTGCCCATGTCCTGGCAGGAGCTCAAAGCTCCAGAGGCTGCTGCCAGCCCAGGGTACAAATCCTCCTCCGCAGTGTCCACCACAGGAGTCCCAGCACTGCTGAGGAGCCCAGCCTGCAGCAGACTTGTGCCAGGGCTCACAAACCTGCAGCTCGTGGTCTGTTGATGCATTCCCACACCAGGGTGCTCCCCAGCGTCCCACTGTCCCCATGGGGTGGAATGGATGTGAGGGAGGATGTATTTGGTATTGAAAAGGTGATGAGAAATCCTGGGGCGATGTTTCAGGCCATACTTGTGCTACAGCAGCGCTGGGAGTGAGGCAGCCTTGTGCTCTTCTCTGCCTCAAGATCAAGAGCAAAGCCACGGTGAAATATTGCAGAGCCTGGTGCTGCCACTGCATCCACACACAGCAACTGCCTGCTCGTGCCTTTGGCCAGCTCCCGCTACCCAGGGGCGCTCTGGGCAGCACGGGAGATGTTGGGATTGCTGTCCTGGGGCTGTCTGGCCAATGCATGTCCCAAGGAACCAGGGTCATGCAAGTGCCACCATTTACAGCATTATGGGCCAGGATGGGGCTGCAGTGGCCCACAGACCCTGTGGGACAATGGAGCAGAAACTCTTGAAGCTGGAATGCTGCCAGGGCCCCTGGGTCTCACCAGATGTGGGGCCTCTCACTGGGGCCATCAGCTGGGGCACAGAGTGAGGGATCCCCTCACTTCCAGCTCAGAGATGGCAGATCATGGAATGGTGAAGGTTGGGAGGGGCCAAGGGAGGTTTGCTAGGATGGAGCTGTGCCAGGGGAGGGTCAGGCTGGATCTCAGGGAAAAGGTTCTTCCCCCAGAGGGTGCTGGGGCACTGCCCAGGCTCCCCAGGGAATGAATGGGCACAGCCCCGAGGCTGCCAGAGCTCCAGGAGCATTTGGACACTGCTGCCAGGGATGCCCAGGGTGGGATTGTTGGGGTGTCTGTGCAGGGTCAGGGGTTGGACTGGATGATCGTGTGCATCCCTTCTAACTCAGGAGAGTCCATGATTCTGTGATCCAGTCCCACCTCCCTGCTCAAGCAGGGAGAGGTTGGGGCATCCCAGGTGGGTGGGCTGCTCTGCCTCTCCTGCCTATCTCCCTGGGGAGCCCATCAGCCCCATTCCTGGTGCAGAATGGGGAACCTGGGTCCTGTAGGGCTAGGGAACAGTAGAGCACTGCAGGATAACAAGCCCTGACTGCTGTGCCCGTGGTGGATCAGGGCTAGCACAGTCCCTACTGCCCAGATCTGCGTTTGGTGCCATCCAGTGTGTGCAGGGCAGCACAGGGCAGGTGGCCCTGGATGCCTTTGCTGTGGGCAGCTGGAATTGCCCATCCTTTAGATGTCCTGTGGGATTCATAGCTTCCAGCACCCATGAATTCATATACAGGGTGCCTGTGTTGCCCTGATCCACAGTGCCACTGTCCCCACATAAAGCAGTGGGTGCCCAGCCTCCAGCTCGAGTCAAGGCCAAATGACAACAAAAACTGCAGAAAATGGAGAAGCACAGCCTTGGATTTCTTGCAGGTCAGGTTCAACAACCACCTGCAGATTAAAAGACAAAAAGGATGTAAAAGCTGAACTTTGCAACACCTTCTAGGCATGGAGCCCTCACCCTCAGAGCCCCAAGTCCTGGTGTTTCTGTGCCATGGCCTTCTCACACAGCCCCTGCAGCCCAGTTCCGTTTGTTCCTGCAAACATCTGACGTCTGCAAGTTTCTCATGATTGTTTTTAAATGCCTTATAAAACTTCCAGTTTCATTGAGCGTTAGCCCTGTAAATCACTGCCCGTAGCAGCTAATTCGCAGGTCTCAATTAATGGCCTTTAATTGGTTAAAGTCACCCATGGTTTCTGCTGATTCCACAGATGTGTTAAGTCACCAATGAAGACTTTAATGCACCCCAAGCATGGTTTGGGTTTGGCACCGACGCAATGCCCCGTGTCCGTAAGACCAGCCCCGCTGACACAGCAGGCAGCGATGCTCTGGGATGCAAGGAAGAGGCTTTGGCTGCTGTCTGGAAGCAGCATTTTATTGGCACTTGGTGGAAGGAAAATGAGCTTCCTGGTGATGTGTGAATCACTGCCTCTGCGTGTGCTCTCACGCCCTGGTTTCAGTGTGGGGCCCGGGTGTAAACTCTGCTCCTCCACGCAGGGCAGCAGCCCCTGGCAGGAGAACCAGGGGGTTGAGTCCTGCCTGGAGCTGGGACCTGCCCTTTGCCCAGCACTGGGTCCCTGAGGTCCCTGACTGGTGCAGGTGATGCTGCCCTGTGGGCCCGACCTGAGCCCCAAAGTGATCCCTGCAGTGGTGGCTCTGGCAGTCACAGGCAAGGGATGGCATGGGCACTTCTGGAGCACTGCAGGGAATTGGTCCTGCTCAGCCCCAGCTCCCAGCCCACGCCCCTGCCAAAGGCAGATGGAGCTGGGACTCACCCCAGGGAGGCAGGACTCATCCCGTGGAGCTGGGACTCACCCCAGGGAGGCAGGACTCACCCCATGGAGATGGGACTCACCCCAGGGAGGCAGGACTCACCCCGTGGAGATGGGACTCACCCCAGGGAGGCAGGACTCACCCCGGCTGAGCTGCTCACGAGGCTCGGCGGGAGCAGTGAGTGTGAGACAGGAGCCTTTAGCATTGTCCCCAGGGTGTCACCTCTGGCAAACCCCTCAGGGACAGGGCTCAGAGCCCACCCTTGCGGTTCTGAGGCCACGGATTTCAGGACATTCCTGCTGCTCTCTGCTGACACCTCCTGCTCTGGGCTGCCCTGCACACACAGACACACACACACGTGTGCAGTGTCCCACGTGTGCACACACAGACACACGCAGGTACCTCCACACACACAGAGCTCCCAGTTCCAGTCCTTGTGGAACCCCTCCAGAGGAAGGTGGAACAGCAGCACTGGGTACAGGGGGTACAGGGGACACAAGGGGTACAGGGGACACAGGGGGCACAGCGGGTGCAAGGGGCACAGAGGATACAGGGGGGCTGTCCCCACGGCATTTCCGAGGCACTGCTCGTGGATGGGCTGTCCCAGAGCCAGGGCACGCTGGTTTGGGTGTCCCCCACTCGCAGACACCGGGGCTGAAGCTGAGGGCCCGGGGCTGTGCTGGCAGCAGGGAGGGGTCCGGAGGGGCACTGCACAGGATCCAGCGAGGTGCAGGCAGGCTGAGCAGCAGGGATGTGCGGGCAGCGCTTAGTTTTAGTTTGGCTCTCTCTGCTGGAAGCTCTCAGGTCCCAGGTCTGTTGATGGCCAAAGACCCCTCCATGAGCACGTTCAGTGAAGGATGGGATTTCAGTAGCCAAGAGCAAGGTCCTGCACCCTGGGCTCTCACTGCAGGAGCTGGGATCTATCGGAAGCTGAAGGAGATGGAAATGCCCAGGTGTGAACTCACCTGAAATGACCTGAGCCTGGGAAAATCCTCATTACACAGCGATTCGCTTTGGATGTCCTGCTGTGAGAAATGAATATGCAAGAAGCTGCTCTGCTGCCGGTGATTGAAATGCCTGACCCCTGTCCCGAGGCGCCGCCACACCTCCCTCACCCCTACCTGCTCTCTGGGGCTGCTGCAGCCTCAGCACCTGCACAGAGCAGAGGGGTTTTATCCCAGTTTGCCTCCGAGCCTGAGCCTTAAACTGTAAACAAAGAGGAGGAGGGAAGAGCAGCAGAGAAAGGGAAAGCATCTCTTATCTGTCAGCTCAGAGGGCACAGCACTTGCTGGTGAGGTGGAAAATTCAAGTTCATGTCCTTGTCTGATACAAACATGGCTTTGAGCTCTGGTTTTTAACTCAGCTGAGGTGGGGTTAAAAACTGCAGCACTCAGTCCTGTCTTTGTGAGGGGCTGCTTTATCACAGAATCCCAGAGTGGTTACAGTTGGAATGGACCTTAAAGCCCATCCAGTTCCAGCCCCTGCCATGGGCAGGGACACCTTCCACTGTCCCAGGTTGCTCCAAGCCCCATCCAACCTGGCCTTGGACACTGCCAGGGATCCAGGGGCAGCCACAGCCTCTCTGGGCACCCTGTGCCAGGGCCTCACCACCCTCAGAGGGAAGAATTCCTTCCCAATATCCAATCTAGATCTCTCCTCTTTTAGTTTGGAACTGTTCCCCTTGTCCTGTCACTGTCTGTCCGGGTAAGAAGCTGTTCTTCCTCTTTTCTACAAGCCCCCTGTAGGTATCAGAAGGCCACACTGAGGTGTCCCCAGTCTGTAAATCCAGCGCTTCAGGCTCACGGCCCCGCTGGGCTGTGGCACCCACAGGGATGACAGGGCTCCATCCCGTGCTCTCCTGGCTGCCGCAGGTTTGGGAAGGGCTGTGAGCCACTCACACCTTTTATCTGCCCATGTCAACAAACACGGCTGTGCCTTGGCAGAGCAATAGATCCGACTCTGATATCATGACAAAGAGGGAACTCTTTGATCCAGGGAAACGCTTTGATCTCTCCTGTGAATCAGATGTTGCTGATTAGCTGTAAAAATGGAGCAATTATCGGCACTTTTCACGTGGTGTGGCAGCGGCTGTGCCACACGGGCTTGTCCCTGCCCCAGCTGTGCCTGCCACACCTCAGAGAAAACTGACAGGACACGGAATTCAACAGAACATCAACTTCAACTGAATATGAAAATTAACTGTTTAATAAAGTCAACTAAGTCCTGTCATTCTCAAATTCTCAGTTTTTTGGACCAGCATATCCTGGAAAAGGAACATTTGGCTTTGAGAGGTTTTCCACCTCAGGGGTTTTGTTTTGTTTCAAAGCCTTTGATATAATTACAACCAGAATCTTTCTGGCAAAGACTCAGAAGCATTTCTGGGTGCTGGAGGAGGATGGGTCTGGTCCCTCAGGCTGAGCCCCTCGGAGATCTCCCCATGTCCCTCCCCACTGCCCAGAGCACATCCCCAAGGCTGCCACGGGGCGTTTCTGCACCAAGGTGGAGCAGGCTCAGTGTGGAGGAGCTCTGAGCATTCCTGAGCTCCAGATCTCCCCCCTGGAACTGATCCCTGGATACCCTCAGTTCCCTGCAGGGCTCAAGCTGTCACTTCTCCAGCCACACAGAGCGGATCAGGCACAGAAGGTTCAGGTTCATCCCAGCTCCCAGCTCTCTTAGCAGATCCACTCATGGCCTGATTTCAGCTCCAGGTCTCTCCTGGCAGTGGGTAGAGATAAACATCTCCCGAGGGTGATTCAGGCAGGGCAGAGCCAGCACGGGGTCGTGGCTGGCAGGAGCACACTGGGGTAGGACGGGAACCAGCTCCTGAGTGTTGGCAGGATGGGGCAATCAGTCCTGGATGTTCCTGAGCCCTGTGATTAACTGCAGCCTCCAAACAGCATAATTGAGAAGAGCAACCTGGGTTCTGGAAATTGTTGGCGTTCCTTGAATCCCACTTGCAGCCTGAAGGCCCTTGGGACACAAACCCACAAACAGCTCGGAAGGAAGGAAGCACTTCTCTTTTGGGAAGAAGGGAAACTGATGCAAATGTCCCCAAGGCTCCTGCCCACGAACCAGGCAAGGAACCAGGGTGGCTCCAGGCAGGTGGGTACAGCATAAAACCCATCCCTGGAGGGTTCCTGAAGAACCAGGTTCCTACAGGCACAAAACTCCCCCGCAGGCTCCAGACCCCAATGTCTGAGACAGATATTTTGGAAATCTGTCCCGGTGCTCCACGGAAAAGAGCACTGGGCCCATAAGTTCTGCCTCAGGGTGTGAGGATTCAGGTGCAGAAAGGTTCCTCTGAGGCATCTGACTCCTCTAGGGGAAGCTGCAGCTCTGACTGGGGCTTTCCAGTGCCTCAGAGAGCAAAGAGGGACGGCAAGAGTGTCATGGCAGCGTCCTCAGCATCCTGCAGCCAGGTGGGATGGATGCCATGCTCCAGCCAGGAGTTCTACACAGAAATCCAGCACTCCTGGGACTGGGGGTTGTGAGATGGGGCCTGGCATCCCTGAAAGGTGTCGTGGAACTGGGCATCTCCCTTTGGAAAGGCCCCTGCCCTTGAGCAAGCCCCACAGTAGTTTCCTCCCCAGCAATCCCCCACAATCTGTGGGCTGGAAGTTGCTGGGAATCTGGGGAAACTGGGTTTAATTTGGAATGGCATTTCGAGGTTCTGCCTCAGAGACAGAGCAGGGATGTTTCCTGGCAGAAGTACACGCAGCTAAGCAGGAATCTCCAAGACAAAATTCTTGGCCTGAAATCTCTACATTCTTCCGTAGGGCTGAGGCTCTGACTTCATTTGTCCATGTAAAAAACCAGTGTTCTCATCTCTATTTTGCACAGGTAAATGTGACCCATGTTCCCCAAAAGCCAAGGGCTTGCAAGAGAAGTCACATTCTTGTGGAATTTAAGAATTTGCCCAAAGCAAGGTATAGGACCTGGGATTAACACAGCTCCTTGAGCTGGAGGTGCAGCTCCAAGGCTGAGTTTGTAGCACCCACAGTTGGTAAGGAAAGCTAATTCTGCACTAACAGACACTGGAAGGGAGTTCATTTGGAGTTAACAGTCTTGGGCAGAGGCTGTGTGCAGCCAGAGGCTCACTGTGTGCAGCAGGATGTGCCCGGCTCCCTCCCTGGAGCCAAGCTGAGCGCAGGGATGTGAGCTCAGCAGTTTCACCCCGCGCCTGCAAATTAAAAGGAGGAAGCCACACGGTTGGGTTTGGGGCATTCCTGTCGAGGTGTTGCTCTTTTGAAGTTGGTGGGGCTTCTCCTGGGCTGGGTCTGCCCCCGGAATGTGGATTGGGGCGACCAGTTGGGCCAGTAAAGCCCTTCCTCCAAAATGAGTTTTTACTGAAAACTGCAAAGAGCTGTCGCAAGCACATTGACTCACTTGGTTTCTCAGCTCTTAGTTACGAGCTTGTGCTCTGGACAGTTAATTATTTGTTCTTGTGGAGGCTTTGAAGATGCAAAGCAGGCCGGGAGAGTGAAGTGTTATTAGCTCATTATCTGCAATCCTTTTTTTGTGACAGAGCAATGAAGTTCAGGCTCAGCCTGAGATCCTGAACAGCACTAAAATCTGAATTGTCCTCACGCCCAGCTCTCTGATTTCTCTCTCTCTTGTTCAAGGCTCAGTGACTCTTCAGTCTAAAGCTCTTTAACATCAGCCAGGCAGAACTGGAGGGCTCAGCATCCCAGCCCAGGTAATCAGCAACAGCCCCAGGATTAGCCTTACCCTGACAGAACATCTGGAAATTTGGAATTTGGGCCATTAATTTCAATCTTCTTTCTACTTGTTTCCACTTGGACACAAAAGGGGAGATTGCAGACAGTGTGGGTTATTTACAATTTCTACCCTGGTGTGGGTGTGTTCAGGGTCAAATTCAGCATCTGAGAACCTGAAATTTTTATAGAGAGGAGTAAAATGAAGCCGCCCAGAAAGCCATGAATGAGCAGCTGAGAATGACTGGGAGTATGACAGAGGAGTTGTGAATTAGCTCTGTCCACACGAAGCAGCTCTTTGTGCCTGGCTCAGAGAGCAGAATCAGCACTGACGGTGTGGTTTGTGTGTCTGCAAAGGAGAACTGGCCAGGCCACTGCCCTGGGCACTGCAGCAGCTCCAACAACTCCATCTTCACAGCTGGGCACTGGTGCTGCTCCTGACAACTTGGGATCTCACCAGAGGCACTTCGAAAGCCGGGGTGTGCAGGGATTTGGGCTGCTCCAAGGAACTGTGTGTCAGAATTGGTGCTTCACCTCTGCTGGCCCCATTGCAATGGTCTCACAAGCGAAATGAGCCTCCTGTTGAATTCTAGACCATCCCTGAGCAGAAATATCCATCTGTGCCTTAGGGAGAGATGGCACATGGGCTGTCCTGGCCACCCTGCAGAGCTCCAGCTTGAGGCTCCAGCTGGGCCTGGATGTGCTCCAGGAGCACCACAAGCCCTGTCTGTGGGAAAAAGCCCTGCTGAGTGTGAGCCTCGGCCCTGGGCACGTGCAAGGGCCTGCACATAAATGGGAATTAAATACCCAGCTGCTGCCAGGGCTCTCTCCTCACTGCAGGTTTCACTGATACCGTCTCCCTGTACTGAGCCAGACCTAGCACTCACCTTCCCAGAGTCTGTTACGGGTTGTGTTTCCTGGTGTTGCTGGACAGAAATGATTAATCCCTCTAACCCCTTGATACCAGGATGAATTAATGGTATTCCTTGTTTGGGGAACAAGATGTCTCCTTTTCATTGCCTTTTGTGGCTGCTGGCACCAGTTCCCAATTTCCAGCTCTCATTTCGGTGCTGGGTCAGAGCCCCACAAGAGGCGGGGCTGGACAATCGGGGGAGCTTCCTTTGCTGCCCAGCCTCTGTTTGCACTGCTGTGTCTGACCACAGATAGGGAAAGCAGCCACAAATTGCCGAGGAGATGCAGTTAGAAGGGTTTCCATGGAGGATGAGCACAATGAACATGAGTCAGAGCACTCAGGATTTACAGAGAAGTCTCTTAATCCTGGCCATAAAGATGCATTACCCTGCAGCACAAGGGTGGTGCTGAGTGTGCCAAGCTTTTCTCTGAAGAGTTCTGCTTGCAAATAAAAGAAAGCAAATGTCCTGGGAAGGGTGATGACTGCAGGAGGAGGGAACCTCAGAGGAATGGGGATGGCAAGACAGGAGCTGGCAGCACTGCAGTGGTGGGAGCCCCTCAGGCACAGCAGAAGCTGCAGGAGTGCTGCAGAGCTGCTGTGGTTTCACCTCCTTTGTTGGGCTGGCAGCAGTTTCAGCTCCTGTCAGAGGCACAAGGAGTGTGTTGTTTGCCATCCCATCCTGCCAGGCCAGAGCTGGTCTGGCTTCCTGGAAAGAAAGAAGATTGTTCCTTTGCAGGGCAGTTTCAGAGTGGGGCTTCTGTGCCTGTGCTCTCCCAGAAGATAAACAGTGAGGTTTGGGCCACTCTCCTGTGCCTGAGCATTCCTTGTCTTAATCTGCGCTTCCTCAGCCAGCAGTGGGAACAGAAACCTGTTCATTTGCCCCTCCATCCACCTCTGCCTGGCCATGGGCTGGACCACATGCTGGGCAGTTTCTTTCTCTCCACTGGCTATGAGGGGAACCCAGAGCAACTATCTCAGACTTCAGTGTCTAATTTTAAGCAGTCCAAGTGAGGGTGAATTGACCCTTGGAGATTCCTCCTAACAGGGAAGGAGCAGTAAAGGCCGGGAAGGTGGGGAAACCTTCTCAGATGTGATTGTTGAGCTCAGTTTATGGACAGGTGTTGGTGGCAGCCTAAAAAAGCCAAGCAAGGAAGCTGCCAATGCTGCAACTCCATCCACAGAGATGGGAGGGCAGGTGCTGTGGGCATCCTCTGCTTCCACACCTGGCACAGCTAACCTGCCCTGCACCAGCACTGCTGGCACTGCTGGCACATTTGTCCTGAATAAATAATGCTTGGAGACCCCCAAGCTCAAAAACACAGAATCAAAGAACCATAGAATGGTTTGGGCCAGAAAGGATGTCGGCGATTGAATCTCGGACCCAGACCGGCAGGGAATTGGAATCCTTTATTCAAGGAGTGAGTTGGTTTTATACACTTTTCTAAGTGTTCTGGTTTGGCCAAATTTAGAAATATATCCTCTGAGAGAAGGCACAACCACCCCTCCCCCACCAGGTTCGGGAAAAAATAAATTTTCCTCGAAGGAAAGTGAAGAAGATAAAACTATTTATTTAACAAACACACGGGAAAGGAAAATAATGTTAAATGGTAAAATCTTTCGCTGTAGAGGAAAAACCTGGGAAAGTGTTCGAGTCCTCCCTTTGGTCTCCTCGGAGCTGGGGCTTGGCCCAGGGCCAGGCCCTCTGTGCCCGGTGGAAAGTCCCCCCGATGTGCTCTGATGTTACAGCAATCAAGCAGTCCAGTAGAAAAGGGAGAAAATCCGGAATTCCAGATAAGGAAAAGTTCAACTCTCAGTCTCTCTCCGGAGAACAAGAAACTGGAAAAACTGGCCAAAAGCTGACTGGAAAGCCGCAAGCCGGGTGCTTCCTCGCTCCCCTGCCCAGCTGGGGAAAAAAAAACCTGCTATCTTTTTGTGTCCTTGAACAAGCTGCAAACTGCTTTGAGAAAGTTTTGCTCAGTTTTTTCCTTCCCCCTCTCAGGCTCAGTTTAGAGGCATAGAAAGGCACAGGAATTAATTTCTGGGCATAGGCAGCGATATGGGATACACATCATAAGGTCACCCCAAGACACTAAGGCACAGCATTTCCCTGTATGGCATGACCTATCCCGTGTTGTCACATCAGCAACGCACTTCGTAGGGGTCTGCCATGTGACACCTCCTTCCCCCAGGGCCCCTGGAGACAAGCCTCTCTGTGCCGCCGTGTGCTCCTTTGTTCTGCCATGAGCCTCTGCAGGCAGGTTTTACAGCTCACAGCTCAATTCTCTCTTATAATTCCCCATAATTCCCCCTTTTCTGTTTTATACAAATAAGAATTATGACAATGATTAAACACATTGAACTTTGAGAAACAACGTAAAGTTGTCTTTTACCATCCCTCAGAGTCTGCAACTGCTGGGAGGTCCTGTTTCATAGTTAAGACTTGGAGAGTCTTTCCTAGGCAGGACTTCCAAGTTTACCTCAAAAGAGGGTCCAGCTTTTATAAGATCAAATCAACAAGTCAAAATGACTTGATTATACTTTTAGGGCAGAGACACTTGGGTCTGACAGTATCATCTCCAGTCAGCCAGAGCTAAGGCTTGGCCAGAGCCTCAAGCTGTGACTGAGAAGGTTTCGCTAAAATACTTATAAAATTGCTTAAAAACTTTATTACTATCCTTCTGAATGCGATTGAAAAATTAAGAACATATAAACCTCTTTGCAGTCTTTTGCGGGGGGCACACCCCATCCCTGCACCCCCCTTTTCTGTTCTAACAGTACGTAACATAAACATCTTTCAACTTACTAAATTCAGGAAAATGTGTAACATGACATGCAGTTTTCTTACTATGAGCAGTAAAATAATACATCTGATGTGTACTAAGTAAAAATAAGCAAGGTAATAATCATTATCTGCTTAAATACTTCACTGTTTCACAGAATATATATAAATCTAGGCTTTGGAAAATTGCAATTATAATAACATTAACTCTTTAAGTGGCTTCAAAAGGTTTCAAAAGGTAACAAGCCTAATTCTTGCTGAAAAAAAATAGCTTACAAGTTATAATTATTATCCATCACAAAAAGCAATCAAAACTGCAGGGTATTACAAGGTGGTGTGGTAAAAAAAAAGCAGCAGCTTGCAGCTGCTCTCGCACAAGCTGGTGCAAATGCTGAATGCTGCAACCTCCCCACTCCTGGGAAAGGGGCTATTGGTCCACTCAGTCCTTTTTTCTAGCACAGTATCAGCTCCTGAGAGTCTGCAAGGAGCAGGAGCCTTGGCTGTAGCAGTGCGGGCCCCGCTGGCTCGCCTCTTCACCTCTCACATGCTGAGAGCCACTCGCAGCCTTCGCCATGCGCTGAGCGGAGCCGCGGCCCCACCAGCTCCCAGCGCCGCTGATCCCACCCATCTGTGGTGTGGGGGTGGCTGCTGGGTGCATCCATGGCACGGCCCTGCCATGCGCTCGCTGCCATGTGCTCACTGCCGTGTGCTCGCTGCCGTGTGCTCGCCTGTGCGGCGCAGCTCTGCCATGTGCTCACCGCTGTGGCTCGCTGCCATGCACTCGCCAACGCCGCACGCTCGCCTTCCCCTCTGCCATATCTGCCGCCCCCACTGCACTCTCACAGAGGGCAAATGGAGAAGGAACACACTACCAGGAAAGGCCCCCCTGACTCCAGCCGCTCGCCGTGACCAGGCTCCAGCTGATGCCGCGTGGCGCAGGGTGGCGCGAGCTCTTCTACGACACTGTCCGGCTCTCCTCCAGGGTCAAATGGGTCAGGGGACAAGGGGCCATCTTCTGGTTCTTCTCCCACAGCCCTGACAGACTTATGGTTTGCTGGCAGAGCAGAAGGGCTTGGCACAGCTGCCGCGGTGGCACAAGTGTCTTTCTTTGTCCGGTCTCTGGGTGCCGCATGCGCTGTGAGCGCCTTACACACTCTCCTCCACGGACACAAAAGCTTTGTCAGTACTGCTTCTAAAGCGTCCCATGACTGAGGATCAAAAATATTGGTACTATCTAAAGTTGAACCCCAGTTTTTTGCCCAGAACAAGAGTCTGTCCAAATCTGTAGACTCAACTTTCCTGCCGCATTTCTTTAAAATCCGTTCCAACGTCTCTGTGACGTTCTGTTTCTAGGATACACCATCCCCCATCGTCCCCTGTGGCTCACCTACAATTTGCAGGGATTAATCACTGGCCAGCTTTCCTGCTTCTTTCAGCAGCACTTCAAGTCCCACGGGGCTCACCGATGGACGCACAGATAGATGTATAATAAATTCCTCACACGGAGCACCATTTGTCAGCGATTGAATCTCGGACCCAGACCGGCAGGGAATCGGAATCGTTTATTCAAAGCAGTGAATTTTTATACACTTTTCTAAGGCACAGTATTTCCCGATATGGTGTGACCTGTCTCGTGTTGCCACAACAGCAACGCACTTCGTAGGGGTCTGCCATGTGACACCTCCTCCCGCCAGGGCCCCTGGAGACAAGCCTCTCTGTGCCGCCGTGTGCTCCTTTGTGCTGCCATGAGCCTCTGCAGGCAGGTTTTACAGCTCACAGCTCAATTCTCTCTTATAATTCCCCACAAAAGGACCTCAAGGATCATCAGTTCCAACCCCTTGCCATGGGCAGGGACACCTTCCACGCGACCAGGTTGCTCCAAACAGGTGTCTGGGGGTATCACAGAGCATCTGAGGTTACGTGAGGAGTTTTCTGCCAGGATTTCCAGGAAGGAGGAGGCACAGGTAACTCAGGATGCCTGAACTGCCTCTCCTGCAGGGAGCTGTGGAGCCAGCTCAGCTCAGCACGTTCCCCATGTTAATGGCCTGGGACTTCTCCAAACCCAGCAGAACAAACACCCAGGGGCCCAAACAGGCACCTGGAAAGGAGAGGAACCCACTCCTTGCTGGGCCTTGAATGCTGAAGGAAAGAGGCTGTCATGGTGCCAGCATCAGTGTCTCTGCTTGTACCCACTCCTCTGCCTACTGTGATCCCAGGGGAGGGCAACAGGGTGGTGGCAACAGCCTGGGCATGGGCACCTCATGTTCCTGGTGCTCCTGGGAAGGAGGAACAGCCCAGTGGCGCATCCATAAACATGGACAGAAATAGCCACAGTGCTCTTACATGGGTCTTGTCCCTGCAGCATCTTCCCAAAGGAAAGCTGGACACAACGACGACTTTGGCGTGGCTCCTCCTCAGGGCTTGGCCTTGGGCTGTGCCCCACTGGTGCTCCTGTGGTGAGCAGCCCAGCTCTGCACTGGAGATGCGGAGGAGCTGCCCTTGGACAACTCCTGGGCAGGCTGCATTCCCCTTTGGATAGTTCATGGAAGTGCCTGTGGCTCTGCTGCTGCCCCAATCACGGTCACCACCCTGTCCTTAGAATAGCCACGGGGCTGCAGGACAGTGCACGTGTCCCCTGCCACCATCTGCTCCTGTCCCCCAGCTCAGGTGGAGGGGAAAACGGTCTTTCCCTCTGCCAAACCCCAGAAGATGTGTGGGACAAAGCCCCAGCCCGGGTTTCTGGGGATTGCACAGCCCCAGAAATGTGCTGGCACTTCCCCCTGCAGGGATGGTCCATGGCAGGAGGGTGGTGGCAGGGGACACTCATTGGGAAGATATTCCCACATCCCATGCTCTTGGCTCTGTCAGCACTGGGCTCTGCTTGACCTGTCCCAGGTAAAGGTAAGTAAAGGTGAGTAAAGGTATCTGCTCATCCCATCCCATCCCATCCCATCCCATCCCATCCCATCCCATCCCATCCCATCCCATCCCCTTCCTGAAGACCTGACAGCCACCATCAGCCTGTCCCTGCCTCAGTCGCTGGAGGAAAAGCTCGTCCATCCCTCCCCCCATCCATGCATCCATGCATCCATCCATCCCTTCATCCATCCATCCCTTCATCCATCCGTCCATCCATCCATCCATGTATCCATGCATCCATCCCTCCATCCATCCCTCCATCCATTCCTCCAACCCTCCATCCATCCATCCATCCCTCCATCCATTCCTCCAACCCTCCATCCATCCCTTCATCCATCCATCCATCCATCCATCCATCCATCCATCCATCCATCCATCCATCCATCCATCCATCCCTCCCTCCCCGCCTCAGCCCATGGCTCCATCCCATCCCATCGCAGTTCCCGGTGGTGGGGATGGTGCCTCTGAATCCCCCTCTCGTGCTCTGCCTGTTTTGGGAGCCTCTCCAGGCTCTCTCTGCCGCTTTCCCGCAGGGCGGGGCAGTGACTCACCCCTGGCCGGGCTCAAGGTGGCTCTGCTCCTTTCCAACCACGCTGGCTGAGCCTGCAGAGGTGCTGCTGCTGCTCCCGGGAACTTGGGGCAGGCTCGAGGGGCAGAGGGTACTGGGTGTGGGATTTGCTTGTGTACCAAGGAGCCGTCACTGCAAATACCACAAACACTCCCTGAGACATCTCCTCCTGCTCCCTCTGTCCTGGCTCTTCTTCTCCTGCTTCGGTGCCTCCTGTGGGAAATCATTTCTGTGTGACTTCTGGGTTACCCTTGGGAAAACAAAAGGAAAATATTTGGGATAGGCACAGCCAGTTTCTCATTGCACAGCCAAGAATGACAGAAGCCATTTAGGAGATGTGCTGCAGCCTGGGAAATCCAGGGTCCCGCTGAAATCCTGCCAATGACCCTGCTCCAGTGATCCTTTCCAGTGTCTTTCCTCTCCTGGCTGCATCTCCTCCCCTGGAAGGAAGCAGGAATTGATTTTCACCATGGGTAAAACGTGCTAAACAAAAGCTGAGGGTGCAACTCAAAGGCTCACAGATAATCTGCAATTTTTCCCTTTACGTTTTTTGAGCATTTCTTTCAGCCCTGGGAAAATCAGTGGGACTGATTTTCCTGTTCTGCCAGGAGAGATCCCCGCCGATTGAAGCAGGAGTTACCGGTACTGGGAGAGAAAGGTAACTGGAGAAAGAGTAGAAAACATTGGGAAGAAAGCACTGAGATGCACAAAGCCAATCTCTGCTGCCCTTCATGGTACAGCACAGGCTGGGGCACCTCCCATGCTGAAACTTGGCCTGGGGAGCCAAAAGCAGTGACAGGGACTGCCTGAGCTCAGCTCTCTCAGTAAGATCCTTACCTTGTGAGGCTCTTTGTGGAGGCAAGTGTGGGGGTTCAGAGTGTGGCCACGGAGAATGGCTCTGTCTGGCGTGGGGCTTTGCGAGAGACGGGTGGGCCACGTTTGGCAGAGGCAAAAGAGCAGGAGGCGAAACAAGGAGCAGGATAGTTAACGGGAGATTGGGCGAGGAGATTGTAATCGGTGATGGTTGGACATGTAAAACATGTAACCTTAGAAAGTGAAGTTGTGTAGCTGCTGAACTGTTGGTTTGTAACGTATATAAATATGTGCCTTGTACAAAAAAATTTGGCTTTGCATGCGCCCGGTGAAGACCGTGCTCAATCACCGACAAGAAGCGCCAGGGAAAGGCAGGAGGAACTCTCCTTCCCTAGGAAAGTATTTGGTTTTGCAGTGCCAGAAACCTCCAATAGATTTATGACCTTTGAAAATTTCCACCTGTTCCCTTCCCATGGCATTCCCTGGGGAAGCCAGACCCACCTTGGACACGAGGGGGTTCTTCCCTGCTGCCCAGCCTGGGGGGGTTTGGCTGCTTTGCTCCTCATCTGCAGAAATGCAGCCAAGGCATGGCCCCTGCAGGCTCTGCACCCACACAATGCTGAGCTCTGGGACTGCTGCAGGAACTGCGCTCAGCTCCAGCCACCTCCCACCTTTGGGACACCCGAGATCTCATCCAGGACCTGAAATATTGATCAAAGTGTTGATCAAGACCAGATCTGCTTCCTAAAAATGCCTGTCAGCAGTTCCACCTTCCCAATGGCATTCCCTGGTGTCCTGCAAAGATTCCTGCAGTGCTCTTTTTGTGCTGAAACACTTTCTTGGTCTCCATCAGCTGGGATGAGGAGGCTGGGAGCACCAGGGATCTCATTTCTGCACCAGGGATCACATCTCATTCCTGCCACCGCATCCAGGAGGGGGTAAGAGGGAGGTAATTACACCACAATGTCAGGAAAATTAATCCACAAGCACCAGAGGTTTATGTCCAAAGAGGAGACAGAGGAGTCCTGTTACTTTATTCGAATAAAGGGAGAGGCCATGGGGCATTCCCCCTGGGGTCTCTCAGATTTTTGGAGGGCACAGCCTCCTTTTAATCCGAATTTCCCGGCCACATTTCCCTCTCTCTTTCCCCATTGGCTGAGGTACTTGAGAGGTACAGACTTCCCAGAATGCCTGATACCTAAGGTTCCCTTCTAAGGTATAACCCCCCTTTATTTTTAGTTCTTATTGAATTTTATGATTTTCCCATTGTTTCTTTCATCTCTCAATATCCAATTTCATTTATCAGCAGACCTACACATTGTTTGTAGGAACAAATCTCTTTCCATTCATCAATCAGTGGAACCCTTCTCATTGTTTCTTTTATGTCTCAGTACTAATTTCATCAACCAGCAGACTCAGAGCTTGTTTGTAGTCTCTCATTCCTTTCAACAACCTCTCATCAAAGCCTTTGCTGCATGAGAGGACCAAGCTGCAGAGAGTTGTGATGGGAGTCAGAGGAACATTCCTGGGGCTCAGGAGCAGATGCCACATCCTGACAAACTGCTCTCAGTTTTCTTTATCTGGGAAATGTTGCTCTGGGTGTCACTGCTGTCCCCACCCTGATGGGAAGGTGCTGTGAAGGCTCAGGCAGAGCTGCAGCGTTTTCTGCATCCCAGCAGTGCAGAGGAGAGGCTTCCTGGTGCTGGATGAGAGGGACACGGCCCTGTGCTTGGGCTGCCTCCTGGGGGTCCCTCAAAAAGCTCTCCTGAGACAAAGACAAGCTTAGGAAGCACTGAAAAAGGGGCCAAGAACACTCTGGGATCTGTAACAACTTCTGTGCAAGATGCAGCCTGCAAGGCCGGGTAACTGCGGGAGAGGTACCCCTGGGGGCTGTAGAGAGGAGCCCAAAGCCCTGCCCATTGCATGAGTCCCTGCGGGGCTGCTGCCCTGTCCCGAGCCAGCCCCACTCCCAGAGGAGCTGCCCTGGGGTGGGTGCTGGGGGGCTCTGGGTGCCAAACTCCTGTGCACTGGCACCTGTGGGGCAGGGCCTCCTGCCATGGGCTGCCATGTGTGCTCCACAGCGTGCCCTGTGGGGCTGTGGCACTGCCACTGTGTCTGGCCATGGGGCCACAGCAGAGCCTGTGCTTGGGGTGATCCCAGCCAGCACCCAGGAAACTGAGACAGAGGGACTTTGCTGAGCCAGCTTGTCCCAGCAGGAGCCTCATGTGTCCCTGCAGGAGGTGCTGGTGCTGTAGGGTTCTTGGGGCTGTTGAGGTTTCTGGCCTGGGCTTGGTGCTTCCTGCAGGTGCCCTGCACAGGTCAGGGTGGAATCTGGGCCATGGAATTCTCTTGGATGGGAAGTGGTGTGGCCTGGGAAAGTCGGGAAGTTCCGGTGCCTGGGACATGTGGGACGGAATCCCATGGACCTGAATCCCATGGACCTCAAAATGAAGCGTGGGGTGTGCCCTGAAGTATCACAGGCAGAGCAAGAGGACTCAGACGTTGTGCTGTGGGATGGGAAGGGGTCGTGCCTGGGGCTGCCTGGTTGGTGGGATGAGGTTTTGCAGGTGGAGCCCTGTGGATTATTGCAGATCACAGGGGCTGTAAGACCTGTACGGTGTCCAACGATTTAGTGCTTGCTGTCTTTGGGACGAGTGCTTCTGGGGGTGCTCTGCACCCTGTAGCATCCACTTTGTTCCCTTGAATCCTGCTGCAAGTCCCGTTACACCTGAGCTGAATCAGTGCATCTGTGAGTGTTGGAGCCGGGCTCTGGAGGGACACGTTCCACAGCATGGCTGAATCACACCTCGGTTGTCTTTTTCTTGCAACCTCCCCGTGGTCTTTGTGCATGTCCACAGAGCTCCCTATCCAAAAATGGCTTTTGTCATGTGTCTACACACAGGATACAACCCCCAAAAGACCCAGTGGTTTCTTGGGATTCATTTCACCTCCGGCACACGGACAGAGACCCAAGCATGTGGTCGTCTGTTGGCTCCACTGGTGAGCAAGAATTCATTTCCCAGCTGGAGGTGTGTGCTGAGCCACACTGCCACATCCTGCCCTTCTCCAGTGTCCAGGGAGCTACTCAGGAATGGACAGGAGGACTCACCTGCATCCCTCGTAGACACTCCTGACTGGGTAGAAGGCAACTCACTCTTCCAGCCTGTCACTGATATGACCTTCCTTAGATGTGACTTCGGGTGGCATTCATGCCTGAAGAAGCTGCAGACTGGACATCCCCAGCTGGTGATGTTTGTGATGTCAAATTTAATCCTCCCAAGGACTGCTGGATGTGATACTCCCTAAAGAGCTTTTATAAAACAATTACTGATGTACCACATTCAAAGCCAGTCACAAACACTCCTGCTGTGCCAGGGCCCAGGAGCAGTCTGAGGAAGGAGTGATCACAGCTGAAATGCAGTTAGGTTTTGAAGGGCTGTTGGGTCCACCCAAAGCTGGTTTAGACATTTGAGCTTGGGTGCTTTGCCTTTGTGCTTAATCCTTTAGCGCTCACCCACCCTTCAGCAGCCTGAGCAGAGCAGCAGAGGCTGCTCCTGGAAAGCAGCTCTGAGCCACGTGCAGGGGGTGGCCCCTGTCCCTTGTCCCTTGCACGGGCTCACAGACCATGCCCAGCCTGTCTGATGGGCTGCAGATCCTCTGTTCATGAGATCCTGGCAGTGGTACAGGATTATTCCTCAGCCTTGCCTCGAGTAAATACCAAACACAGCTCGGAGCTGAGCTCATTCCCCTTTGCCAGGTGTGTGCTTTGAAGAGTCTTCTGAAGGAGATCAAATGGTGCTGCTTCCTTAATCCCAGGCTGCTGCAGTGCTTGCACACCCCAGTGTTCCCCAGCACTGGGAATCCAAAGCCCTTTGTTCATCCTGCACTTCAGCTCTCCCCTGGGCTCCTGTTCCTGCAGGGTCTAATGGAGAGACCAAATCCTTTGATGTTGTCAACAGCAATTCCATGGAGCAGGCTGGGAGTCCCCACAGGGCGCAGATGCAGCCTCCAATTTGGTCCTGACTAGCAGAAAAGCCTGGGCTCAACAAAAGCCTTCATATCCACCACCACAGGCTCATCCTCCAAAACAGCAACTGAGACGGAGATGCTTTTAAAGGGAAAAGGAAAGGGAGAGTTGAAGTTTCCAGGCAATGTGGGCTGCATTCATCATCCTGAAGCCCAATCCCAGCACACCCCAACAGTGAGGAATTCCCTGAGGAAGGGCAGAAGGCAGCTGGCCTGGGTAAGCAGCAGGAAGAAAAGGTACCAGCGGGTGGTTTTCAAACAGCTGTTTTTATTTCTTTTTTGAAGACAAAAATAGGAAAGGCTTCACAACCTCTTCCAAGTTCAACATAAACTACACCAAAGCTGCCAAAAGCAGTTGAAGGAACAACCAGCTGGAGCCAGAAGAATGAGCCAAGAAGTCAGAGCATCTCCCAGTAGAGGGGAACAACCTGCCAGGAGACGGGGGGGTCAGGGGGTATCGGAAGAAGGAGCACTCAGGAAGGAGCAGAGCAGACGAGCAGGTATTTGCCTTTTCCATTTTGTAATGCCTGTGAGAAAGGGGGAGGATTCCTACAAGCTCCTGTACCTGACACATCAGTGACATTCCTGAGGATGGAGGAATTTTGGGGAACTAGAGACCAGTAATGTGAGGAACGAGACAACTCTTAGAAAAATTAAAATAATTTATTAAAACAGAAAAATTGAAAAATTATAAAAATCAGGAAAATATCAAAATTTGGGATCCTAGTGGCTCTAGAGATATTCCCGGGAATGCAGGGATTGGAGATCTTTTGGCTTTTACAGCACTGGACCTCCGGTGGAAAACTTGCAGTGCTGGGCTGACTTTTGGCTAACCCAGAAGTCAGAGAAAAATTATTGAAGGCTCCTAAATAGGAGTAAAGCTTAAGTGCCCAGCACTAGCACCCACCGCAGCTAAATCTGCAGTGGTCTGCGCCTGCTCTGAGGCCGACTCACTATTTTATAGTTCCTTTGCTCCGCCCCAGTCCGCCCACAGACCGCCCACGGCACACCCCTTTGGTTCTAAGTGATTGGTGCTTTCCTTTGACAGATTATCTCTGTCTACCAATAGCTCGTCGTTGTCAGGGTTGGGGTAGTAGCAGCTGGAGTAAGAGTGGTAACATGTCCTCATTAAGATTCAGGTTGCCGTGGAGCTTACTTACAGACCAACGGCTAAAGGTCCAAAACTGGCTGTTGGCTGTTAGAAACTGGGGTTTGGAGCTGGTTCTGAGCAAGGTAGAAACCCCTAAAATAAATATTGAAATACATCCAACACATCTTAAAACATTTGCAAAAGTATACAGAGAACATGAGAAAAACAACTCTTTTTAAAGTTGGGAGGGGAATTTTAACTGGGACACTTTTAACTAGGGGATTTTAACTGGAACTGGTGCAGATAAACTGCTTTGAACAAGTGAAAGTACTAATAGCAGAACTTGGTATTTGTACCTGGACTGATGGGTGAACATTAACACTCAATTAAAGTTGTGTAACCCAAAATTAACTAATTAAAACACTTAACATGCAAAGACCAAGCTAATTAGGGAGTTCATGTATGACAAGTAAGGAAAGGGAGATAAATGACAGACAAACATCAGCACAGTGAAATGTTAAGTGATACACATGGCGTGAAATAATCTTACCTTTTGTGAGATGGGCATAGAGGTGACTCCATGGACCATTCATGGACAGCCCATCCCAGTGACGGCTCAAAAAAGACTCCAAGGGAACATCAGGTATGGACAGGGATGGAGCAGAGATCAGGAAGGGCTGTGATGTCCCAGCACAAGCCCAGGCTCACACGCCCTCTGCCCTGTGCTGTTCTGGGCTCCTCAGCCCAGGAAGGAAATCATTCCATGGGGCAGGGGCCAGAGGAGGTCACTGAGGGTCATGAGCTGCTGGCTCCGTGTGAGGAACTTCTCCAACCTGGCCCAGAGAGAAGCTGGGGAGGATCCCCTCGCCCTCACCACACCTCTGAAATAGCAGAACCAGGGAGCTTCAAACACAGCTCAGGTGGGGCAGGTCCGGAAGAAACGGAGGGGTTTTTGTAGGAACCCAGAGTGCCGAGAATATTTCTCTGCCTGTTTTTAAGGGTTCTTACCCCCCTGAACAACACTGTTTTAGCCTCCAACCTTGGAAAAAATTACCAACGATCAGACAAGAACTAGAAAATACAGTGAATTAGGTGATAGACTACGATGTAAGATTGTCACAGGATGAAAAATTTAGAGGTTTTGGGCTTCTCTTTGTAGTACATAGATAAGAGTAAAAAATATCAAAATGGAGGATTGTTGTTCTCTAAACCTTCTTCTTCTACCACTCCACGTTCTGCAGTAAAAGTAGTTTGGAATGATTGGATAGAGAATTCCACAGTTCCTGCCCGTGTTACTGAATAATTGGTAGGAAAGTGAAAATAATGTACGTTTTTAGTAACCATTAGTTAAATTATCTTTAAAAGGCCATGTAAATCTTGATAATGACAGCCTTCACTCCTGCCTTCTGTGCTCTATGCTGTACCTGGGTCACGCTGGTGGCTCTGTTCCTCTGATAAAACTTAATAAACAACTATCCAGCAGCATTGAAACTCCGGGAAAAGTCTCAGTTTATCTTTGAAACTCCTTGCAAGGACTTGTAGAAAATTCTCTCCCATCAGGAGGGATTTGATTTATGGCACGGTTCAGTGTCAGTTTTCCCTGCCACAGCCTTTGGATCCCTTCAGCAGTGACACAAATGACAGCAATGGTAATTAACTTCTTCATGGACTGAAGTGATGGCTGGGAAAGCTGCTGGGAGAGAAACCCACCGAGGACAAAATCATGGAGTCACAGAAGATCCTGGGCTGAAAGGGACCCACAGGGATCACTGATCCAAGCCCTGGCCCTGCCCAGACACCCCAGCAACCCCACCCTGGGCATCCCTGGGAGCGCTGTCCTGGGAGCGCCATCCTGGGAGCTCCTGGAGCTCTGGCAGCCTCGGGGCTGTGCCCATTCATTCCCTGGGGAGCCTGGGCAGTGCCCAGCTGGAGGAAATGGGATTTACAGCTTCCTTACTCCTGTTGGATAAGGCAGAGCAGTCCAAGCTGATTCCTGCTGCAGGGTAACAGGGTTTTTTCAGACCTTTCAGAACTTTCAGACCTTTCTTATTTCCTACCACTGGCAAAACAACCAAAATAAAATCATCCAAACCAGGAAGCTTGAAGAAATTCCAGCAATTTTTATTGATTTCAGCTTTTCCAATGAAGCAAATACATACAGTGCAGCCAAAACAAAACTCTGAGACGTTTTTCTCACATACCTATATCTTACAGAATACACTGTAGAGCTACAGACTGGTAAGGCTGAGTTGGTCTCACAGTGGTGTGTGTTCAGAGAGGAATAAAACTGCCTTCGACTCATCCATGAGGCTTCTGAAATGCCGGGGTGGGATTGTACACACACAGAATAAACAAAGCATTTGTAAGAAAATAGACCAAAAAAGCTCTGCTGCACCCAGGACAATGAGGGTGGTGTTTATTTACACGGCTGGGTGTCCCATTGCTCCTGTTCCTGCTGCTGCTGGCCACGCTCCTTCTTCCCCCTCAGGAATTCTCCATCCCTGTGCCACAGACCTGCCCTGTCCCTGTCCTGGGGGTGTGCCCTACCCTGGCTCTTCAAGGAGCAAGGAACAGGAAACCAGCTCATCAGAGAGGATGGCACAGTTAAAATCACGCCTTAAAAAAAATACCTCCCCAGAATGCAAAAAAAATTATACTGGAGGTGAAAACAGCATTAATTTATGTTGGAGGGAACCTCACTGAGCTCCCAGAATTGCTGGTTATGAGCAACACCACTTATTCCAGTAAGTCTGATTTTCCCTTCGCTTCTCACAGCTGGGCATCAAAGCCACTTCACTGACTTGAGTGGAGTCTGGTGTCCAGATTTTAAAGAGAGACTGAGAGGAAAATAGAGGCTGCCAGAGAACTTCCCAGGGAAGATGCAGCTGCAGAACAGCCCTGGGATGGCAGAATGGTTGTGGTTCCTGCAGCCCACAGGTCTCCTGAGTGAGCTCTGCCCTGAGGTTTGCAAGCAGTGACAAACAGCATCCTAAAAACAGCTCCATGGGAGGAACCTCTGAGCTCAGGGCAGGGACAACATCCCAGCCAGGTGAGATTGCTCAGGGCTGTGCCCAGTCACATTTGGAAGAGCTCTGAGCATGGAGACAGATTTTATTTTTATCATTTTGTTAGCTTTGAAAAAAAAAACTGTAATAAAAACAACTGTAACAATGGTTTTTGTAATAAAATTTATGTGAATGATGGATCTGTCTCCTGGAGTCCAATACTCACTAATGAAATCTCCAGTACCTGTAAATTTAATTGTGAGCAGATGATCATAAAGCTACGGCTCTTTGTGCCTTGTACCGTGACTCAGTAACTGCACTGGGGGTGAAAGCAGCTGCAGTGTTTTAAAATACAGCCTAAATCACAGCCAATTAGAGTGAATTTCCTAAACATTCCGTCATTCCATTTTGTAGTTGTTTCCCCGATTAGTTTTCCAGGGAAAAGCATTCGCTCCCAGGACTTGTGCTGGACGTGCCATTACAAAACAAACCTGAATGCAAAATTGCACCGAGCACTTCACACCCAAACGGAGCCAACCCTGTGGATGCTGCAGCCCTGGGGGACATCCACAGATGGGTCCTGCCCAAAGCACTTGGAACTTTTTGCATCTGGGAATCCACATCCAGCAAGGGAACTGCTGGGGGGTGGAAGGGCTCTGCCCACGGGCTGGGGCTCTTTGCTCTGTTTAAACCCTCCTGAAACACTTCTGTCCTACTAGATTCTCCTGGTTCTGCCTCTCCACTTCAAAGGGGCTTTTTCCCCCTCTCTCATTTGGCTGCAGCTCAGCACAGAGAGCTCCCGACTGAACGTGGGCAAAGAGTGGCTGCTCATTAAAGTGCAAAGGATGAAGCCACCCTTTGTAGCCCAAGAGGAAAAACAGCTGGAAATGATCTCCTTCTGTGGGCAGAGCTCCCTGTGCTCCAAATGGGGACCAACAAGGGCAACCTGGAGCTGCAGCAGAGCAAACCCAAACTTCACAGGCGGTTCTTTAGTGGGCACAAATCACCTCACGGATGTGAACTGAACATCCTGAGTCCCACCAATTTAGGAGCCTGACACTTGAAGTGAGACTGCTTTTCCATTTCCAGGCTCATAATCCATCCTTCCCAAGCACCTCCTTAACCCCCAATGTTTGAAAAACGGCCCTGTGCCCCTGCCCCCTTTGAGGAATAATAACCAGCACAACAATCCTGTGTATGGGACAGGCAGCAAACACAGCCTCAGCTGCTCCCTCCCCATGAGTCTGAGCTGTGTCCCCTCCACGGGGAGGATATTTTTCTTCTGGAGAGAAGAAGGTTGTAAGAATTGAGCTGCCCTGAAATGAGCTCAGCAGGCCCTCATCACAGCCTCAGCATCACAGGCAGATTAATGCAATTCAAGATCCCGAGAAATAAAACATTTCCAAACCTGACATCACACAAGTGCTCACATTCCTTTGCACATTAATACCAGTTCTTTACATTGATCAGTAAAAACAAAATAGGATTAAAGAGGCCACATCCCCCCCTTCTTTCATTCCTGTGGCAGTCAGTGATTCCAGTGGAAAAGCACTTGGCTTGTCCTGCTCAGCTTCTCAAATGCCACCTCTGTCCAGGTACAGTCAGGAACTGGAATTGTTCTGGTGCTCAGAATGGATCAGAACCTGGGAATGTTCGAGCTCTGCAGCTGTGTCCCGACTGTACCCTCACAAAGAGCTTCAGGGAAGGGTGACCGAGGCCTGGGAGAGAATCTGCAGGTGTCAATTTGCTTCTTGAGATAAAGAGTTCATGTGACAGGAAAGAAAATGCTAACAATTATCAGAGAAAAATCCTAAGCAGAGAAGAAGCCCTTGTTCATAACTGTTAGGAATAACCAGCCTTGGAAAGAAGAGCATCCTTGTGTGTATCTGTTAATAATGGCCAGATGCAAAGGGGCAACTTGACCTAAAATTGACTTTTTCTTGTGTTTGTGCATAAAAATATGCTGTGACAAATTTTTAGCATGGCAGTGTTTGATGCATGGATAGGGTGGAATTGGAATAAAACCCTGCAAGGGGTTAAACTGCACAATCACCCCAACTTTGGGTGGAAAACAGGGGACTAAGCTGGAGGAAGATCCTGCTCCTCACGTGTGCTCTGTGTGTGCTGCCTGCACACACCTCCACATCACACCCAGAGTTACACAGACACACTCTTGGCAAAAAAATAATTATTGACATCGAGAAAGTATATCAAAGTCCCTTCTCCCCCCTAAAAAGAAGAAAATGCTTAAAAATATCAGTGTCATCCACATGAAATCCACGTGTTTGGTTTGCTTTACAGTTGAGTTGAACTCAGAAACTCTCTACATGTTTAACATCCTAAGGAATCATGGAAGGGTTGTTCTTCCTGGACATGAACCAACTCCAAATTCTGAAATGGGAAAAAAAAAAATAAAACAAAGAAAAAGCAACCCCCCAGATAATTAAAGCATTCAAGAGATCTTTTCATTACAGCAAACCCCAGCTTTTAATCTTTTCTCCAAGCCTGGCTGCAGTTTCTTGGGTGCCCACAGCTTTTCACCCTGGACTTCCATGCTCCTCGGAGTCCCAGTGAAAACATCCCAACAGAGCAGGAAGTGAAATCCATTCCTGGGCAGAGGGGAGGAAGGGGCTTTGGCACTGTTTCCTCTTGGTTTGATCAGAAGGCCCATGCTGGGGAAGGGAGCAAATCATTCCCTCTGCATAATCTCAGACACCACCCACGAGACCTCTGGTATTTGCAAAGTGTTTAAAGCTTTTCCCTTCAGTGGGAATCTTGAGTGAAAAGTGCCTGATGGCTTCAATCCTCATTTCACGCTGAATATAAACCCATAACGATGCCCTGGAAATTCTGCCCATGGTTCCTCTTCCCTGGATTCTCTATTGGAATTTTCAGTTGACAGAATGTGGTTCTCAATTCTGACCTGAGGCTGACAGCTGGATTAAGGGCTCAACCAATTGCTAAGGCTAATGGCTGAAGGCATGGCTGTGCTGGGATTCACTGCAACATTACTGGCACTGGCTGGATAACACCGCTCAAAGTTCAGGAAAGAGGGCACTGCCAGGGAGAATCCCAGGAAGAGCCTCACCTCTGAGGGTTTGGAAAAATGCACTGAATCAGTGATTGCTTGGCAAAGGAAGTGAGAGGCACAGCCAAGCCCAGCAGTCTGTCCTGTGCCATCTGTGCTGAGCATCTCCAAAATGCACAGCTGGGCAGTGGGGGCAACATCTGCCCTGGGCCTGGGGACAGCACAGCCCCCAACCTCTCACAGATTGGGCTGGGAAGATTTGGGATGAAAATCTCACAAACGCACTTTTGGGGTGATCAAAAGTAGCAACAATCTCAAAGGATTCCTGTGCCCCAAATCCACCACGAGGGCCATGTTCTCACCTGCAGCCTGAACGTGCACGGAGAGGCTCTAAAATCTGGAGGAGAGGGTCCTGAAGGTCGTTCCAGCTAAAGATCCCATCATGTTCTTATCAAACCCTTGCTGAAAAAGCAGAAACACAGGAAGTGCAGTGAGTGCATATCAGTTTCTACACTGAGAGCAGTTACTGAGCAAAGTGTGCTTCACTCTCAGCCAACCTCCTCTGTCAGCCCTCTGGGTGCCTTTGTCACCCTTGTTGATGAACTTCATAGAATCATAGAACCACGGAATGGTTTGGGATAAAGGGACCTTAAAGCTCATCTCATTCCCCTCTCCCCTGCCGTGTCCCCAGGGGACACCTTCCACTAGCCCAGGTTGCCTTTCCTTGCATTGCTTTCCATCAACCCAGAGCTGGACTCCAGGTTTTTGGAGGGAACTTTTATTTAATCATTTGCTGAGTATTGTTTCATTTAGCTCCTCATCCTGAAACAGGAGCAGAAGTCTTTGCATGCTGGATGTGCCCCTGCAGACTGCCACCCTCCTCCCCTGATGTTTAGCTATGCAATAAGCCTCTGTGTGAACGCCAGAGTGACTGAGTCACACCAAAATGAGCTGGCACAGGCTGTGAGCAGAGCCTGGCACAAAACTGCCCCAGCTCCTGTGCAGAGAGTCCCTCACTGTTAATATGGGAACAGTTTGGATGCTCTGCTCCTGCCCCCAGGTGCTCCCCTTTGTAGGCATTCCTCCTTCTCTTTAATTTGGCCCTTTACTCTCTGCAGGTGCTGCTGCTCTTGAGTTGGAAAAACCCAGCTTGTTCAAAGAAAGCCACTGGGAGCAGGAGCTGGGAGTTGGGAGTGGGAGCTGGAGTTGGGAGCTGGAGCTGGCTCAGTGCCTGTCTGGCTCTGCACTTTCCCAGCTTCTGTTGCAGGGAGCAAAACAAATCCCAGCTACTCCTCCTCTTGGTTTGAAAGCTTACCCTGACTGCAGGGGGGCTGTAACCACAGGGCAGGGCCGTGGACACAGAAGAAAATGGGGAGAAAGAGAGGAGGGACCTTGACAGGCACCTGTTGGGACCCGATGGACTGCAATGAAGGGAATCCCCTAAACGAGGGGGAGATGCCCAGTGTGTCCCAGCCCCGAGCAAGGGCTGTGCTGGGGAGCATTCCAGCACCATCCCCAGTGAGGAAGGTGCCTGACACAGGCACGTCACCATCTGCTCCATCCCCACAGCGAGTCCCAGCAGCGACCCCCTGCCACTGCTCAGATCCCAGGCGGGTCCCCAAGTGCCCCGGGCTCCTCCTGGGCCCTCCCTACTCAGGGCCTTTACCAGCTCCCCACTTCAGCAAGTGAGCAGCCCGGGGCTGTTCCTGACTCCCAGAAGCAGGAGTGTTGTCCTCACCTGCTTGAGCACACTCTGGAGCTCCCTGTTGGACCAAAGGTCTGTCAGGAGGAGTCGAGCAGCTTCGGCCGCTTTTGGACAGGAGCTGGGAAGATGAAAGCAACAGGAGGATTATGGCAGGAGCAGAGCAGCACCCCATGGATACTGCTGACCGCCTGGACAAACCCAGCTCCAGCTGGGAGCCTGGCCAGCCACGAGCAGGACTGTCAGTGACACCCTCCCTGCTCTCTCAGCAATATTGTGGGACAACAACTGTAACCAGAGCAGGGCAAATGAAGGAGAGGGGAGGATCTGAGTGGGAAAATGAGCTGAATGAAATGAAACTGAGCTGAGTGTGAAATTTGAGAGAGGGAAAGAGAAGGAAAACGGTGCCAACCCTTCGCTGGAGTCTGCAGGGACAGCGTGGGTGGATCTCCTGGGAGGGGGCAGAGGAGCGGGCTCGGAGCTGCCTGGAGAGGACAAGGGATGGGAGCCTTTGCAATAACAACATCTGCAAGCAGCCCAGAGCCCTTACTCAGCACAAGGGAACAGATACCTGCTCATGTAACAGCTCGAAACCGTGAGTCATCGCAGGACCTTTTATAATTTTGGAACATTTCATACCCAGATATCCCCTCCCTGCTGGCTCCCATCGCTGCTCCCGATCTCCTGGGCCTCCTCCTGGCTGTGGGAGACTCCTGCTCTGGGTTCAGGGCAGCAGCCCCAGCCTGTCCCACCCAGGGTGATGGAGAGGAACAGGACCAAGCTCATGACCCTCCCTGTCTGATACAGCTCTACAAAACCTCATGTCCTCAAAAATAGTCCCCAAAAGCCTACAAGAAATGGGACCAATAGGTCGTGAGGAACCTGGGACATCAACTCCGCACTTTGAGTGTAGCAGGACAGGGATGGAACCACATCCAGTAAATTTTGGGGCATTTTTCTGACATACACAGCAGCTGTTACCAAAGAAATGATCGAGTTTAACTTGGTCATAAACTTCAAAGGGGTTGTGCAGCTCCTGGCTGGAGGAGAGCCAGAAATTCCTGAGCAATGCTTTGGGACAGAAAAAACAGGTTTTATTGCCCAATCTCTTCTCTAGTTATAACCACCCCACGCTCTGTCACCAGAATGACAATGCTGTAAAACATTTTTTGGCTGAAATGTTGTCTGTGGCTGAAAAGCCATTCAAGCCCTACAAACCCAAGGGTAGCTGTGACCAGACAGGCAGAACATGAACTGGACTCTCTCTTTCAAGGATTTGTAGTTTCAAGTTGTTTCTCTCCTTCTAAACTAGAGTAATTTTCTCTTATTTTAGAAATAATTTACTTCTAATGATGCTAAATATGTACTTTTTGTGACTGTCTCCAGAGAACACCTCAAAAGTTTTGTATTTTCAAGCCAAAATTACCAGCATTGGTACCTGAGTCATTTATGAATTCAGGCAGAATTTCTAAACTCTTCATTTGAAGGACTGGCACTGACTGTTTCATACAGCATTGACTGCTAGAATTTAGGTATAAAAAGCTCATTTTGAACTGGTGGAGCTGTGATGCCAACTTCAGTAGGCAAACAGCATATCCCAAACAAAATAGTGTGAATATAGCAGTGGATAACACAGAGCAGAATATCAAGGACAGCTGATTTGGGGAAAAAATTCCTTAACAATAAATTGCCTGAAAATTAAAGTTGATTTTAAGGACAGTCTGTTTTTTACAAACAGAATTATTCATGAAAAAATGTGGAAAGGCAATGAGGGAGATGTCCCCTTGGTGGCAGTGGGAGGAGTCATCCAAAAAGCTACAGACTCAACAAAAACAAGACACAATCAGAAGGAGATGGTGGGGAATGGGGAGAAACAGAATGGCGGCAAGAAAGACAAGAATTTTGTCCATAAATATCAAATAATGGGGAGAAAGAATCCTTCCTCAAAGGACAAAAGTACAAAGAACTTTATGTGTGTCACAGAGAATGCCAAGGAGTTCCCAGAACGAGGATTTCTTCAGGATGTGAGAAAATTATAAGATTGATATCAAGGTGCAGTCTTCGGAAGAAATGGGAAATTGGAAATGTGTGGATGAGAAGAACCCTCTGGCACAGGGAATAATCAAAGGAAGACCTGAGTTTCTCGAAAGATTAATTTTGGTGAAATGCTGTGGTGGAATTCAACTGCAAAATAAAACTGCAATAGCAAAGGTGTGAAAAGTGAAGGAACAAAGAGAAACAGCAATAAATCCACGGTAAAGGGATGAACTGCAAATGTGATGCTCTAAATACAGGGAGAGGTTTTGGACAAAGCTTTGCGTGCAGTCAGTAGAATTAATGAGGAGAATTTAAATTTAATTAGTGAAATAATGTTGCTTGAAAATGAGCAGAGAAACGTTTTTCAGGCAGTTGGAGAAGAAAAATGAAAAGGAAACCAAACACCCAAATAAATCAGGTCCAGTGGCTTGATTTTCAGAAACACCACCAAAATTTGAAGGAAATATTCAATATTTTGGCAACTTGGATTAAAAATAATGAAGAGTGAAGGAACCCCACATGACCATGAACCCCATACCATAGATGGGAGCATCTGCAGGAGACACAATTACTGAATTGGGATGCTCCAGGAAGAAGAAGAAACAACCACATCCATCAGATAAACTGCTGAACCCTTTCTGCCTCTCAGTCAGAATCCAGCTTTGAGAAACATGAGGAGAAAGAAACCTGGGAAGAGAGGAGGACATGGGAAAGGGTAAGATCCATAACTCACTGGTCTGGAACCTGGAGTCTCTTTCTAAGCTATGACTCTACAGCTGTTTGAGCAGGTTGAGCTCCTGGTTTGGTCCTGGTAACGCAGTGAGAGCCCAGCTCAGAAACACAGGGCAGGATCTGTGGGGGGCAGAGGAGACACAGGGAGGGAGCCCCAGACACCAACCCCAGCCTGGGGGCCAGGGAACGTCCACAGGGAACTGAGGCAGATTCAGAGAGAAAACTGCAAAATCCTGACAGGGTGCAGGGTGTCCCTGTGTCCTCCCTGGTGACTGGGTCACCCCTGAGCCCCCGTCCCCCCTCTCTCTGCTGCCTGCGGTGCTGAGGAGGAGGAGGAGGTTGATGATGTGGGACTCACCACATGCAGAACCCCAGTGGGGACCTGGGGGCATCAGCCAGCCCCCAGGAGAGGTGGGGTACTTATTGATTTGCACTGGGGAGGGGGGAGGCTCCTTCTGATGTAGGACTGGACAAATCCCACCCTCATTTTTCTTGTTTATCTTCACAGGCAACACGTGACAGTGGGAAAATTTCACCTTGTGACCCAGCAAGAGTCCAAAGTCTCTCCAACATCTGCTCTACTGGAACAGCCTGAAATAATACAGCTTGAACAAGTAAGATTGGGTGGAATTTTCCACTGGGTGGAAATTGTTCTCTTTTCTTTTTTCCTAAGAACTGAACAGCATAAAAATCTTCTGGGACAAAAATGAATAATGAAGGAAAAGGAACAACTCAAGTTTTGGACTTTGTGGGAACTGGGGAGTTTCTCGGGAGGACTTTGTGATCCAGGCAGGACTGGAGACATCTCCAGAGTTTGGTAACTCCTGACAGCTCAGTGAGTCACTTCCAACAAAGCTCATCCCCAGCAGCCAAGGCAATTAAAGTGTTCCCAGCCCGGGTTGTGCAAGGCTGTGCTGGAGCAGCAAATTACTGAGCACTGCTCTGAGGGAGCCACAGTGGGACTTCAGCAGGAGTAAATGCCGTTCAAAACAACGAGGGCTTAGGACAGGGCTGGGTTTCATGGTAATTGGGCTCGTTGAAGAGTGGAAGCAAATAAAAGCAGCAAATAGAGTGATGCTCCTTGGCCCAGGCCCAAACTAAACAAGGAGGCCCCATGTAATGACTGAGAGTGTCTCTGCCATGGAACAAGAGGTGGATTGGAAGAACTTTATCAAAGGATGATGAAGGCATGCAAATGGCTTTTCACAACAGAAAACAATGGGTTACTTGTCTAAGGCATTTTAAAACAAAGACAGATGGCAGGAGAGATGAAAGCCTAGGAAGGAGAGAACATGGTCAAAGATAATGGAAGTATAACACCAGTTTGGCCAGAAATGAACGAAGAACTTGGCAAGGCTTGACAGGCTTGTGCTGCAGGGAATATGGATAACAAACAGGACAGAATTCCTACCACCAAACCCCAAACCAAGTCCTAAAATAGAAAGTGGTAAAATACGAGATTGCTCAGCTGGTGTAAAATACAGGAGTAGACCAGGGAGGTACTTAAAATAATTCCTGTCTATGTTCCCTCAGAGCTGCGTCTTGAGGAGGATGATTCAACAAAAAGAGTAAGAGATTTGCACATAAAAGTTAAGGACAATCCTTGTGTACCTGCAGTGCTGAACCTCAGACCTGACCTTCATGACAAGGTTTGAGGGAAGCCCAGGAGCCAGGAAGTCACTGACATCCCCTGTTCTGAGGGCTGGAATTTTTCATAGATCACAGAATCCCAGAGTGGTTTGGGCTGGAAGGGACCTTAAAGCTCATCCAGTCCTACCCCCTGCCACGGGCAGGGACACCTTCTACTAGCCCAGGTTGCTCCAAGTCCCATCCAACCTGGCCTTGGACACTTCCAGGCATGGGACAGCCACAGCTTCTCTGGGTACCCTGTGCCAGGGCCTCTCCACCCTCACAGGGAAGAATTTATTCCTCATATCCAGTACAAATCTCTCCTCTTTTTGTTTGAAACCATTCCCCCTTGTCCTGTCACTATCTGCTTGTGTAAAAAGTCACTCCTCCTCTTTTTTATAACCTCTATAAGTACTATTTTTAAAAGACTTTAAGGTATTGCTGCTTAAGTTCTTTTTAGAATTTCCTAAAATTCAATCAGAAAATTTCCAGAGGCCCCTTTGCAAATCCCACCCTGGATGGCTCCTGCCTGTTTCCAAGAAACCAGTGCTGAGGATTTCTGCCCACCACCATGCCCAGTTCCTTTATTAGGAAGGAATAATGCTCTACTCTGGCTCCAAAGGGTGTTGGGAAGGCTCTGAGGTCAGTCTGTCGCTGCCCCTGCCTCATGCCCCACACTCACCCGTTCCGGCACAGGCTCACTACATTATTTAGCAAGTTGCTGGACAGGTAAGACTTTCCCAGGTGAGGGTTGGACATGATGAGGTTCCTCAGAGTGTAACAAGCTGATGTCATGATCTCCCCATAGCTGCTGGTGTTTCCAGACTGGAACGACAGGAGACGGGACACATCTGGGAGCACCTGGTGAGCTAAAGAGGTGGAGGAATGTTCCAATCAACAATCAAACACAATCTGGCACAAGTGAACGATGCTATTTGTGTTAACAGCAAGCAGAGTTATCTCTGCAGGGAGGCATCCAAGTGTTGGACAGCAATGGCATCAATGTCATCAGTGGGTTTTTCCAAGACAAAACGAGGACTGCAGGCCTTTGGAAGGGCAGTGCTGCTGGCCATGTGCACTCAAGTCCAACTCAGTTCCCAAAACACTGCCACCCTCGAGGTCCTGCAGGTTTGTCACTGTCTGTAAAGCATGGCCCGTGTCACACAGCACTGGGGACTGTCCTTGGGGCCAGAGGAAATGACACTGCTCTGCCCAGTTCTGGAGCTTGGCTAAGTCTCCTTATGGGGCTTACAAAGCGAGCTGGGCAGACCCCACAAAGCTGAAAGCTGGGATCCAGCATGGGGGAAGGACTTACCCATGGTTTTGTGGAGCACAGGATGCCTGGACATGTTGCTCAGCAGAGAGGCCCCGGACCGGACGACCTCGGAGCTGTTGGACTGGAGCAGCCGAGCGATGCGGGGCAACCCCTTCTCCTTCAGCCCAATCAACTGGCTCATGGCATTGGACATCTGAGGGAGAGCAGAGATGTCCATGACCTCCAGTGCCAGCGGGAAACAGCTGGGATGATGGTGAGGGCTGGAGGAATGTGACTATACCATAAAATGAGCACTGTACAATCCTTTCTCCTGCTGCCATAATCCCACTTTGTCAGTTTTACCTCTCTTCCCTACACTTACGGGAGCCTGGAGCAAAGGAGGCTCAGGAAGCACCTTCTGGCTCTCCTCAACTCCCTGACAGGAGGGTGCAGCCAGCAGGGGGTCAGGCTCTGCTCCCAGGGAACAAGGGACAGGACATGGGGAAATGGCCTCAAGCTGCCCCAGGGAAGGTTTAGATTGGATATTGGGGAAAATTCTTCACCAAAGCAGTTGCCGAGCAGTGGCACAGCTGTCCAGGGCAGCGGTGGAGTCACCATCCCTGGGAATGTTCCAAAAATACGTGGATGGGGCACTTGGGGACATGGATTAGTGGTGAACATGGGTGAACAGTTGGACTCAGTGATCTTAGAGGGCTTTTCCAAGCTTAATGATTCCATGATTCTGTGACATTTGAAAAGTCAGCCTCTCATCTGCTGTGATGCAGCTGGTTCTGCTGTCCTTTGGAGCCCCAGTGGAGCAGCTGATCACTCAACTGACATTCCAAAAGCTGGAGGAGTTTTGCTTTCATGTCCACGTTGCCCTCGCCCTTCACAACCCCCTGGCAGCTCCCTGCCCTGGCCCTTCACAGCTCCCTGCCACGCCACAGTGGGCTTTTGGGGAGCAGGAACAGACAATGGATGCCTTTAAAAAACAATCTGAGGACTAAAAATACTCATCTTGGATGTGATCTCGTGCCTGTAAATGTAGAAAGTCCCATGATGCAGCCAGGGCAGATGTTCAAGCACAGAGTTCAAGCACATCCCCTGAATAAACTGCCCTTATTGACAGAGCTTGAACTGAACTTCTCAGCTACTGCCCAGCAGAAAGGCTGCTGGAGACACATGTCCAGCAACAGTGACATGGGAATGGAGAGAAGGGGCTGGAATGTGCCCTGTTCCATGTTGACACCAGCAGGACTGGGGTGTGTAAAGTGAAGCTGAAGGACATTCAGAGCCATCCTCTAGAGCTAAAGGATCACAGCAAGCTCCTTAAGTTCTTCCCCAGATTCCCCTTCCATCAAATGACAGCAAACCCAGCAACTCCAGCTCCAGCTCTGAGCTGGAATGAGACCCTTGAAGGGAGGAGCCACTTCTGCACATCCAAATTTCAGCCATTCCATTCCAGGAGTCTGAATTAAGTTGTTCCAGCACTGTCAGAGCTGGGTTTGGTTGTTTTTCTCTTGTGCAATGTTGATTGCTGAAATTTTCTTTTCCCTGGAGCACAAAACTCCAGCCCCATTTCTCTGACCAGCTCTACCCATACGTGACAGCCTCTCTCCACCTTCTGGTTTGTGGCACTGCTTAGTTAAATTGCCAAAAGTCAAGGTGCACAATTATTTTGCATGGAAATCGTTGTGACAAAAGGAGATCAGAGCTGGCAGGTTAATGCCATCCCAGCAGGGAAGGCTCTGTGTGAGTCACCTGTGTCTCTGGGTGGGACACTCCCCACACGTGACACGCCTCTCCTACCTCTGGAATCATTATCGCTTTATCTCCCCATCCATCTTATTTAAATTGGGATTGATGGAGCTGGGCACAAACAGACAAGTCAGGGGCTGTCCCAGTGGAGGCAGCCTGCGAGGACCTGCCCAGGGCAGCAACGTGGGCCCACGGGGCCGTGGTTGTGACGTGTCCCTCACGGTGCCACAGCATCACCCAGCCCCTGGCACCACCACACTGCCATGCCCACGGGTCAGGACATCTGTCACAGCTATTTTACAGGCAGCTCTGGGGTGTGGACAAGCCACAATCCACAGCACAACCCACCCTGTCATTAGGGCCACCTCCCCTTGGAGCACACGCACAGGCAGTGGCTCAGCCCTTCTCCCGCCTCTCATCACATCTGGCTACGGGTGCACATCTGGGCTCACCCTCACTGCTGCCCTGGGGAAGGGCGACCAACAGACTGAGGGAACTTGGAAACCCAACAAACTTGGAGCTTGGAAGTGTATGGGTCTGGAACAGATCCTTGGGATGCTGATTATAGCCCCCCAGGAGACCCTGAGTTTGGAGTTAATAAACACCCCACTGGATCAAACACTGCGGAAAGACTGGCTGTGGTGCCCTGAGGTTTAAGAAGGACATTTTCCTTTTTCATGGCTGAGAAGTGATGATGATCAGCGACCTTAGAGGTCTTCCCAACCTTACTGACTCTCTGATTCATGGAAGTGCTGACACATTTGGGTGCACACATGTGGAGGGGAGGGAAGCTCTTACCAGTCCTCGGCTCGCAGTGAGGTTCTGCAGAGCTCCAGCACAAGCTTCCAGGGTGGCATCCTTCTTGCTCTGATCCATCAGGGACAGGTAGGTGCGGATGGCATCTGAGTGGTAGAGCCAGCTGGGGCCTTTGGGTTTGAAATCCTCCTCGGGAAGGGGGACCCCGTACTCATCATTCTACAAAGACATGAGAAACAGGGAGCTCAGATCCTGCTCTTCCCTTGCAGCCCCTGCGTGGGGCAGAGCACCACATTCCCAATCCCTCTGTGGCACATCCTACCTCCATTTTCCCACTCCTGCTGTTGAAGCAGCCCGTGAGAGTTTTGTCCATGTAAACGCTCCGGGCCATGTGGTTGAGCTGGGTGTATCTGTTGGGAACTTCAGCATCCAGGCGGTAGGAGAGGTTGTGCAGGATGCAGATGCAGTTCTCCACAGACTGCATCACCCCCAGAAGAAAAACACAAACATCACATTAGGCAGAAAACTATGGAGCAGCACCAGAGAGGACATGGACTGGGCCATAATCAGCTTTTTTAGCACCACAGATGCTCCTGAGCCTGGTTCAGGGAGCGAGGGATGGGAGGGGAGGAGCTGGAATAGGTGTGAAGGAAGGGTCTCAGTGAGCTGCTGACCCAGAGAACTTTGGGAGGTCTCACTGCCACAGACAAGCTGGCAAACAGGAAAAGAGAGAGTGGTTGCATCAAATGATGAAATTCCAAATCTTGAAATCCCCCTCTTGCCAGAGTCAACTTCCAGTGACTCTGAGTCACAGGTACAGATCAGGTGACACTTTGCACCAAGAAGAGGCCTTAAGCCTCCTTTCCCTGGATGTCAGAGTGCCCAATGGGAAAAGCAAGGGAGAATTTTGGCTGGATACCCATAACCAACACCAGAACCTGTGGTTACATTTCCAAAGAGCTGTGTTGTGTGTGTGCTGCTGGAAAGGGGCTTCCTGCAAAAGCCATTCCCAAAAGAGGGTTTGCTCAATCCGGAGAGAATTCAAAATAACTTTGGTAGCTTTGAAGGTGTTGAACTCCCCAAAAGGTGTCTACAAACACTATTTTGTCAGTGCTGTTCACACACAGCCATCAGTCACAGTCAGGGGACTGGCAGAGAGATGCCAGCTCCTGGCTTCCTGCTGAACATGGTGCCAAGCTGGGGATTGTACACTTGAGTCCTGCCAGATGAGGAGATGTGGGGGGTAAAGAGCAAGAGATGGAGATTAGGATGCTGGAATGTTCCAGAGAAGGGAAGGGAAGGGAAGGGAAGGGAAGGGAAGGGAAGGGAAGGGAAGGGAAGGGAAGGGAAGGGAAGGGAAGGGAAGGGAAGGGAAGGGAAGGGAAGGGAAGGGAAGGGAAGGGAAGGGAAGGGAAGGGAAGGGAAGGGAAGGGAAGGGAAGGGAAGGGAAGGGAAGGGAAGGGGAGGGGAAGGAAGGGAAGGGGAGGGGAGGGGAGGGGAGGGGAGGGAAGGGAAGGGAAGGGAAGGGAAGGGAAGGGAAGGGAAGGGAAGGGAAGGGAAGGGAAGGGAAGGGAAGGGAAGGGAAGGGAAGGGAAGGGAAGGGAAGGGAAGGGAAGGGAAGGGAAGGGAAGGGAAGGGAAGGGAAGGGAAGGGAAGGGAAGGGAAGGGAAGGGAAGGGAAGGGAAGGGAAGGGAAGGGAAGGGAAGGGAAGGGAAGGGAAGGGAAGGGAAGGGAAGGGAAGGGAAGGGAAGGGAAGGGAAGGGAAGGGAAGGGAAGGGAAGGGAAGGGAAGGGAAGGGAAGGGAAGGGAAGGGAAGGGAAGGGAAGGGAAGGGAAGGGAAGGGAAGTATCCTGGGGACTCAGGAGCCAAAGTATTTTACTGTTCCTCTGTGTTTGTTACGGGGAAATTGTAAAGCCCAGCTCTGCTTCAGGCCCAGAGCCCCAGGGACTTGCAACCTTCCAACAGATCCCACTGGGGCTTGGAAGGGCAAGAGCAGCCAGACAGTGCAGCCCCCTCTTGTATTTGTTGGAAAGGGATTTTGAGGCATTCCCAGGGTTGCAGTTGTTAACTGTGGGGCTGGACAGCCCAGGGCAGCAGCTGGTACCTTGTCATCGGGGCGGCTGGAGGCCACGCAGTTCTGGGCATAAGTCATGACAGAGTCGATCAGGCCGGGGTAATTCCTCATGGTCTGGCGCCCCATGTCTGCAGAGCTCAGGTTCCTGAGGAAGCCGTCGAGGAGCATGACAGGGGACAAGGAGGAGAGAGGGTGAGTTGGGCTCTGTTCTGGCTATGGTTGTCACTGAATTCAGGGATTTTTTGGCAGGTTCAGCAAGGCTGAAGAACTGCTCCCATTCTGGAGGCCTTTGGTGGGACTGCACCAGTGCACAGCTCTCTTGTTGCTCTTTAGGACTGGTTTCACCTGGAACATGTCATGTAAGGAGCTCTGCATAGAAGACACCCTCCTAGGGACAGTCACCAGCAGGAGGTTGCCTCAGAGGCTCTGCATGTGCCGCTAGACAGACTCTGTCTCCTGAGAGGAGTTTCCAAAGGGAACACTGGCCAAAGACCATCTGGGGTTGTTGTGATCATCAGGAAGGTGCACAGGGCTGTAAGCACAGACCTAGCCATGGTCAGCAGCAACGCCTGTGTGGGAAACGGGGTGGAGAGGCTGGAGAGCAGCAGTGGCTCTGACCAGAGGGACTGACCCATCTGTGAGGCTGAAATGGGTTCCTGGACACCGGCGGCTGCCAGGACAGGGGAGTTTTTCCAGTAACAGGATATGGGTTTTGTTGTTTTGTTCTGATTTTTTTTTCTTCCCTATTTTATTGCCTTATAGCTTGCAAACGAAAAACAAAGAGAGGTTGGCAGTGGTTGTGAGATATTCACTGCAGGCGTTCCAGAACTGGATCTGATGTTCACTGTGATTTGCAGCCTCCTCATTAACATGGATTCATCTGCAATCCAGAAATGCTTGAGCAGCAATGGCTCGGGCCCAGGGCAAACCCAGGGCTGTTCTCATCCCTGTGTTCTGATGTGGCAGGGCAGTGACTCAGAGCAGTCCTGGCTCAGCCCTTGGAGCCGGGGCTCCGGATCCATCTCCCAGCTTCGCTCACTCTGCCTGCTCCCCAGTCCTGCTCCCTCGCTGACCTGCAGCTCGCAGTCTTCTTGGGGGTGTTGGGCACTGCTGCCACAGGCTGGGATCAGTCTCAGGAGGCACAGCCTACTTTCAGTTAAACTCCACAGCGTTTTTACAAGCTGTTGCCATTGTCTTTCCCTCATTTTAATGGGATATTTTATGGTGTTGGTAGGTTGGGATGGCCTTAAAGCAGAGCACTCATACCCGCTGTACCCCACACATCCCTGCCTTCCAGGACAGGGAAGGAGGGAGCAGCACTCCCTATCTCCCAGACACGGTTCCCAGCCACTGAAGCCGATGGTATCAGGTCTCCAAAGGCCCTGCCATGATCAGCCTCTCGTTTCATAAGCAGCCCCAGCTCCTGCGAGCTGCACGTCTGGGAAGGGCGCGGCCGGCGCTGCCTCCCTCAGGGAGAGCTTCCCTTGATGAAAGTACCTCATTATACAGGGCAGGTTTTTGGCCCCACTTGTTTCCATTGAGACAAGGAGCTCACATCCAAGTGGAGGAGGAAGGTAGCAGAAACAGCAAGTCAGGACGAAGATCCTCTACAAAAGGGCTCTGGTTTCCCGTGAACAAAATAAACTACTCTGGGCTCAGCTGCACCTCCTGTTTTGTAGCTGAGTCTCCTGATGAAGTGAGCCAGGAAAAGTCCAGGACAATGGGACTGCTCTGTGCTAAAACAGTTATCAAAAGAAGTGGGAAAATGCTTGTTTTCCCCACACAGAGAAGTCTGTCTTTTTGTCACCTAGACCCTAAACCAGTTTTCTCTGGAAGTTTGTTTTCTCTGGAAGCCTCAAAACTCTAAAGGCAAAATCTGTCCAGTTTCCTGGTCTGAGCTTAACACTGATGGGTTTCAGTGGTGCACAAAACAACTTACATATTATCTGAGAAGAGACTTAGCAAGAATAAAATTATTAAAAATAAAAAGCTACTAGAAAAGTATTTTACATGTAATTTTTTTCTGCACCTTCTCTTAGTCAGGAAAACTTTCTTAAGGAGAATTTTTCATTAACACAATTGTAATGAGCATGAATTCAGCTCATTGTAAGAGGATTTAGATGGCTTCAGCTTTTGCCCACAGACACAAGTTGCAGTCAGTCCCTCCCTGGTGACTCACCTCAAACACCCTGTGGCATTGAAGAACACTTCTGGGTCGATAATTTCTCGTGTCCTGTTGCAACTGCCATCAGACCAGCCCGAGAAAGGGATGATAACACAGTCTGTCAGCACAGGCAGAGCCTCCTGTATCAACTCTTCTTTTAGTTCATCAGTGGAGGAGAGGTTCCAGAGCAGTCCTAGGAAGGAGGTGGGAAACAAGCTCAAGCACAGGGTCATGTGCATGAGGGACTTTGTTTAGGTCGGGGTGATTCCAGCACCAAAATCCTCCTTCCCTTCACCCCTCTCAGCTGAGGGTGCAGAGACTGCCTGAAACCCCAGTCCCTGTCCACCCCTATGAGAGACAGGTAGGATGGGTCCATGTGGAGGTGAGCATTTAAGCATCCTCCTTCCTCCCAAAATTGCTGTTTATTGCCCTTGTTTATTGGCATCTCTCCAGGGATCTTGGAAAGGCTTGCACATAAAACCCGGGACACAGCTGAGGGTGACCTGCACCAAAAACCTCCCATCGATTCCTCAGGCAAAGGTGAGGCACCAGTGAGAGAACCCAGCTCACCCTACTGGGGTTGGCAGCTCCCCTGGCCCTCCCTGGGGACAGCACGGGGGCCAGGGTGCAGGGAGGTGTGGGAATGGCAGGGTGACCATAACTGGGGGGGGGACCTGGGGCAGGGGCTTCCCCAGCGGGCACTTAGGAAGTGAGGAACCCTTATGCAACATGGAAGGGCCAGGACCCCTCTGCCTTCTGATTTAGGTGCAAGAGGAGCATAAACCCCCCTCTCTGTGCTAGGCAATCACCAGGGCTACGGACCCCAGGCAAGGGGAGCCCGGGCCCTGCCGGGGCTGAGCAGGCTCCGGGTACCTGTGAGCTGTTTCTGAATCTCAGTGTTCCCCGTCCTGCGGAGGAGGCTCACGCACTCCCTGATCCCGTTCTGCCGCCGGGTTTCGATCTTGTTGGTGGGGTTCTTGAACACCAGGTTCCGGAGGGCTCCGGCTGCTGCCCGCTGCACGTTCTGGTTCTGGCTGCGGAGCAGCTCCACGAGCTTGGCAATGCCCCCCAGCCGATAGACCTGGCCAGGAGAGACAGGGGAGAGACACAGGACATGAGCATGGAGCACCGGGAGAGACACAGGACAGACAGGGGACAGACAGGGGACAGACACGGGACAGACACCTGCCACAAGCACGGCACCAGGACAGACATGTACCATCAGCACAGGGCACAGGGCACTGCTGGGACAGGGACACTCAGAACTGCCCCAGCAGTGCCAGGGGTCAGACAGTCCATCCTGGGGGAGCTGGAGAAGCAGAGCTGCCAGGGAACGATGGCCAGAGATGACAAGTCTGGCTCAGGCCATAGGTCACGAGCACAAATGACCTGAGGCCTGAACCAGAACCTCCTTCTGGCCTGGAGGTTGGAGCCAAAAGCTTAAACAGCAGGAGTGGCTGTCCGTGAGTAATGGCCATGGACAGAGTCCTTTGCTGATGGAAATGTGCTCCTGCAAACTTTCACCCACCTCCACAGTTTGCACCAGGTGGAAATGTTGCCCTGCCTATGTGCAGAGGCCATTTATATCCACCTAGTGACATGCTGTGGTCATTTATCTGCACCCTGAGATCACAGGCTGAGCTCAGAGGGATGGTCATGGCCAGTGTCACCACCCTCGAGGTCAGCCAGAGGCAGTGGAGGGAGCCCAGACCTGCAGGACAGCACACACAGCACACGGAGCCTTGAAGGCAAATCCCTGCAGCTGAGCTCTCCAAATGCTGAGTGTTCCTGCTGCGGGACGTGCTCTGCACCGGCCGTGATCCCGCCCCGAGCCCATCTTGGCACAAACACCCCCTCGGCTGAGGTTTGCTGACAATGGACAATGAATGAGCAGCTTTCAGGAGGGAAGGAAAACAAGCGTGTGCTGGGATGAGTCACAGAACTGCTCTGGCACATCCTTCTGGGAAGGATGGGACAGCCCAGTGCTCAGAGAGGGCTTGCAACGGTAACAAAGGGTGTGGCCACCCCACAGTTGGCCACGTGAACGTGGGCTGGGCACCTGCACTCATCCAGGCGCAGCCAGGGCACAGGGACACAGCCCCACACCGGGCCAGCACTTCCAGCTCCACTGTTGTGTCAGGACAGGGAAAGCCACCTCGAAAGGGTTGACATCTCAATAAATCCAGGGTGGGGATAAACTTTGGTGACATCCTTGCTGCAGCAGATCCTTCAGGCTGCCTCCTTTGCTGCATGTTGGCAAAGGAGTTGAGGAGTAAGAGCATCAGAAGAATAACCTGTGCTGTAAGAAGGGCTTCTCTGTGATCAAGCATCACAGGATCACAGAATGGTTTGGGTTGGAAGAGACCTTAAAACTCATCCTGTACCCCGCCCCTGCCATGGGCAGGGACACCTTCCACTAGCCCAGGTTACTCCAAGCCCTGTCCAGTCTGGCCTCGGACACTTCCAGGATGGGGCAGCCACTACTATAGATGTGCAAAATCATCTTAGTACACGATCATTAATTGACCCATTGGTTCAGGTGGCTGAAATAGTCTGGAAAAGGGCTGTGAAAAAGGCTGGGAAAGGGCTGCAGAGTCACCGAGCAATGCCCCACAAAGCTCACAGTGGGACTTGAGGCAGCTTTGTCTGGCTCTGACTCTGCAGCTCTGAGATAGTGAAAGATTGATGTGGAACTGGGTGCAGTTGCCCCCCAGGAGAGGACACTGGATGGCAGCTTCCACACTGCCAAACCCCATCACCCTGTGCCACGGCAGCTCGTGGTGACAACAGGAACACTCTCTCTGCTAGCCAGAAATTATTCAGGTGTTAAATCCTGACCAACTGCTGCTGTGAGAAAGTGGCCATTAATAGCTGAAAAATCTACTTAATTAATACTTGAGCCTGACTAATGAGGTATAAATCACCCCCATGAAAACCAAGGGAATGTATGGATCCCTGGCACTTAGGAAAAACCAGTCCCACCCCTCTCTTGTGCCATCAGGTGTGGCAGCAGAGCACTGGAGGAGTCTCCTCACCTCCTGCTTGGCAGACTCATCCTGGAAGCAGGTGTGCTGCAGGTAGTAAGCCCCCATGGCCTGGTACTTGTCATCGGAGGAGCACAGGAGCTGGATGGCCTTCTGGATGGTCATGGTGCCAGCGTCAATCTCGTCACCACAGATCCTGTGTCAAAGAGAAATATGGAACTGGGTGACTGCTCAGCCAAAACAGCTGTGTCAGGACTGAGAGTCACTGCGGAGGAATCAATGACAAAACATAAACTATTATCACATTGCCACATAGAGCACACACAGTGCACCTCTAGTGGATCTCTCTGCCTCAAAAAAAGAGATGGTAAATGATGGAAAAGACACAGTGAAGAGCACTAAGGGTAATAAATTCCAGATCCAGTCTATTCACAAGCAAAGGAGACAGAAAATGAAAGCTGGGTTGAGGTGGTGGATGTCTGGTCATGTCCAAAGGGGAAGTTTAATGAACAGAGACCCAGTTCACTTTTCCCCAAATAAAGGAGTGAATGGACAGAAGTGAAACCATCCGCCAGGTCATGAGGACAAGGTAACACAGGCAGGTGATTTTCTCACAGCATGGGATCCTTTGATGTGAGAGGTGCTGGAAGCAGAAATGTGAGAGCAGTTGATGGTCTCGGGAAGCTCCAGCAGATCCCACAGGAAAAGGCCTGTCTGGAGTGATGGGATGGACAAATAGGCAGTTTATGAAATGCTAATAATAGCTCTGAGACATCCTGCTCCCAGGGGGTGTTCACACTGGCTGTCTCCAAGCTCTTCTAAAAGCTGACCACTGTCATCATCCCTGTTAGAGGTAAAGAATGTGCCTGCAACTCCAGAGGAAGGATATGAATTCCTCTGGCTTGGGGCAGGACTCCTCAGGAGAAATACAAACATCTGAAGGTTCTTCCACTTGTTTAGAAACGTGAAGGTCCTGCTCTTTTTGGCTTGTTCTTATTCAGTACCATCTGTGATGTTTTAACCACATAAAATGAGAAAAGGATCCAAACTTTCAGACTGATGAAGGGGGTCTGAACTGCAAAGCTTGTCTGTGCTTCCAGTTATAGAAATTAATGTAATTGGAAGTTCCTGTCTCCTCTCAGCACCCTTGCAGCTGAATCCTGCAGAGGCTGCATGGGGATCTCAGCTCACGGCAGTGGTGGCTGCATTAATTTGCAAAGTCCAGGACTGAGAGTCAAATGCAAGCTCCTGTTTGGTTTTACTGTCAGCAGTGACGGGATACAAATGGGAAAGGCTTCATCAGCAGTGGATGGAATCCAAAAGTGTGAGGGCTTTCCCAGGTCATGGCTATGCCTGGCTGATGTTATCCCCTGGGACTGACAAGGAGTTTTACCTGGAGATCAGGAAATCAGTCCCTGATTGAACCACATTTATTTATACACGTTTTTGCTACATGTCACACCAGGGAGTGACTCTGTAGAGGGGCTGCTCATCTTCAGACAATGCCACAGGCCAACAGCATAGTGATTTTTAATAAGTTCTTTAAATGAACCCACTACATTTGAAGTGTTAAATATCACCACAGGACAGTAGCACTTCCAGGCATGGGATGGACAGAGTTGCTTTGACTGTGCCAAAGAAATGTAAAGAATAAAGGTCTTGAAAGGACACTTGGTCACCACCAGCAGCACTTACAGTGACATAAAACATTCATCCTTATGAACCCAAGGGTTCCCCTCCACACAGCACAGAGCACTGAATAATTTGCACAGTTCCACAGGGAATTTCACACAAAAGGCAGCATGAAGGACTCTGGTCTCCACTGCCCTCACCGGCATAAAGTTACACCCAGTCTGCATCACTCATTCAAGCACCTGTGGAGTCAGTGGAGAGAAATCAGTGCTTCCAAAAACCACCTTGCCTTTTGTGTCTTGGACATTTTTCCTAGGAAAGGAAGCCCTGCCCTCTGGAGACACTTCTGCCTCTCTTGGTATGCAGGAATGAGAGACAACAGTCTGGGGTTGGACCTTAAGCATTCCATGTCTAAGGCTGGGTGAACCTCATTCCACTTTTATTTCTACACTGCAATAAAACATCTCTTCCTCATAAGACTTTTCATCAGTTTGAACCTCTATCAAAACCTGGCACCAAGGAACTTCCATTAAACTTGCAACAAGAAGACATGAAACTGGAAAGACAAAGTAAACTAGAAATTATGGAGCCCCAGAAATCCTTGGGTTGGATCCAGGATGTGATTTTCTCTCAGGTCTTTTTCATGCTTCTGAGACATAACTGAGCTGAGACCTGATGGTTCCCACACCAGGGAGAGGCTTCTCCTTTGGGAATTGGGACCTGGACTGGCAGTGTGGGGAGAGAGGCAGATTAGTAAAAATACCAGGTCAGTGGCTGTATGATCATAGTGATTTCTTTTTCTTTATAATTATTAAATCAGATGCACTTTTTCTGAGACAGAAGGATGTCCACTTGGTCCAGCAGCTCAAGGAAGGCAATTTTCTTCACAACCACTCCACAGAGGGCCAATCCCTCCTTCAGCTGGGAAAAACTGGGGATGCAGGTATAGTTCTGTGGGAGAAGATGGGGAAGGTTCCCTTTTCCCTGCTGTCTCCTCAGCAGAAGTTCACAGGCTCAGTCACACTGCCCAGGAAGCAGCAGGGATTTCTCCTACCTGAGAATAAAATCACCCTGGCAAAGCCCAGCAAAGGGGAGATTGTTCCTCAGTCAGGGATATTCCCGACCAGATCCACACAGTGGGAACAACAACCTGCTTCAAGACAAACTCTTGGACTGAGCCATCTCCAGCCTGGGCAATGTGCCTGGTAGGAAGAGCTCCAGAGGTTGTTGCTCCACAGGAAAGCAGCAGGGTAGGAAGAGACCTCAGCTAGAAATGATTCAATGGAGACGAAGATGATCAGATTCTGCAGTGGAAGGGAAACAAATACTGAAGATGATCAGTATCAGAGAAAGGCAAATTCCCTCACGTTTCATGAGCAGATTGTTTTGTGTTAATTCCCATCTAAGTTTCCATCCTGCTTGTTCCAAGTTCCAAGTTCCAAGAGAGGAGGGAGTGAGAAAACTCTTAACAAATTCTACTGTTCATTAATAGAATCAGAGTAAAGACTCTCAAAACAGTGTGCAGCACATCCCAGCATTTCATCCCAAATAAAAACAAACCAAAATGAAGGTGCCTTTCATCGTACTCGGCTCTGCTTTCACTGCGTGGCTTAGCCCTGAAGAATTAATGTTTTGAGATTGATCACGTTTAATTATCCCAAAAGACAAGAGATAGATCAGAAAACACCCTTGGTACCTTTCCTGACTATTTCAATAACTCCTCTCTTCTCTCTGTTTGCAGTACTTCCAGGGAAGCTGAGCTCAGGAGGGAACGGTTGTAGGGGACACGTTGTCCCTGAGCTTCAGCCACAGCACAGAGACTGCTGCAGCTCAGGGCCAGGGCAGTGCCACATGTGACACTGAGAAATCCCAAAGGGTTGCCCCAGTCTTTACTGCCCCCTCCACAGCTGCCAACTGAGGCATCCAAGACCTCTCTGAGAGCAACTCCGAGATGGTACGGATTCCCAGGTGCCTGGAGAGACACTCGCTTCCACGTGGTCTCTAATGAGGGGTTTCAGTCTCTTTCTCCACACACAGAGAACTCCAAAGGGAAGAGCATCCATATCTCCCAACGGGGCCAAAGGTAAGTGTGGGTTTGCAGGTGGCCATTAAAGGCTCCTGATCCAGATCAGCAAACCCTCAGCCAGGGACCGTCTGCAGACACCCAGCTCCCCATTCCATGCTCCCGAAGGAGAACAGCCCCAATCCTTCTCCAGGGGTGGGATGAGTCTGGGCTCTCAGTCATGCCTCCAGCTCAGCCATCTGGGGTTCCCTGAGATCAGCAAGAGGTGTTGGCTTTGTTAGGGGGGAACTCAGGGACCCGTCTCCGAATTCAGCCCTGGTGGCCACTGGGCACCTCAGCTAAGAGAGAGGCATCCCCTGAAGTGGTGTGACCAGCTCAGGCCACTGCAGGGCCACAGACACCACGGCCACCACCTTGTCCAGCCCTGTCTGTCCCGTGTGGCACCTGAAGCACAAAGTACGACAGCTCTAAGCAGAACTAATACAATGTCAGTCCTTGGTGGACACAGCTTTCTTGTACCTCAGGTTCCAGTTGGAGGGGCACAAAACTCCAAATTTCCCAGGAGAATTAAACATCCCATTGTTTGTTACTGCTTCTCATCATCGCTCCCTGATGACCAAGCAGGATGTAGAAACTTTTATCCTGAGTGGGCATAAATAACACCAATAACAACACCAATAACATTGCAACATTAATTTAGCCAAAAGCTGCCTGCTCAGGGTGCTACCCTCTCACCTGGAGCATGCTGCAAGTGCCACCCAGCAGAGGAAATGGCTAAAAGTGGGAAAATATGGTAGTCTCCACCAGCTGCTGAAACCACTGGTGCTGCAGCTTCCAGGGTGAAATGCTGCAGCTCTGAGGGATGTCACAAGAGATCAGGAAGGAGAAGGGTTCTGTGGAGGAGAGGGAGTCCTGGACACCGAGAAGATTCCTCCAGCTCTACCAGACTCCAGAGAGCTGCATTTTGGCAAAACATGAGTGCTGCTTATCGAGAGCAGCCTTTGGGCAGGAGCCACTGAGACAACCCTGAACGTCTGAGCCCAGGCCAAAGGTGCTGAGCTTGGAAATGTTAATCCAGATATGACATAATGATTACCAAGGCTCAAGTCCCTGAGTGGTTTCAGAGAAGTATGTCTGGAATCCCAGAATCACTGAGGTTGGAAAAGACCTCTGAGACCATCGGGTCCACCTGTGGATCCTCACCTTGTCACCCAGCCCAGAGCACTCAGTGCCACATCCAGGTGCTCCTTGGGCACCTCCAGGGATGGGGACTCCACCACCCCCTGGACAGCCCTCTCCAATGTTTAACAACCCCTTCTGTGAAGAAATTCTTCATGGAAGAACTGGAAGGGACATGAGAAGGTCGCTCACTGAGACATGCTCTCTGCTCACTGATCATGACAACAGGGTTGGGGAGGAGAATAAACTGCATGAGGAGTTTTCAATAGTGTTCAACCTCCTGATCTGGCAAACAGTGCAGAACTCAGATTTCATCACCAGAACCAACAGCATGGGGTGAGCAAACCCTTGCGTCATGATTTAGTTTATCAGGGAATCACAGAATGGCTTTTCCTGAGCAACAGTTCAGTGTTACACTGCTCATCAGGCAGAAAAGGGGCTTTGGTCAGAGTTGCTGCTGTAAGAGGGAGACTGTGAGGGATATCAGTTATCAGGGGCAGCTCTTCCCTGTCTCACACAGCCAAAGCCGGTTCAATAAACGGCAGCAATCACATGATCAAGAAGAGCTGCAGAAATTAAATAACTTTTGTCACCAAATGCAGAGGGACTGCTCAGCACAGACAGTTTGACAGTTCTTGCACACTCAGAATTTTGATACCTGCACACCACTTTCACCATCTGAGAACACCCAGTGACCCATTTTTCCTCTCACACCATCTGGGGAGATCAGATCCACAGCAGAGGAGGCCTGAGAAGCACTGCTCCTGAGCTGGTACTGACACTGTCCATGGGCATTTCAGAGTTTTGTACGACAGACAGACCCACTGGATCACAGGTCCCACTGCAATCCCTCTCACAGCAATGGAAATCACCCCATGGATCACCTCAGAAAGCATGGAAAGCATCCAGCCCTCCCCTGGCTCTTGCAGGCTGTTTGCAAACCTGCAGACAAGATATCCAGCACATCCCTAAACAGGAGATCTGCAGCACAAAAACTGAATACATAATTCTCCATGTCACAAAGGTACAAACTCCACCTGGAGAATGACCAGAATGGAAGAACAGAGCCCCAAACTGGGAACTGGCAGCAGCTGTGACCCAGCTGAGCCCTGTCCCTGCATGTGGAGGTTAATAATGGGGCACCTACAAGCAAAGCTCTCCTTACCCAACATCGGGGGAGCCAAGTGAAGATTGAGATCTCCAGGTGGAGAATCCTCCAGACACAACAGCCCTACACAGCAAGGAGAGCCCAGACTTGGTCCTGACACACCTCTGAAGCCCCTCCCCAACAAAAGCACACTGAGAGCAAGGCCAATGGTGCCCTGCAAGACACTTCTGAGGGCTTAGAGTCATCCAAAAGAGTCATTTTTCCAAAGAGGACAACTCCTTTGTACATCTCCAAAGCTTTAAGGACAGCTACTGTCAACCTTCTCCCCTCTGAGCAGAACTCCTGCACCAGGTGCCCCCTGCACCAGTCCAGCTCTGCAGAGCTTCAGGCAGAGCAGGGGCTGTGCCACAGCCACATCAGATTCACTCAGGGGACACAGCCCCAACTGAGCCCACGACTCAAAGCCCAGCTTGGAGCCCGACTTGGAGCCCGACATTTCCACAGCAGAACCAGTTCTGCCAGATGAGCCGTGCCCCAAGCCAGGAGTGTGTAAATGGAGCCACTCCCTAACCAAGGGCAGCCAGAGCTGGAGAGGATCCCTCTCACAACAGCAGTTCTCCTCTCAGAAAATGCCATCATTCTTCAAGTGACCTCTCCAAAGCCACGACCAAGCCCCTGACTGTGGCTTTGGCCAGAGCCGGCCAGGACTAATAGCTCCAAAGCTTTGTCCTCCCTAGGAGAAGGGCATTCTGCCATCCCTCCCACTGCACCTTTCTGCTCTTCAGTCAGAAATTCCCTAAGTCACTTCCAGTTTGTGTAATGTCTCTGGTTCCTGTTCCAGAGGATTTACAGAGCTGCTGACAGCAGCAAGCCAAGGCCACCAGTGCTCGAGGCTGGCCAGGGCTAGTTTGGCGTGTGTCAAACATGGAGTAACTGGGCTCATGGGCAGCCAAGGGTTCATGGTAACATTCTAATGGGGCACTGACATTTCTTGGCATCCACGCTCTGGGACACACCCTCCTGCTCAATCCTAAAGGAGGGAGGCTTAGCCAGAGTAACCTGGGACATTCAGATGTGGAAAAGGGCATGGTTTGGCTCACACTGCTGACAGGGAAGGGGATTTTCTCAGTATCTCCATCATTCCTTGGGGAAACAGCTCAACAGTTTCAGGCCTTTGGTGGGAGTTTGACAAAGTCTATGAGTCCTGGTAAACAGCCTCACACTTATCCTGCAGTGTGAAATTTTTCCTTGGGAACAGAGACCACCAGGAATGAGTTTGGGAGCTTTTAGGGTTTGTGTGACAAAATTCCCCCTCTCTCAGGGAGTTGTGAGAGCTTCTGGGCTAGTGCAGAGCAAGTCCTGTGTGATGGTGATGCAGCACGGGAAGTGCAGCAGCCCTGGGGACTCTTGTGGAAGCTGCAGCCCCTCCTTCTTCAGCTTTCACTGCAATAGGTTCTGCAGTTCAAAACATGCAAAACATGGTCTTCCAAGGCTTCCAGGACTGTGATTTGTGCAGACCAAGTCTCTCCCAAGACTGCAGCAGAGCATGGTTGGTGCTTCAGAGCTGGAGGCAGCTTTCAGCCCCCACCCCTGTAACACCACCCAAACGAGGTGATTGTCAGTGGGAGCTCTGCTGCACTCACAGGTATGTCCTTGGGAGGCTCTGAGCTCACTGCTGTGTTTTACACGGCCTGTGCTTGTAGGCAACATCTACAAGAAGGGATCTGATGCTCAAACATGATGGACCATCCTCCACCCTTATATAATCCTACCCCAAATGGGACTGGATGCTCTGGACAGGAAGGAATTAAACACCTTCCACTGGCTTCTCTTTCCTGATTAGTCAGATTATTCCAATTAGGATATTTATTTCAATTTATGAGTCTGTTTTTTTCTGGAACCCAAATCAGACCTTTTGGGCAAACAGAGAAGGGGCTGGGTGGAGAGAAGAGAGGGAAACACCACTGCTCAGCAGGCTCTCAGCTCCACTCTGAGTCAGACCCTCAGGAACTGATTCCTTCCAAGACAGGTTTTTTTTGGGGTATGTTTTCTGCCAGACTGAAACAGCAGGACAGCCAGGAGAGACACCCTGACTGCACACCAGGCCTTCTGCTCTTCACCTCCCCACCCTCATATCACTGTGGGTTGATGCCACCACAGACACTGAGGGATTGTGTTGCCCAACATCACAGAGCTACAGCAGAGATATCTGCACCGAGTCAGCCCTATCAGTTCCCCTCCACAGCCCAGGAAACGAAATAAAGCCCTTAAGAGTGACTCATCTGACCCACTTTGCTGCAGGATGCACCGGTAAGGGCTCTGCAGCGGCTCTAAGGCAGCTCAGGTGCCTGGCTCTGGTGGCCAGAGCTCCCCAGCACCGTCCACACTCCCTCAGGGGCAGAGCACTTACTTGGAGCTGGACTGGGCCTGTCCATAGACCCCGTCCTGCTTGCAGCTCATCATGGGCTGGGCATAGACCACGTCGGGCTTGTTGCTCGAGGGGCAGGACAGGGCCCGCGCTGGCATTTTTTTACTGGTCCTGCTGGTTCCCTGCTGGGTGCTGCAGCTGCTGTAGATGCTCTGGCGGTTGAGGGTGGCCTTGTGCTCGGCGCGGCCGCCGCCCTGGGCCTTGCGCAGGGTGCCGCGGGGCGGCTCGCAGTAGAGGTCGGGCTCGCTGCGGCTGCTCTTGATGTTCTGCACGAAGCAGTAGTCGCTGCCGGCGCGGGGGCTGCACACGGCCTTGCCGTGGGCCCGGCTGGCCCAGCCCTCCATCTGGCTGTAGGAGCTGTAGCGCCGGCTCTCCACGTCCCGCTTCAGCGTCCCGTTGTACAGCTGCAAACAGCAAACACAGCGGGTCAGGGCTGAGCTGCAGCTCGGCACCGCCAGGCCTGCCCTGGCTGGCTGTTACGGCCTTCCTGGGCCTCTCAGGCATTTTCGTGCCCAAAATTTATGGGAGGCTATCCAACCTGCAGCCCATGCAAAGGAGCCAAACCCCACCTGGATATCAGGGATACTGAGGGATCAGGATGTGGGATCCAGGAGCTTTAAAGTAGAACTGAAAGCTCAAACGTGAGCTGGGCAATAGAGAAAGTGCTTTATTCCCAACACACGTGGTCTAACCCACCCTGTAACTACAGGAGCTCACTGCACATCTCTCACCATCATGGAGCTTGATGCCCCATTCTGACCTTCCAGCAGTGCCTGCATTTATTTTTAATTTCCTTATGCTCTTTTCTTCCCCTCCCATCTATTAGTTTCTTAGAAAGGGAGTGAAAAATGAGTAAGAAGGGATTCTGGAATCAAACTGTGCCAAGAAACAAGTGGAGACAATGAATATCTGCTTATGAGTTACAAGGTGTGTAGTATCTGCTCAGATAATGGGATGCTCTGGGAACAATGGGGAACGTGCAGTAAAAACTGAGATGATTAAGACAGGAAGTAAAAAAGAAAAGATAAAAGATGGTAAAATAAACCATCTACAATTAGCAAAACAAAAAGATGGCTTTAGCTGCCCTGCTGTCAGTTCAAAATGCCTTAACCACTCTACCAAAGTCCTCCAGATTTGCATCAAGTTTGCCACGCCAGAATTGAATTCAATCTTCTTCTGCAATGTTAAACCTTTGGGATGTCAGTGCTGGCCTGCAGGGTTATGTCCAAATGAGAGACAACTCACTCAGGTGTGTACTCCAGAAAGGAAAATAAATTACACTGTTCTAGTGCTGTTTGGCCCATGGTGCTGAGTTTGTGCTCTGCATCCCCTCAGCAGTCTGGCAAAGAGAGCTCCAAGACATACAGCAAACAGGGATAAAAAGAACTAAGGAATAAAACTGCTTGCCCCATCCCCCTTTGGTTGTCCTGAGAAAGCTCATCCATGGTCTCCTGTTGGATCAAAGTGGGTTTTTCTCATCTAACTCTAAGCACTGGCACTTTGGGTGCTGCTTTCTGCAAAGGCCACCCAAGGGTCCCTTTGGCTGGGAGACAAAAGTCAACACTGGCTCCTAATCATTTCCTTGGAAGTGTGAAAAGCCTGTGCCTGGTGTAATAGTTCATGTCACTAAAAAAAATCCGTATTTCCTAACCTAGAAACACTCCATGACAGAGAAATGGGAATCCTCTGCCAGCTCACCCCGAGTCCCTCGGCTCTGCCCTAACTCCATCCCAGCCCCAACACACTCAGCATCATTCCTGCCTCCAACACTCTGCAGAATTGTCATTATGTTAATTAATTAAGCCAAATATTTCCATTAACAAACTGATCTTCAGGAATGCAGGGAATCCTCTCAGCTGTGTCCCGGAGAGCTGCAGAGGTAACAGCTGAACCCCTTCCCAAGGGGCTGCCTGGCAGCACCTGGGTGGGACTAAACCCAGCTCTGCTGATGCCCAGATCACTGTTATTTGAGTAGTTTCCAGACCTTCAGGTGTGCACCTAGACAGGTGAATGGCTGCAAGGGGACAAAAGGGGAGCAAATTCTCTCTGTGTCTTCTCCAGAGGACACAGAACAAACCTGAGTGGGGCAGGGGCAGGTTTGGAGTCTCCTGCAGAGCTCCTGGGGTTTGGAAGGACAGGTTGCAGGTGAAAAGAAGAGCCAGGGTGAGGCACATCAGAGTGGAATGTGATGAGTCTCAGGGGCTCTCTGGCAGTGGGACAAGCCTTGTGCTGCCCAGGATAAAATCCAGGATGGCCACATACACAGGCTCTCTCCATCCCAGGTTTGCTTGGGATGCAGTGCACACTCAGCAGCAGCAAAGTGACCTTCCATGAAGTCATGATCTACCGTATATGTCCTTCTGAGGTGATATCATCCTCACTTCAATTCATTTTCCTGGGATCAGAAACCCTGGGGACAGTGAGGGACGGACAGGGCTGCAGTGGGAAGGTGCAGGGTGGACTTTGTGCTCAGTGGAGCTGCTGGCAGAGGCTGCAGGACAGAAAGCAGCTTGTTAGATGTGAGCCCTGCTGGTTTTCTTTATGAGTCAGTTTAAGCTGGGATTATTCTGTAGGGCTGTCAGAAGCTTGGCAGAGCTGTGGAGCCCCTGGGCATCTGCTGAAACTGACTCAGGGAAGCCTGGAAGAGGAACTTGTTTATCTAAAGCTGGGGTTTGCTCTGCAGTGCTCTCACCGAGGGGAGGGGGAGAGTGTCTCTGTTTACTGAAACAGAATCATTGGTTCTAGATTTCCTGCTGGGTTTTAGAGTGGCTGTAGCACTGTCCTCCTCCTTGGCAGCCCCAAGATGGGTGAAGCTGTTTGCAAAGACACCCTTCTGCAACACAGGAGCCCTGGGCTGCAAGTCTGAGCAGGTCCCGGCAGGGCGGGGGAGCCTTTTGCAAACTCATGGGAAAATCGTTCCCGTGTGATGTGAAGCTCATTACCAAAGGCAGTCCACGACTTTTATTGCTGATTCTACCAGATGCTTGGCTGAGCCCATTTTAATCTCTTTCAAGTGGCACGGACCTAATTGGTATCTCAGAATTCCTTTTTGCAGCAGGAGCCTGATCCAAAGGCTCCAGATCGATGAGGATCCTCCTGCCAGCTCCGGCAGATCTCAGACCTTGCCAAAGACTCTATGAATCCCTGCATGGCCAGGGCTGACCTGATCCCTTCCTGTTCCTGGCAAAGCGCCCTGTCTGTGCCACAGAGCAGCTTCCCCACACTAAAACCTAAATCCCTGTGTTGGATGCTGACCCAGCTAAGTCAGGGACCGTCACTTCTAGCACTGGAGCAAATGTGGCCAAGAGAATGGGACTCCCTGCAGCCATCAATGAGATAGCATGCCCAGCAAGGAAGAAGGGAAGCACCCTCTGTCTGGAGAGATGCCATCTCTGAGGGTGAAGGTGATGCTGTCACACAGTCTATGGTTTAAAGTGCCACCTGACAACATCTCCCAACTTCTGCTGATGCCACTCCATGTGCAGGGAGTTCTCCCTGTGCAGAAGAGCAGCAGTGAAAGGAAAGAATCAATCTCTGGCCTTCAGACCTCATCAGTGCCCAGATTTCTGAATGCCCCAAATTGCCTCTGCCCACTGCCCGTGGGTGTGTGCATGGTGTGCCATCCACACCTCTGCCCTTTAGGAGTGTGGGCAAATGCTGGGAAAGACCAGGAAGTGCCTCAAAGTGCGGTGCAGACAGAAGGCAGTGATTCTCTCTGCACTGCAGGATCTGGGAAGCATTTTGAAGGGCTCAGACTGTCACTGAGGCTTCTCCCCACAAGAGCTGAGAAGCCAGGGCAGCTTGGAAGGTGTTTCTTTCCAGCACACAGCTCCTTGGCAATGTGCACTGGCAGCCCAGAAACCCATCCGTGTCCTGGGCTCATCCCCCAGCGTGGGCTGCAGGGAGGGAGGGGATTCTCCCATCTCCTCTGCTCTTGTGACACCCCACCTGGAATACTCTGCACAGTTCTGGTGCTCCAAACATAAGGAGGACATGGAACTGTTGGAGCAAATCCAGAGGAAGCCACCAAGCTGATAAGGGGGCTGGAGCACCTCCCCAGTGGAGGCAGGCTGGGAGAGCTGGGAATGTTCATCCTGGAGAAGATTGTGTGGAGACCTCAGAGCCCCTTCCAGGACCTTAAGGGGCTACAGAGAAGATAGAGAGGGACCCTTCATCAGGAACTAGAGTGCCAGGACAAGGGGACTGGCTTCCCACTGCCAGAGGGCAGGGATAGATGGGATATTGGGGAGAAGTTCCTTCCTGGGAGGGGGGGGAGGCCCTGGCTCAGGGTGCCCAGAGAAGCTGTGGCTGCCCCATCCCTGGAAGTGTCCACAGTCAGGAACACCCTTGGCTAATGGAAGATGTCCCTGCCCATGGCAGGGGGTGGAATGAGATCTGTAGGGTCCCTTCCAACCCAAACCCTTCTGCAATCCTATGATTCTGATTCCAGCCATCCCATCAGGCCCTGGCAGTCCCCTGTGGCTTTAGGATGCAGGAAGATGCTCAGGTGCAGCCAGGCCACCTCACATACTGATTTTAGCCTGAACTTCTCCTCCCCACTGTGCAATGAGTCTGTGTGAGGCCAGGCTCCGGGAGCTGTTCATTCATACTCAGACAGGGAAGGCAGGGAGGGAGGAAAGGCACTGGAGATGGGCACTGGTGGCACTGGTGCTCCTGTCAGAGATAAGCACTGGTGGCACTGGTGCTGCTGTCAGGCCCAGGGAGGAAGTGTTTCCCTCCCTGGCAGTACAGACCTCCCTTTAAATTAATGAGCATTTGTGGATCTCCAGTTCTCAGCCTGCAATATGTTCTAGGAACAACAAGAGGAATATCCAACACACAAGACAGGTAAACACACACCTTTAACCTCTTATTTCAGCTGCAATAAAACTGGTTCTAGAGAGAAAGTCAAAATGGCATTTTCCCAGCCATCAGCCATGAGTCCTTTTCTGGTTTTTTCTTCCATAAACCCTTTTGCTTGGCAGGAAAAGTCTCTGTCCTGCCCCTGCTTTCCAGAGAAGCAGAAGCACGGAGCAAGGTGCACCAGCCCGGGAATGGTGCCTGGATCCAGCTCTGCCTTCCCACGTCAGAGCCCTCCCAGAGAACTGGGTGGTTCTGATTCTGCATCTGAGGACGCCATCAGTTCATTACCTGCTGGATTTTTTTCCCTTGCAATTTGTTTGTTTCTAGAGCAGCAGACAGAGAAGTGAGGGCTCCGTATAAACACGTCAGGAGCAGGTTTCTCCCAGGCTGGAGGGCAAAGCACAGGAGATGCAACCTGAGCAGGTCCCACCCTGAGTGCTGGGTGGGGAGAACACCTCAAGCTCCTTGCGAAACCCTCCAACTGCTGCTCCCTCCATGGCAGAGAGAAAAATTGCAAAACCAGCAAATACGTTGTTTATCTATTTCTGAAATGCTCCTTCCCACCTCTCCCAGGAGCTGCCTTTCCCTATGATTTTTCATCTGTTTTTTTTCATTCTGCTGAGATTTAGGTCTTGCTGGTTCAGTTTGTTCTGGCCAAGGAAGGCAATGTCCAACTTGCTGTTCCAAAGCCTAAAGCCTCGTGCAAACCTCCCAGGGACACCAGGCTCTGACCAAGCAATGATGTGCAGTGACTCTAATAAACCTTTGTTTTCTTTGGCACGATTATCCAAACCACTCTCTTTTGGGGTTCTTTTAAGCTTGGATAGGTCGTCACAACAAATGACAAATTTTGACCTGAAATCCTTATGAACAAAGCTCCCATTGACAACGAGAGGTTTTGTCCAAAGAGGCAAAGACAGGCAGGGACAGCAGCGATCACCTCTTGTTCAGGTAACGCTCTTGGGAGAGAAAGCTCTGACGCCGCCTCCCACAGAGGACTTTTGGTTAAAAATTTTCCTACAGTCTCTGGTGCAGAGGGATCACTGGTGTGTGTTTCTCATTAGTGCCATAACGGATGTAATTACTGCAGGTAACTGCTTCAATCCAGCACCACCAGCCCAGCCAAATATTCCTTGGTCTGGGAGCACAGCTGCTCCCAGGGGCATTGTTAAAGTAATACCTGGGCCTCTCCAGAAGAGAGACATTGAGAGGCTGGAGCATGTCCAGGGAAGGGAATGGAGCTGGGGAAGGGGCTGGAGCAGCAGGAGCAGCTGAGGGAGCTGGGGGAGCTCAGCCTGGACAAAAGGAGGCTCAGGGGGGACCTTGTGGCTCTGCACAAGTCCCTGACAGGAGGATGGGGCTAGGTGGGGGTCGGGCTCTGCTCCCAGGAACAGGGACAGGACAAGAGGAAGTGGCTTCAAGCTGTGCCAGGGGAGGGTCAGGTTGGACATCAGGAGGAATTTCTTCACGCAAAAGGTTGTTAAACATTGGAATGGTCTGCCCAGGGCAGTGGTGGAGTCACTGTCCCTGGACGTGTGCAAGAAATGACTGGACCTGGCACTCCGTGGTGATGAGTCAAAGGCTGGACTCGATGATCTCAGAGGCCTTTTCCAACCTCAATGATCCCATGATTCTGTGGAAGCCCCAGCTCAGCTCTGTGGGGATGAGGATCTGCTGGAGACAGGACACATCTGAGATTCCCTCCCCAGCACATCCAGGGTTTGTTTGCTCTCGCTGGGGGCAGTGCTGGGGGGACACGCTGTGGACAGACCCATGTCATGTGGGGGATTTCCTTCTTGTGGAAGCAGCAGCACGGAGAGCCAGGTGGGTTCTGCACCTTGTCCTGGTCCTGCCTCATCTTGGTCATGCTGTGGGACCTGGGAATGCCCCAACCCCCAGGCAGCGCTGGACCTGCCAACCCATGACCCAGGCAAGAGCAGGGTGGGAATTGAACCTCGGAGGTCTTTGCTGGTGGCACCCCACGTGCTGCCCTCTGTGTGTGGGATTTGGTTGTGCCTCTCCAAAGCTGTGCCCGCAGTTGGGGTGAGCACCACAGTCCCTGCAGCCCATGGACCACCTGACTGTGGCTGTGGCTTTGCGACGCTGCTGGAGAGACCCCATTTTGGGGATGGAACTGAGCTGTCAGAGACAAGGGTGCAGCTCATGCTGAGGCTTCTGCCATGACCGCACTGCTCTAGGTGCCCAGTCCAGCTTCCTTAACCCTTCCTCAGGTTTGTCTGTGTAAATCGTGGTCACCACGGACCCTCCTGTGGGACCTGAGCTGTTGCTCATACCAGGACACAGTTCCTGAGGCTGGAGGGCTTTGGGAACTGCTGGCCACTCATAGCTCACAGTGGCAGTAGGGTGACAAGTGTCTCTAAGGCTCCACAGCACCTGGGCTGAGGTATCACCCTAACACAGAGGGCTTTGCAGTCACAGATCCTCCTGTTACTGCATCCCAGTGTGGTATCTGAGCAAAGGAATTCCCGAAGGCTGAACATCCTGGAGGGCTGAGCCAGCCCGTGACACACGAGCCAAGGAAATGCTGCAGCCAAGAGCAAACCCACTGCCCTCCAAGTGACTCCAAGTTTCTGGGGTGGCCCCGCTGGCTCAGTGTTCCTTGCACTGGCAGTGAGAAGGTGCTCACTGGGGACAGCGAGGGTGCAAACGAGGCACCCCACAAGGGGAATTCATAGAAAATAATCTGTAGTAATGGGTGAATCAAAGGGTTTAATCCAAAGTGTTAGAAACAAAGAATCGTGGAATCATTAAATTAGAAAAGCCCTCTAAGATCAAAGAGTCCAACCATTAACCCAACACTGCCACGTTCACCCAAAACCATATCCTCAAGAGCCACATCCACAAGTTTTTGAACACTTCCAGGGATGGGGACTCCACCACTGCCCTGGGCAGGCAGCCTGTTCCAAACTGACTGATCCAGAAAGAGCTCTTCCTTCAGATCTATCATTTCTCTTGCTCTAATATTTGAACATTAGTCTCACAAAGTTGGAAAGAAAACACAGAAATGAGAAGTTTGAAATTTCCAGGAAGACACAGAACAGGACAAAAGGAGGAAGTCAGGGACAGCAGCTTTTAGGAGCTGTGGGTGGAACAGGACACCTTTAGGGTCACCATCTGAGGCAGTGCCTTAGATTAAGGTGCTTCAAGAGCAGTGTCTCAGGTGCAGGTGCTGTGGAGCAACACCCTGGACATGGATTCCCTGCTGCACCTTTTTAACTCCAGGGGGACTGGGAGTCAGCCATGCCCCTCAATATTACACTGGGTCACTTCCCTGAAGTATCTGAGTTTGCCTGTGCACCTCAAAGGACTTTGCCACTTTCCAGACACATTCACAGCACAAGCTCCAGCTGGAAATAAGTTCAGCAACTTTGCCTTCAAAAGCAGATTTGCTTTATCTTTGGTTTCTTGTCTTACAACCCAGGAATTACAAACAGGAAACATTTTTTAGGAAGCCTGGAATCTGCACAGACTTCAAACAGGTCTGTAGACAAAAGCTGAAGTTATCCCAAGCTGGAGGCTGGTGGTGGATGTGTGGAACCTTTAACACTGTCTGGAAGAGGCAGAACGGAGGAGGCTGCTCAGTGTGGTTGGGGTGTCTACTGTCTGTTGAGCTTGTTAAGCACATTTAGGCTTGAGGTTATGTGTTCTGAAGTGCCAGTGGCACCTGGGCCTGCTCGCCCCTGAGTGCAGTCATCTCCCTGTGCACTCATCTCCCTGCTCCATCCAGCTCCAGTGGCAGGAGATAGGGATCCAGGGGGGCTGATTCATCCTGACCTGACAGATGTCCCAGATAGAGGAGATGAATCACCTCCCCTACCTCTGTCTTTGCTGGCCAGGGGAGGAGTCAACAACTTGTCAGGACTAAATGGCTGATTCTCAGATAGACTCAGTTAGGTAAGACAAATTTTACTGTGAATCCTTCACATGTCCCAGTCGTTTTTGCTAAAGTAACCCATGATCCTGAAGACCTTTACAAAAAATATTTAGAATTAAAGGCTTGCATGACACTTAAATTTGGAGGAAGACCTTCCCTTCTCAGTAAGTGCAGAGGAGTCTCTCAGAGAACAGACAGAGCTGCCTAAATCCCCGCTGAGCCAGAAGGGTCTGAACTGTTGTGTCCACAGGACTCTGGTGTCTAATGGAGGTCTTGACCTTCATCACCTTCATCACCACCTTCCAGCTGTTCCCCAGAACACCGACGCTGCTGACTGGAACCCCCAGCAGCCAGTGGCATTCCCACCTAGCCAGCATTTGTCCAGCTGCCACAATGGTTTGGAACAAGATCAGGAATTAACAAGAGGAAGCAATAACTCTCACACCAGCAACAGGAGCTGCAGTAGCACCTTGCCAGCATGAGCAGAGCTGGGCCTTGGCTTCCTCCCTCTTTAACAAAAAAACCCATCTACAAACCCTTGGAATGGCTGAAACAGAGCAATTTTGCTTGGACAAAGCACAACAAACTCCATTCAGGAATCACAGTAGGCAAACAGCAATATATCATCAAAACAAAACATCCCAATTGTTTGACTTGTGAAGCTCAGATGCTCTGCCTCTGCTTCAGGAGCTGCCTCAGTTGTACTTTTCTGGTGGCCACGAAAACCCTGCCTTGTTACCGTGGCTGGACGCTCTGCAGGGCTCCACCACTGTCTTAGGGACGGAGACAGGACACCTGGATGGATGGAGCTGTGCTCTGACCCATCACAGAATCCCAGAATGGTCTGGGTTGGGAGGGACCTCAAAGCCCATCCAGTCCCACCCCTGCCATGGGCAGGGACACCTTCCACTGTCCCAGACTGCTCCAAGCCCCGTCCAACCTGGCCTTGGACACTGCCAGGGATGGGGCAGCCACAGCTGCTCTGGGCACCCTGTGCCAGGGCCTCCCCACCCTCACATGGAAGAATTTCTTCCATCTCTCACAGGGAAGAATATCCCATCTATCCCTGCCCTCTGGCAGTGGGAAGCCATTCCCCCTTCTCCTGTCACTCCACCCCTTGAAAATAATCTCTCTTCATCTTTCCTGTACCTCCTTCAGGTACTGCAAGGCCACAGTACAGTCACCCCAAAGCTTCTCTTCTCCAGGCTGAACAGTCCCAACTCTCCCAGTCTTTCCTCACAGCAGAACTCTCCATCCCCCTGATCAACTTGGTGCCTCCTCTGGACTCGCTTTTCCCTTCTGGTGACAGAAGCCCCCTTGGCTGGGGTTTAACCAGCACAGCAAAGGACACTGAAATGGGCCAACAGACAGGCTGGAAATAAACATCTCAAAGACACTCCAGTGCTCCCAGTTTTCCTACTGAACACCCAGTGATGCAAACCCAGCAAGTGACACCACTGCCTTGAAGCCATCATGCTACAACAAAGCCATTAGGAAAGACCCAGATAAATCCTTCTGAAGCTGAGGAATGCTGGTGCTCTGAACAGGCAGAGGATCTGGCCACCATCAGGAAAAGCTGCAGCCCTGTCTGTGTGCTTGGAGCCACCAAAACCTTTCCTGGTTCAAGCCTTTGATGGCTGACACGGAGCTGCTTTGCAGTCCCAGAGTTGTTGAAAGGAGCCCTTTGCTTTTCTCATATTCAAATCCCAGATCTGTGAATTGCTCCTTTCTACTTTAGAGCTGATGAAAAGCAGGGAAGAGCAGAACACAGGTCTGAAGTGGAGGGGCAACATGAGCACAAGTTGTCCCAGTGGACTGTGGAGTGGTTTGGAGCGATTCCCTGTGTCCCAGGGGTCTGTCACCAAGGACCAGGAGCTCTGTGGGATGTCCAGACTCACACTGCACAAAGACAAGTACCATCTCACCTGTGCTTTTTCTGGAAATGTGCAATAATTTCTCTGGAAATCACTGTGGAAGAACTGGACCCTCTTTTTTGTGAGCATGGATTATATCTGGGAAGGGTCTGCAGTAGCATTGAGATTGGGAACAGCAGCACAGTTCTGATGCAAATCCCCTGATTCACATTCCCCAGCCACATTTGTGTCACTCACAGCCATGTTTTGGTGCACAGGAACAAAGATGGGAACTCCTCCAGGTGAGCACTGATGTGCTCCAGGCTTGAACTGAGCTCTGATAGTCTGAACCCAACCCTGATCCTTCGGGCAGCTTCCAAACTCTTGTGCCATTGGATATCAACCCACAAATCCAAACTAAATCTTGTCCACTCTAAAATCCCCACATGAAACAGCTGTGGGGCCCTCGATCCTCCTCCTCCACTGCACTGAATCCCTTGCTAAGAAAGCCAAGATCTCTCTTGGGCGAGTTTCTGAAGTACTGTGACCTCCCTGTGTGACTGTGAGAGGTTCTTCCTGTCCAGGTCACCTCAGACCATGCACAATTCCCAGATAAAGGAGTGTCTTACCGGGTATCCCCAGTTGCTGTTCCCTGTCTGGGTTTTGGTGTAGTAGCTGCCCCGGGATGTCCCGTAGCCGTAACCATCGGCTAAACCATCATACATGGAACCTGCAAATGGAAAAGGCATGGTCAGCATGAGAAAGCATTCCCAGGAGAAAGCATTTGCAGGAGAAAGCATTTGCAGAAGAAAGCATTCCCAGGAGAAAGCATTCTCAGCAGGCCCCTTTCAGAGCACAGAGCTCTTTTTTAACAGTAAGTTTAGTTATGGAAAAGTGTCAGAGTTCTAAATCTCAACAGGAACACAGGGAACACAGGGAACACAAGGGAGCCCTTGTCACTGCTGGGAACTCCAGCCCTCAGACCACAGAGCCCCCAAACCACCCAAAGGTTTGCAGCACAAAAGACCAAGTGCCATAAAACCCAAAGCAGAGGAGCAGAAAGGGCCAGAGATGGGGCCAGTGTCTGAGGTCATGGAATCACAGAAGCCCAGAATGGTTTGGGTTGGAATGGACCTTAAAGCTCATCCTGTTCACACCTTCCACTAGCCCAGGTTGCTCCAAGCCCTGTCCAACCTGGCCTTGGACACTTCCAGGGATCCAGGGGCAGCCACAGCTTCTCTGGGCACCCTGTGCCAGGGCCTCCCCACCCTCACAGGGAAGAATTCCTTCCCAATATCCCATTTACCCCTGCTCTCTGGCAGTGGGAAGCCATTCCCTGTGTCCTGTCCCTCCAGGCCCTTGTAAATAATCTCTCCCCATGTTTCCTGTCAGTTCCTTCAGGTACTGGAAGGCCACAATTAGGTCACCCTGAGCTTCTCTTCTCCAGTCTGAGCAATCCCAGTTCTCTCAGCCTTTCCTCACAGGTGAGGGGTTCCTTTCCTCTGATTAACTTGGTGGCCTCCTCACTGTTGTACCAAAGAACCTGAGGGTATTTTGTGCTGCATGTCCCAGAATGTCTGGCCATGGAAGACTTGCAGTAAATAGAATTTCCCTCTCTGAAGGCAGAACCCACCCCAGCCCTTTCACCAGTCCACTCCATGACTGAATCCCACCAATCACATCAGCACGAGCAGCCTGAGCAAGGCTTGCTAAACTCAATCAACAGTCACTGACAACCACCACGGACAAAGGACAATCCAGTCTATTTAACACCTGGGGATCTAAACCAGTCAAACTCCACAAAACCTCATCGCACTCTTTGAATTCCGATCTTGTCTCTAAAAGATCACTTCGTGTGTCTATACTTTCTTTTCCTGAAAATGTATTGATCTCCATCATTATTTTGGGGATGCTGGAGGAATAAGTGAGACTGGCTCTCAGGTATGTTTTTTAAAGATGCAAGTATCTTGGATCAGGAGGAACCCATCAGCCATTTTTCCTATTTCTCAGTGCTTTAACCACAGTTTGGATTTACCTATCCCAGCCCTTCCAAGAGCTCTCCCCGCAGTCTCTGGCACTGCAACATTTGGATCCCTCCTAAAAGTACTTTACTCAATGCCACGTTCATCACTACAAGACAAATGGAGTGAATCATTCTCTTTCCACAGTGGAATTCCCTTAACCCCCTTTGGATGGTCCAAAGGAGTTGAGGGTGATGCCAGTTTCATTTTCAGAAGTGCTCAATAATTGTGGCATCCCAGGTCCCGTTATGAGGAAGTGCAAACCCTACACCCCAATTAACTTGCAGGGGATGCTCTGAATGTCTAACAAAGTACAAAATCAGGACTTACCTGTCCTAACTTATGCACCTAAACTGGTGGGTAATGTCAGAAATATCCTAATCTCTGTGATTGTTTGATAAGACTCATCTCTGAGATAAACTGGATAAGCTCGACCACAAAGGCCCCGGAGCCACTCAGGTCTCCTCCAGCCACTGATCCTTGGAATAAACCTAATTTATTGCCCTGCCTGAGGCACCCAGAACCTGTTATGGTGATTTGGTTTGTGGCTAAAAATTCTTGCATTTTCTCAGGAAGATGATTCCCGTGGATGTGGTGTAAATAATGAGATTTGCTTTCTATTGTCAGCGGGAGAGGAGTGGGACTGCACCTGGAGATCATCTCTGGATGGAGAACAGGCAACAGCCAGGCCAGCTCCCAGCCCTGCACCTGTGCAGGAAACCACAGGAGCTCCTTCTCCGTAGTCTGGAGACTCGGGGGGCACTGCTCCTCATCCTGATCTCCCCAGCCCCGAGTGCCTCATGCACGTAAAGTTGCACAGAACTTGCTGATAAGGCAAGGAAGTGGCCATGGAAATGCAACAGGAGATTCAGCCATGTCCTTCACCCTGTGCTCCCTCTCCACCCTGGTGCCTCCCTTCAGCTCCACATCAGTGCTGGGCCTCAGCAGCAGCAAGGCAGTGCTGGAAGTGGCGAGTTTGGGCCAGGTGATTCCCCAGGACACAGAGTTATCTGATAACCATATATCTGAGCACGAAGGTAAAGCCATTCCATGGTAATTTCCTGGGAATTCCTTCTTCGAATCAGCCTCTTGTTCTCTGTAAACATCCTGTAACTGCAGGTGGGAGCACCTGGAGCATTTTCCTGGGTGAGCAGCTGTAAAAAGGGGTTCTGTGGCTGACTCACAGGTCCCTCTCACCAGTCCTGCCCGGGGACCACACTCTTCCTTTCAGGATCTGTTCCTGCCATGCACTCCACACTTTGGGTTTAGAGCAAAGAGACACCCAAAATACGCCAGTTTAGGCACATCTGTAATTTTCTTCGATAAATTCACCGCTAAGTGGCCAAATTCAGGGGATTAGGCAGTTGGTTCAAGTTTATGTTCTCCAGCTGTGGAAGGGTTGCCTTCACCTCCCAGAACTTGTACACAAGAGCTTATAAACACATAATTACACAGAACCTCAAATGTTCAAGGCATTTTGAAGTCGCCCTGCTGGTTGGAGAAGATGCTTCTCCTGCCACCACACGACTGGGATTTATTGCTTGGAGAGCTCAGTCTTGAGGCCAGGAAGAACCTGGGGACTTTCTGGTGGAGGTGGCTGAAGAAAACCTGATCTTTATTTGTACAGGTTTGGACACTTCTCTGCCTGGTTCATCTTGACAGCCAGCTGGGAGCTGTAACCCCAGCCCTCAGGGACAGAAAGGAGATCCTTCTTTTCAAACACCTCAAGAGTAAAGACCACGCAACCTGGTCACAGGTCCTTGGAATTCGGGATAAACCCAGAAAATCTCAAAAAACCATTTGGGCCAGGGTGGAAATGCTCTTAGTGGGAGACGCCGCCCTCGTGCTTTTTTCTGGCTATGTCCCCATGGCTATGTCCCAGTTGCTGTCACCCAAGCAGCTGTTTAGGTCCCCGAAGGGCCCACGTGCACTTGGGCAAGCACAGAGCCAATTCAAACCACTGCACTCAGAGCAGATAACACAGAACCATGGAATCACAGAGTCACTGAGGTTGGAAAAGCCCTCTGAGATCAAAGAGTCCAACCATTCCCCCACCACTGCCATGTTCACCACTAACCCATGCCCGAGGTGCCACATCCACACATCTTTTGAACACTCCCAGGGATGGTGACTCCACCACTGCCCTGGGTGGCTGTGCCAGGGCCTGACCACCCTTTCCATGAAGGAATTTTCCCCAATATCCAACCTGCCCCTCCCCTGGCCCAGCCTGAGGCCGTTCCCTCTCATCCTGTCCCTGTTCCCTGCCAGCAGAGCCCGACCCCCCCCGGCTGCCCCCTCCTGTCAGGGACTTGTGCAGAGCCACAAGGTCCCCCCTGAGCCTCCTTTGCTCCAGGCTGAGCCTCCCCAGCTCCCTCAGCTTTTTCTCATGACAGAGGACCTTCAACAGCTGGGAAAGAGCCAGAAAAATGTGGTAGAACCCCACAGAGGAGGTGCAGCCTCTCAGCGACCCTGTGGGCAGAGAACACCCCTGAAGGCTGCTCAGATTCCCCCCTCCCCAAATTATCATTCCCCCATGGCATCTCCTTTAAAACTTAGACACTTTAAAATCTCTTTTCTCTTCAGTGGGACAAATCATGAGGGTAAAATCCAATTACAGCAGATAAGACGTGCCAGACCTTGCAGTGCATCTCTGTGAGCCCCCTACGCTGCTCCCACTGCCCTCATCCCCTTCTCCATCCCTGTTATCCATCATTGCAGAGCAAACTGAGGCTGCCACCGAACCCAGTGTAGCTGTTCTTGATGAGTTATTTCCTTTCCTCAAAGGCAACTCTCCTCTCTTGGAGCTGGCACTGATGGCAGGAGGAGAGCTGGCTTCAAAGCGCCATTTTCCCAAAGCCAGCCAGACACACAGAGCCAACGTGGAGATTGTGGAAAAGGATGCCTGTTAATAAATATTAATCTGTGGCAGGGAAAGGCAAGACAAGAACCAGGCACCTGCAGTGCAGGCTTGGCAAGTTAAATCATAAACTATGCACGGCTTTAAACAATAAGGATGATTAAACATAGGAAAAACACAGGGAGAGCAGAGGCCTGTGGGAGGCGCAAAGCAAAGCCTGGGTGCCTTCTAGGAGAGAAGTATCAGTGAAATCCCAGACACTGAGATTCCTGCAGGAATGACAAAACTCCAGTTCTGCCTTCCAGCCTATGAGCTAATGGGCTTGGGGATTTTTTTGTATCCCAATAATCTGAGGTTTGTGGAAGAGTGGAACCTTTCACTGAATCATCTCATGCTGGGGGAAGTTACAGAAGTCTTCAAAAGATTTTTCATCCCCCAAATCTCCTCTTCCTTTCACATCAGAGTCCTGATCCCCACCAAAGCCAGGTGGGATCCCACCAGAGCTTGGTGCAATTTCTCTCCTCTTAGCCACAGCCAGCACAGAAGCTTCTCAATCCCAGCTCAGCCATACGACAGTCGGATCTGACACTCCTTGGATGTGTCTCCTCAGTGACAAATCACTGGCAGAACTTTCCTTTAGCCAGAGGACTTTGCAGAGCAGAGCTGTTGGCTATGAGGAGCTGGTTCAGCCTGGCCTGGCCTTTTCCTCTGCCATGCCACTGAAATTAATTTTCCCTGGAAATTTGCATTACTCACAAATTCAGGGGGAGGCATCTAGTTTGGTATTGCCGTGGGGAGAAGGACAGATAAGCCCAGCAGCAGAGCCCACAGACCCAACCCCCAAGGAGGACAGACCCCACAGACCCCACAGACCCCACAGATGCCAGACTCCAGTCACCCTTGGCAGCAGCTGAAGCTGCTGTGCTGAGCCAAGGCTGCACTGGGTGCAGGAGTATTGTGCTGGTAGCAGGTTTCTGCTCACTGTCCCAGCCCAGTGCACACCAGTTTGGGCCCAGATTGGCCACCTTGCCCTGGGGGACACCAGATCTCCCAAGTGGCCACAACACCTTGACCTGCTGGACTCCAAATCACCAGTCATTTATGGCTCTATCAATCCCTGGGACACTGAGGGAGTGTGTGCCAAGCCCCTAAAGGAACTCCAGTGATGGGATACAACACCCCCACCCTGCTGTGTGCATGAGGGCTCCGTGTCCATGTTCCCCATCCTACACACACCAGGACATGGTTTCTGCAGCTGGGGGAAGCTCTGGGCCCTGCTCCAGCTCCAGCTCAAACCACAGCTCCAAACACAGCAATAAACCTGGACACGGCCCAACCCCTGCCCAGCCCCACTGTGGGACTGTCTGGGAGCAGAGGGAACGAAGCACTCAGGCACTTGTCAGGGGGCTTTGGGAATTCCCCAGCTTGTGCTGCCTCTGAGGAGCATCCTGAGAAATCCCAGGGAATGCAGGGAGCTCAAGCTGGAGGAGGGTTTGGACAAGCAGAATCCACACAGCCTCTCTGTAGGAAGAACTAATTTTTCTCATCGGGGCTGCCCAGCTGATCTTTGGGCAAGAGCAGTAAAACCCAACACCTGAAAGCTGAGCCTGACTCTCTCCAACACCAAGCAGGAGACAACCCTGGGAACAAACAGCAACTTCTCACCCTCCTGGGATTCCATCCAGGAATGCACTGGGATGAATCAGCCCAGGCCAATCACCCCCCAGTGGGAACTGGGGGAGGGGGGCCCTGGGCCCTGTGCTTGGAGGCAACTCCTGGGAGTGGGATGTGACTCAGCTTCCCTGGGACACAGAAACCAGAGCTGCACATCTCCACGCAATTCCCATTCCCAGACATTCCCCAAAGTGTCTGGAGGAGGGGTTTAGCTTGCTGAGCAGAAACAGGCAGTTTGGGAATGTGCCTTTTTTTTTTCCCTTTTCCCTTTCCCCAGGTTTCGCCTGGGCTCCTCTCCAAGCAGGATAATCCCCCTCTGCCTCCCTTCCTTCCTGCGTATGGATCCCTCTGCCCGCTTCCCTCTCCGTCCAGAGCCCCTCAGCTCATCCTGCTGTGTATTTTATTTTGTCAGGTCTGGTACTGTGACACCTTAAGCAACAAACCCTCCAGAGGTGGGAGGAGATCCCCATCTTCCACTTTGGTGGCAGAGGAAAGCTCTCCTTGCCCCAGTCCCCCCTCACCCGTTGGAGTCTGTGTCCACAAAACCAGAGGAAGCAGGGATTTGTTCCTGGCAGAGCCCCCCTGCCCTTGCTGTGGAGCTGCTCCACTCTCTCTGTTCCAGCAACTGCAATTCCCAGAGCAGGGATGGCTCCCGTGGAGGCACCACCTCCACACTTCCCCCAGCAGCCTACAGCCACCCAGCTCCTCTTGGTAATCCAGCCCCAAACACGTCCCTGGACCATGGCACCTCACCAGCACAGGATTCAGCTTCACAATCCAGCTTGAAGAGCTGCTGGACAAGGCACAGCTCCTGGAGGAGGTATCAGAGCCTGGCCCAGCTCACCCAGCACCCCTCTCCACGCTGCTCACTCCAGACTCTTCTGAATGCTCAGTCCCAGATCCAGCACCCCCATGACCCCCACAGCCTCGGGATTTCCTCTCCCTGGCGGACTCAGCCAGGCCAGAGGTCTGTGGCTGCTGGAGAAACCTCCAAGAGCCAGGAGGTTTTGCGCAGAGGTTGTCACAACCCTCCGGGTTTGCAGATTCCAGCTGGGGAAAGTTGGGCTTTACCTCCAGCCCAGATTTCTCCAGACACAAGGATGGCAGAGACAACCATTTGCCAAGCCTTGATCCAAAGAGGAAGGGGTTCCAGCGGGACACCAGGCTGCAGGGCTCAGCTGATTGCTCCTTTCCGTGGCACAGACTCAGTGCACAGAGGTGGAACGGCCGCCTGCACCCCAACAGTGGCAAAGTGGAGGGGGCTGTGAGACACCCCCACCAACCAACACCAGGGACACTTCTCCCAACTCATCTCCTTCCTACCACTCCCACCAGGCTCCCAGAGACTCCACACTTCTCAGCCTGCAAATGGGAGATGCGCTGGGATTCCAGAGGCAAGTCCCGAGCCGAGGTCTGTGTCCTGTGTGCGGGCACAGCCTCCTCCTCTGCAGCTGCCCACCGCTCAGGAGGCAGCAAAGCCCCAGCTCCAGCCCATGGCAGGGTGGAGGAGGAGCACTGCCAGCTTTGCCCATGCACAGGAGGGGGTGCTGGGGAATTCCAGCCATGGGGGCACTTGCAGAGGAAGGATCTGCAAAACCAGACAGCTACTCCAGCTTTAGAGCCAGGGAAAAATTGGTTATCGCACCACACTGAAATGTCCAAGTGCCTCAGGGATGTGGAGCAGAGCAGCACTCCCAGCGATCAGCTCCAGCCAGGAAGGAGTTGATGCATCCAGCTCTGTGTCCTGTCCTAAACCCTTCCATCCAGTGCAAGAGATTTTGGCACTGGAGATTTTGGCACTGCCTGAGGTGACCCAGAAGAGAAGCAAAGCGGTCTGTCCCTTCCCCACAAACCCCACCACAGCACCCCAGAGCACCAACCCTGTCCCAGAGGGCCCCTCTCGCCGTGGGACTTTACCTCGGTTGGAGTGGCCCACGCTTGATGACACTGACGACTTTTGCTTCTGCCTCTTGACCGTCATCATCACCTGCTCCTGGACCCGCTGCTTCCCCGTGCCCTTGGTTTTCAGCTTGTGGTCCGAGGGCAGGGCCAGCGTGGAGCTGGCCTGGTCCTGGAAGCACTCGTAGGCCAGCGCGGTTTTCAGCGGGGAGTGGAGCATGGCTGGAGAGCGCGGGCACAGGGGCTGCACGTCACTCACACGGACAACACGAGGCCGCCAAACACCGTCTGTGCTGGGCTTAGTCCCCCAAACCCCTCCTTGCCATACGTCCCCTGGCCCAGGGTGTCTCAGGGCTGCTGCTCGCAGCTCGGCTCCCCGGCGTGTGAGCAGTCACACCCTCTGCCAGACTGGATATACAGCCCTGCCCGCACACACCCACGCGCTCCCCGCCAGCCCCGGCACCCCCGCGCCGCTGCGGGGCAGCTCCCGGACCTCCCCCAGCCCCTGCCCAGCCCCGCGGGGCCCGCGGCACGTGGAGGGGCCAGTGGGGAGTGGGCGAGGTGGAGGCTCGAGGGCTGGGCACGGACGTGGTCCCTGCGCAGGGTCCGGGGTGAGGCTCAGTGGGTCTGGGTAGGAAACGATGCTCCCCGGCTGCCGGGGGGCTGGGGCATCTCCCACACGGCTCCTCTTGGGTTCCAGTCTTTCCCTCAGTCCAAACTGCACCAACCCCGTGTCACAGTGGCAAGAGGTGGCCCTGCCTGTAGGAGCAACACTGCCCACAGCACCCATTCCAGATCCCAGCTCTACCTGCACAGGTTGCAAATCCACCCCTCTGAGCCCAGGAATGCAGGATTCCTGCAGAACACCGGCTCTAGGGGTCAGGGAGGATCCTGATGAAGTGCCCTGGAGAGTCAAGGACCTTTCCCTAAAGGGTGTCCCACTCGTCTGAGGGACGGGCCTATGAAGAAATTGGGGCACAATCGGGGCAATCTTTGCATGCAGCTTAGGGTAGCAGGGAGGAAAAGAGGACATTTAGCAAGAGTAGGAGATAAAATGGCTGTGCAAGAAATGACACGCCAGGCTATGACTGCGAGCAGAGAGCTCTCCCTCTGCCAAGCCACACTGCAGCAACTCGTCTGCAGAGAACTGAGCACCTCGCTGCTGGTGTGACCAGTTTCAGGTCACAGCAAGTGCTGACAAAGCTCCTGCCAAGCCACAAGAGGCTGATACAGGAGAAGAGGAACAGTCCCCATCAGGAGGGTGGCCGAGGGGAAGATGCCCAGGGCAGAGGCTTCCTGAGTGTCCCAGGACCAGGAGCTGGGTGTTTGTGCCAACACTCAGCCAGAGGAGCAGAGCCCTTCGTGCTGCCAGATGGATCAGCTGTGGAAGAAAGGACGTGTGGAGTTTCTCTCCAGTGGGCATCAGCAGTGTCCAGGGTCTGGCTGCCTTCAGGCCTGGTGCTTTATTTCACTCCCGTCCATCAGGTTTTGTGTTTCCCTGGTGATTTGTGTCCCCATTTCATGTTTTATAGGAACAAGAGCAGCATCAGAAAGCACAGAGCAGGGTCCTGGGAAAGATAAGCTTTGGCACTGTCCTTTTCCATGCTCCAGGATGCTCCTCCCATGAAACCCAGGAGTAGAAAGCCAGGTTTTGTCAGTAAGACACAGTAGAGCAACTGGAGGGTATTTATTTGCCTTTGGTCCCCTCTCCCCACCTTGACACCTCACCAAGGTGAGGCTTTACTCTGCTCCATCACCCAACCAGGCAGGACTTTTAGACCATGTCCAGGCAAGGCCAGCCTGGAGGAGGGTGGGTGCTGCCCAGGGCCGGGTGGGTGCTGCCCAGTGGGATGGAGTGGATGGAGCGAGTGGGTGCCCTCCTTTCCCGCTGCTCCTGAGCGTTTCACGAGGTGGGGATCAGGCCGTGCTCTCCCGGTGCGGGCAGGAGCAGCGCAGCCAAGCCCAGCTGTTGTTTTCCTCTGCCCCACTTGTTTCTCCTGAAAGCTTGATATCGATGCCAAGCGGTGTTTTCGCAAATCAATGACAGGCTGTCAGCGTCAGGTGGCTCCTGCACAACAAAGTGCCAGCTCTCACAAACCTGTAATGTCACTTGGCCCGGGGCGAGGAACAGCCCTGTCCCTGTCCCCGCGAGGGAGAGCCGCGTGTTTATCGCATCCCGTCACTGCGCTCTGGCATCTCCCTGTTTCATAACTCGCCCAAAATGCTGAGCTGGGCTGCGGAGCTGCGGACAGGGAGCTTAGGGAGGCTTTCAGGAAACAATGGTTTCTTGGGGCGAGTTCGCACGGTTTAGCCCAAGGGAGGGAATCTCCCAGGATTCTTCAACAGATTCCAAACCCGCAGCTGGAAGAGCAAAAGGTGCCCAAACAAAGGCTTTTATTGCAGTCCTGTGCAAACTGCGGTTCTGGTGTCGGGCTGGGGGTGTCTCTGAGCGGGGCACGGGGAACATCAGCCCAGCCAGCCCAGCGCAGCCCCGGCGCAGCAGCAGCAGCAGCAGCAGAGCTTTCATCCAGCAGCGCCCCGAGCGAATTCCCTGTCTGCCTTTGTGTCTGGAGCTCACGGGCAGAGCGGGCAAGGCTGACAGGGACGCACCCCCCGTGCCGCACTCGGGGTGCGATGGGCAGAGATGGGAGGCTCGATGGAAGCGCTGCCATCGGGACGCGGGCGGTGCTCTGGGGGCTCGGGGGTCGCGGCGCTGCCCGAGCGCGGCCAGCAGCGCTGGCGAGGCTGTGACTCACGCTCCGCACCCACTCCGGGACACGCCCTGTGCATCTGGGCTCTTCAAAGCATTTTTGTGCGAGTTCCTGGGATTCCTGCCAGCTGCCTGATCGCAATCAAAGCGCTCGCTGGCCCAATGCTGCTCCCAGAGAGGCGCAGGTTCCCTGTTCAAACTTGTCGGGCGCTCCTGAGCTGAAGTGTCTGCGGAGCGCTCGAATTCTGCTGGGGGGAATGACTGCCCCCAGCCCTGCTGTCAGGAAGTCCAGCTCTTGGGGCCTATTTCAGCACTGAG